>NC_073406.1:13011309-13325904 GCF_028641065.1 Leucoraja erinaceus
CCGAAACGTCACTCATTCCTTCTTTCCAGAGATGCTGCCTGTCCCGCTGAGTTACTCTAGCTTTTTGTGTCTATCCTCACAAAACTAGTTGATAACACAACACTTGGAACAATGTTAATCAGTGGGAATAATGATAAAGCACATGATAATCACACAAACCCAGGTGTAAATAGCCCAAATCTTTAAAGATGGAAAGACATCAACCTCATTAGGGTGGTGAATCTGTGGAATTCATTGCCACAGACAGCTGTTGAGACAGTCATTGGGTATTTTTAAAGCAGAGATTGATAGATTCTTGATTAGTAAGTGTGTCAAAGGTTTTGGGGAGAAGGCAGGAGAATGGAGTTGAGAGGGAAAGATAGATCAACCATGATTAAATAGTGGTGTAGACTTGATGGACTGAATGGTCCAATTTAACTCCCATGTCCTATGGTCTTATGAACATGTTGAGAGAGAATCTTTATTGAGGAATGGAGGAAAGAACTGCAAGATAACTGGCATAAGGAACTGCAATGTTGTTTTACATCAAAGATAGACTCAAAATGCTGGAGTAACAGCGGGACAGGCAGCATCTCTGGAGAGAAGGCATGGGTGATGTTTCGGGTCGAGACCCTTCTTCAGACTCTTTAATCGTTAATGAGGGCTGTGTAAATTAAGTAGGTTATGGTGATCTTTTATAAAACACTCTATTTGCATAAATTAGATATTGTGCCTTGTGGTTTGTTCAGGCAGAGCCAAGGTGATTTTATGAAAAGAAAATGGTATTTAACAAATGTGATCATGGGCAGATCAGGTCCCGCTGAGTTACTCCAGCTTTTTGTGTCTATCATCGGTTTAAACCAGCATCTGCAGTTCCTTCCTACACAATAAGACAGGATATGGTACCTGTTAAAGTTGGGCAGCAACACATTGATAAGGATAGAGGATTGTTTGCAGGGCAGAAACCGAGAATAGAAATAAACCTGGGTCTTTTTGGTCAGTTGGCTGATTATAGAGGAGTGTCATACTTGGGTCTGAACCACTCAACTGTTATATTAACGACAGACCAGCAGGCAGACTGCATCCACGTTTTTTGGCAAAGAAGACTAGGTGAGAAATTGTAATGCAAGACTAGTTGAGAAATTGTTGATACTTTCATGTATAGTGTGTGTGTCCTGATAACTCAGAATGTACAGATGTTCCAATTTTCACAAATTTATTTGAGTTCCGTGGAGAAAGGTTTCAACTTTTCCCGATTAAAGTTTAGATTTTCAATAACCAATAACATACAGTATTGCTAGCCATTTATTATTACAAAAAACTAAACTAAATCAAAACCATAAGTTTGAAGCCTTGAATATGAGGTGGGATATGATTCAACTTTGTAAGAAGAATAGGAAATATGGTGATTAATGAATATAGATAGGGACAAAATGCTGGAGTAACACAATGGGCCAGGCAGTATCTCTGGAGAAAAGGAATCGGTGATGTTTCGGGACGAGACCCTCTTTCAGACTCTTTTCCGTCTGAAGAAACGTTTTAAAATCATAAAATGTTTTGAGTGAATTAGGAAGGAGAAACATTGGCTGCAGAGCCTGTAATCCCGTTGATACACACACGAGTGGTAACTGTAGGCTCTTGCATGTCTGCGAAAATTCATCCTTCTCCATTGGTGTCTGGTAGACCATCTGGTCACACGCTGGGGTTTCCAGGTGACAGTCAAGATCAAGTAAACTGCTCAGCTGCTTTTTACATGGATTAAGCTACATACTGTATAGCCTTGCCAAGACACTGGGAGAGACACCCACAAATAGCAGTGGCATTTGATCCTATGTTCAGATGCTTGAATGAACCGCAGAGACTCCTGTTCAAGGTCTTGAATGGTGACCTCTCGTTTTTTCCCTGCGTGTTGGGTCAGGATGAATAGCTACCTAGAGAGAAACAGAAGGGCACTTGACATAAAGTCAGCATGTTTGAGTAGTGAAGAGGCAGATATTTCACTGTGGCCAGAAATGCTGTTACTCAGCGGTTCAAATAGCATGTGTAAGAAAGAAGTGCAGATGCTGGTTAAAATCGAAGTTAGACACAAAATGCTGGAGTAACTCAGCGGGTGGGGCAGCATCTTTGGAGAGAAGGAATGGGCGACGTTTCGGATCGAGACCCTTCTTCAGACTGAGAGTCATGAGAAAGGGAAACGAGAGATATGGATGATGATGTAGAGAGATATAACACAATGAATGTAAGATATGCAAAAAATTAATGATGATAAAGGAAACAGGCCTATGTTAGCTGTTTGTTGGGTGAAAATGAGTAGTTGGTGGGGAAGGGATGAGCAGAGAGGGAATTCATGGTTACTTGGTTAGAGATATCAATATTCATACCACTGGGTTGTAATATGAAATATGAGATGCTATTCCACTAATTTGCATTTAGCCTCACTCTGACAATGGAGGAGGCCTAGGACAGAATGGGCAGGAGAATCAAAGGGTTTGCAACCAGCAAATCAGGTAGGTCCAGGCGGACTGATCGAAGGTGTTCAGCCAGTATTTTATGCCAGTGATCTATTTACTCAGAGGCATAAACATGAGGAAGGTCGTGTTTTCCCCCTTCCATCCCACTGTCTAACAAAATTGGAAAAAAAGCATCAGCAGAATCGAATTTGTTGAACAAAATATACACGACTCTTGGAAATGTGTTGGCGGCTACTAGATCGTTGAAACTGCTCCCAACATTGGTGAAAGTTAGTCCCATAGTTTAGCTGGACTTTGTCCAGCTGGGTGAGTTTCCTGTATTAATTTTAAAATATGCCCACTTAGTAGGGATAAAAGCAAAATCGCTTCCAACAGCCCAGAGGAATGACCTCAACTTTAACACCATATGGAGAGCATGTTTATGTAAACCATCGGCACTTGTCAGGCTATTTAGGTTTTGGCTCATAATATAAGGATGTGGAAACTGTAGATATTATATCTGTAGATCGATTATTACAAATTGATTGAGCATGATGTTAAAATCCAATCAAGCTTTTTATGTACATACCTGATATTATATATAATAGCTTCAGTTCAGTTTAGCTTATTGTCATGTGTACCAAGGTACAGTGAAAAGTATTTGTTCCGTGCTAACCAGTCAGCGGAAAGACAATACGATTACAATCGAGCCATTTACAGTGTATAGATTTGGTGCAAGGCATAGCCAGCAAAGTCTGATCAAGGATACACCAAGGGTCACCAAAGATGTAGATAGTAGTTCAGCACTGCTCTCTGGTTGAGGTAGGATGATTCAGTTGTCTGATAACAGCTGGGAAGTCCCTAAATCTGGAGGTGTGTGCATTTTGCCTGATGGGAGAGGGGAGAGGGGAGAAGAGGAAGTGGCCAGGGTGCGACTCATCCTTGAAAATACTTGATAAAACACCATTATCTGCTAGTTGAGCTACTTAGGCTTGCACTGAATATTCAAGCATAATTTATTGTAGAATGGAAGGAATTAAAAATGTTAACAATAGGTTTATGGTCAATATTCCAGAACAAATAAACAAGTGGATTTGCTAGAACCAGAAGCTTGTCTTTTGTTAATGTTCTCTGCAGATAGTAAGGATTGGAAACTACTGTGGATTTTCTCACTGAGTTAGTGGGGGATTGCTCCCATGTGTCATTTAGGTTTTATATGTGACATACCCAGTACATTTTATTCATGCTACCCAGTAGCATACACCAAGATTTTACCAGTCACATCCTCTTATGCTTTATAGACAATAATAGAAAATGGAAAATAGACAATAGGTGTAGGAGTAGCCCATTCGGCCCTTCGAGCCAGCACCGCCATTCAATGTAATCATGGCTGATCATCCACAATCAGTACCCCGTTCCTGCCTTCTCCCCATATCCTCTGACTCCGGTATCTTTAAGAGACCTATCTAGCTCTCTCTTGAAAGTATCCAGAGAGCCGGCCTCCACCACCCTCTGAGGCAGAGAATTTCACAGACTCACAACTCTCTGTGTGAAAAAGTGTTTCCTCATCTCCGTTCTGATTGCCTTATCCCTTATTCTTAAAATGTGGTCCCTGGTTCTGGACTCCCCCAACATCAGGAACGTGTTTCCAGCCTCTAGCGTGTCCAAACCCTTATTAATCTTATATGTTTCAATAAGATTGCCTTTCATCCTTCTAAATACTAGAGTATAGCACATGAATATTCTCTCAAAATTGCTGTAAACTAGATTAATTGAATATGCAGTTGTACAAGGTCTTGGTGAGACCACACCTGGAGTATTGCGTACAGTTTTGGTCTCCTAATCTGTGAAAATACATTCTTGCCATAGAGGGAGTACAGAGAAGGTTCACCAGACAGATTCCTGGGATGTCAGGACTTTCATATGAAGAAAGACTGGATAGACTCGGCTTGTAATCACTAGAATTTAGAAGATTGAGGGGGGATCTTACAGAAACTTACAAAATTTTTAAGGGGTTGGACAGGCTAGATGCAGGAAGATTGTTCCCGATGTTGGGGAAGTCCAGAACAAGGGGTCACAGTTTAAGGATAATGGGGAAATCTTTTGGGACCGAGATGAGAAAAAACATTTTTCACACAGAGAGTGGTGAATCTCTGGAATTCTCTGTCACAGAAGGTAGTTGAGGCCAGTTCATTGGCTATATTTAAGAGGGAGTTAGATGTTGCCCTTGTGGCTAAAGGGATCAGGGGGTATGGAGAGAAGGCAGGTACAGGATACTGAGTTGGATGATCAGCCATGATCATATTGAATGGCGGTGCAGGCTCAAAGGGCCGAATGGCCTACTCCTGCACCTAATTTCTATGTTTCTATGTTTCTATGACATGAGCTGATGCTAATAAAGACCATGGTTTGTTGCAAATAAGTTCAGATGATGGTAGAACCATTCTCAATAGGCAGCCTTAATGCAATTACATTCGTATTTTAATGCAATATGCTAATCCGACTCACAGTTTTGGTCCCCTTACTTGTTGGAATAAAGATGGTCAAGCCGCTGTCAAGATTGACTCAGTGAAAATAGATACAAAATGCTGGAGTAGCTCAACGGGTCAGGCAGCACCCTGGAGAAAAGGGGTGGGTGACGTTTCAGGTCGAAATCCTTAATGAAATGAAATGAAATGAAAATGATTCAATTTATTGTCATTGTCAGTGTACAGTACAGAGACAACGAAATGCATTTTTAGCATCTCCCTTGAAAGGGAGACACAGGGCGTCGCGGTGTGCCCGCGCCTGCCGCCGTAACATTCCATTACAGGCAAAGGTGGGTGAAGTGTCTTGCCCAAGGACACAACGACAGTATGCACTCCAAGCGGGATTTGAACCGGCTACCTTCCGGTTGCCAACCAAACTCTTAGCCCATTGTGCTATCTGTCGTCCTTAATCAGACTTGTTCAGAGGCCATAAGGAAAAAAGAGTATTGACGTCTAACTTCCCAGTTCTCTGGCCAGTCTGACTGACCCTCTGATTATAAGGTATCTTTGTTTATTTTGTTGTCACCTTCTCCTGGCTGACAATGGTCTATTCTACATTTTCTTTGATCTGCATCTCTTTTGATCTCTTGCACTTCCTGATCTCTGCAACTCCCTCTCCCCTGACGCCCAGTCTGAAGAAGGGACTCAAATCCAAAAGGTCACCCATTCCTTCTCTCCAGAGATGCCGCCTGGGCCGATGAGCTACTCGAGCATTTTGTGTCCATCTCAGGGAAAAAGAGGACATGGGCGAGTTTGCACTGAGATGTGCCTGGATTGTTGATGAAGTGAGTGGGAGCTGAAGGCAGGGTGAATCACTTTGGCAAATGCAAACATGTGGTGTGAATAGTGTGGTGTCTCCCATATATCAGGACTGCAGACAGTGAGGAGTGCGTGGCTGGTGCCAAAGTAAACGATGTTGGAGCCAACAACATAGGAAAGAAGAAAGCCAAGGATTAGAAGTTTGAAAGTTTCCAATTTCTCCCCACAGATTAGCGAGGTAAACGGATAGTAAGAGTGTAGGAGAGAGTGGATTCAATATTTGGAGCAATGGGACCGGTTGCAGTTTAAGAGTTGCATTGATAAACAGCCAACAAATACACTGGAGTGACAAGGTAAGGTCAGAGGGAGGTCTGAGCTGATGTGGTGCGATGGTGAAAATATAGAGGAAGCACTGGTTGGTTTCAGTGAAAGCCATGCGTGTGGAGTCAGTTACTCCAAGTGTGAACAAGGAAGACCATGTCCTGAATCAATGAGCTGAACTCACTTGTTGGCCTTACACCAGGCTTTGCCCTATTGTTTGTGTCAATAGCGAGTTTCATGCCAAAACAGCATCTCTTGTAATGGACAAATTCCTGGCAGGAAATCAAATTTCCTGAATAAGAAGCTGGAAGTGGGCTCAATCTTCCCCTCTACTCGTGGTTAAATCAACTTCAGCTGAACAGCAACTTTTTTCTCAATGTTATAAGTATGAATTTCTAGATTGAGGGACTGAATTTGAATTGAATACTTTATTGACAAATGTGACAAGTCACAGTGAAATTCTTTACCCAAGGTATGCAAATAGTCACCCATAAAGGGCACTTACAAAAATAATAAGAAGAAATAAACAGAACAACCAGAACCTTTCAAGACACAGTGATGTTACAACCGAAGCAGGCTGCCGCTGAATCAAAACCGATAAATGTACTCGTCCAAGAGCATTAATCTTCCGAGTATTGGAGAGACAGAGTCTTTTAGTTTAGTTTAGAGATACAGCATGGAAACAGGCCCTTCATCCCATTGAGTCCATGCTGACCAATGATCACCGACCCACACTAGTTCTATGTTCTCCCACGTTGAAATCCACTCACAACGCACGAGACACAATTTTACAGCAGCCAATTAGCCTACAAATCCGCACGTCTTTGCGATGTGAGAGAATACCGGAGCGCATGGAGGAAATACATATGGTCATGGGAAGAACATACAAACTCCACATGGACAGCAGCCAAGGTCAGGATCGAACTCGGGTCTCTGGCACTGTTAGGCAGCAGCTCTACCAGCTGTGGCTTCCTCGTATTAGTAAAAGTTCTCATGTTAGTCATGTTAATTTAGATTAGAGATACAGCATGGAAACAGGCCCTTCTGCCAATAATCTGTGCTAACCAGCGATCCATCATACACTAGCACTACACTACACACAAGTACAATTTTTCCAATTTCTACTAAAGCCAATAAACCGACAAACCTGTACATCTTTGGAATGTGGGAGGGAACTGGAGCACCCAGGGAAAAACCCACATGGTCACAGGGAGAATGTATAAACTCCGTAGAGACAGCACCTGTAGTCAGGATCGAACCCGGGTCTCTGGTGTTGTAAGGCAACAACTCTACCCCTGTGCCACTGTGCTGCCCCTAGTCATGTTGGCTAAAGCCAATATCACAGCTCTACCAGCTGTGGCACTCTGCTGACTTCATTAGTTAGTTCCATTGTTAGTCATGTTAGTTAAAGTTAATATCACAGGACCAGAATATAAAGATTTAAAGAGAGAGCTGGTCTGAATAATATCCCTTTGGATAAAGCTGATAAGGAGCCAGTGGGCACACAACACAAGCAGCTGAACAGTTTATAGATAATTGAGAGTGTGATTTAAGGAGAGTTCTGTGTTGTGTGTGAACAGTAGAACGTAATTGTGGCAAACTCAATTATCTACTGTAAGAATAGAGTGAGGTTTGGAGAAAATAGATGAGACGGTGGGGGAGTTGTGGTGAAGCAGCACATTCAGTGATTGGTTTTCCAATAATTACATTGCTGCTCCTGCACGAGAACAACTTGACCTGGCTCTGGCTAATGAAGTGGAGCAAGCAGGCAACTTAAAAATAGAAAACTCAGGAAGCAGAGGTGCCCATGCATGTAAGCTCAGGGTTAGGAGGAAAATGAAAAATTCAAGGCTACCTGACTTGTAATAGAGCAGTACAATGAGATACAGAGTCATTGTCCAGGTTAGATTTATGTAACAAATTGACATCTATCAACAGTGGCAACATGTTTGACCGGGATATCTCTCGCTTGTCTCCTGCTTTTCTCTATTCTTTTCATACAGATAATATCAAGCTTATGACTGTTATTTTCCACATACAGTAAAACTCTGATAGTTTGCCAGAGATCCGGGTTCGATCCCGACTACGGGTGCTGTCTGTATGGAGTTTGTACTTTCTCCCTGTGACCGCGTGGGTTTTCTCTGAGATCTTCGGTTTCCTCCCACACTCCAAAGATGTACAGGCTTGTAGGTTACGTGGCTTGGTATCAATGTAAATTGTCCCCGGTGTGTGTAGGATAGTGCCAATGTGTGGGGATCGCTGGACGGCGCAGACTCAGCGGGCTTCTGCACGATATCTCTAAAACTGAACTTAATAAACTAAGGGTGTTGGGAAATCAGAAAAGGTTCAGCATCCATCACACACGTTAGTCCAGATTGTGAGCTGGGGGTCCAGGGTGTGACTGAAGCCGAGGTCCGGCGCGCTCCCTTTAATCTAACTGAATCACTAGATCATTAATCATATGAAGGTGTAATGTGTTAAAGGGAAAGTTGTGGAGTTGCTGCCTTACAGCGCCAGAGACCCCGATTCGATCCTGACTACGGATGCTGTCTGTACGGAGTTTGTACGATCTCCCTGAGACCCCGTGGGTTTTCTCCGGGTGCTCCGGCTTCCTCCCACACTCCAAAGATGTACAGATTTGTAGGTTAATTGGCAGAGGGTTGATAGATAATTGAGGCGAGAGAGAGGGATACAGAAACAGGTACAGATAAATGACGAAGGAAGAGACAAGGGAGAACAAGGAGCAGAAGGTGTTTGGTTGATCATTGGAACTGTAAATTGCTTCTGGTGTGAAAGTCAGAGGTAGAATCTGGGGGGGTTACAGAGAATGTGGGGAGAATGAAATTGAATCACATTGGTTTTAGTGAAAATGAGTGCTGATGGTCATTGTGGATGGTCGAGGGTTTGTTTCTGTGCTCTATCTCTTTGTAAGAAAGGAATGGAGGTTTTACCAGTTGGGAAATCATATAGGGAGAGTGAGGGGGCATGGAATGGAAATTAAATAGTGAACCCCAGCACTGAATCTACAAAAATCTCCCTCCTTCACTTCCCATTTTCTTCCTCTCCTCTCTCTTTCTCTCTATTCCTTTCAAACTTTCCATTATTTATTTTTCCTCGCCATTCTTGCTCTCCTTTTCTTTTCTCTCCCACTTTTTCCCTTTTCTCTTTCTCTGCTCACTGTTCTCCTTTCATTCTCAAGACCCTCTATAGAACCAGAACCCCCCCAATCTTTCTCTTCCCCCCTCTTGCCTTGCAGTGTTGAAAAATAACACTTTTTTCTTAACGCGAGGGTGGTGGAAATGAAATTGGAGATACCAGCTTAGAAAATTAATCAGGATATTTTCGAGCGTCCCATCTACCGATGCTATCGAGAAAACAGAATCAGGACTCATGAGTGGTGGAGTCAATCGAGATTCATTTGACTTCTTTCCGAGCTAGTTTTGAGTTTTTATTCCTGATGGAAATGCAGTCCAGAATGATTGGATTATCCAGCTTTTGGTAGCTGAGGAAGCTAGTTGCAAAGGTCACAGCAGGAGATGCTGAGTCAGAGACCAGGGGAGATTTTATTGAAATCAATTATTTAGTAGAGTTTTGGGCACCCATAGAGTGGCTGCCTTACCGCGCTTGCAACGGCAGAGTCCTGGGTTCGATCCCGACTCTGGTGGCAGTCAGTACGGAGTTTGTACGTTCTCCCCATTACCTGCATGGGTTTTATCCGAGATCTTTGGTTTCCACCCACAATCCAAAGACGTACAGGTTTGTAGGCTAATTGGCTTGGTTTAAGCGTAAATTATATTGTTACTGTGCGGGGATCATTGGTCAGTGCGGACTTGGTGGGCTAAAGGGCCGATTTCCACACTGTATCTCTAAACTAAACTAAACAAAGAATACTCAACCTTGACAATGTGTCGGCTGCAGGAGGCAGTTCCCCGGGACACAGAGGCGGTCAACAGAGGAGTGGGACGTTGGGTCAAACGTACAAACTCCGTACAGACAGCACCCAAAGTCAAGATGAAACCTGGGTCTCTGCCGCTGTAAGGAAGCAACTCAACCACTGCGCCACCCCCTTTAATACAAGGCCTGAGCCTTTAACGCCAGGATTATAATTCCTAGAGGCACAGTTCTTCACAATCCAGTCCAGGTCGCTTGGACACTCTGAGTGTATCCTGGTGGCCTTGCTTCCTTCTCCCCTCACTGCATCATCCATTTTAGGAAGCAGCATCACCCCTCAGTGGCTGAAGTCCATTGAGAGTTGTTCTCAGGCCCACTCACCACGGTCGCAGTTACTGGGATAAATGCTGGCAGCTGTGAGATCTAATAATCGATCAATAGACTAGCAGAGTGCGCTAAACCTGACAGTGCAGCATTGCGCATAGAAACCACACCGCACTGCTCTGGGAACATTGTAGCTGACAGATGCGGTCTCTATGGGACATCCACACAACAACATTGGGAGTGAAACACCAGATGTCTAGGAGGGAACTGCAGATGCTGGTTTACACTAAAGATAGACACAAAATGCTGGGCATAATGGGCAGTAAGGAAGTAAGTAATTTCCTGACTAATGTGGATTCCCTTCAGTTCATCCCTCCCACTAGATCCTTGGTTCCCGAGTATTTCTTGGAGATTGTTTGTGTCTTCCTATTTTAGTGAGATGTTCTAATGCCGTTCCAAAGTCATAATTCAATATGGTCTCTGGACCCTCCAAAACATCTGCCCATCTCCTTCAAGGTGAGCCACGTTAAGATGAGATGTCGTTGTCGCTTGCCTTTGACCCTGCAGACCAAATCCCACTTAAGAAGATAGACACAAAAAGCTGGAGTAACTCAGCGGGACAGGCAGCATCTCTGGAGAGAAGGAACCCTTTCGGGTCGAGACCCTTCTTCGTCTGCCCCACTTAAGAAGATCATTTAGATCCGCCACTCTCTCTTCTTCCCCTCACAACTGTATAACCAGAGATCACAGCACTGTCAGAGACATTGGCCAACCTTCCATCTAGTTTTTACCGTGAATATTAAGGATTTCATGCTACCGCTAAAGCAGAAAATAGTAAGATTAAACGAGAACTTACCAGTTTGAAGTTTGATCTGTATTTTATGAGGAGTTATGATGAGGGATTACGTGAAGAACCCGCTCAGCACGCATGCGCGGCATACTTCAAAGCAGCGGTGTGGAATCATAGATAGACACAGTTATTGAAGTAAACATAGTAAAGACTAGGAGATATCAGTTTATCAGTTTGACCCATATTATTGAGGGTGGGAGCGGAGGGCACGCAATCCCTCATCGTAACTCCTCATAAAATACAGATCAAACTTCAAACTGGTAAGTTCTCATTTAATCTTACTATTTTACTTCAGAGTCCCGTGAGTGATTCCGTGAAGATTTCAAAGCTCTGTGATTACTACATCACTGCCGAAGTCTTTGAGGGAGGAAGTGTGTTATCGTAATCAACCAATGAATCTTTTTTATGAAAAAACAAAAACGGTATTTATTAACAATAACAACAAAAAGAAATTTGCTCCCCCGGGCTTAAATTAAATATTTGCAGACTGTAAAATTGTTTCTGCATATATCACAGGTTTCGCCAATGGCTTATGATAAAAAGTCCTGAACGTGGTTTCCCTTGCCCATCCTGTTGTAGCCAGGATGTGGTCCATCGGCACGTTCATTCTTTCCGCCATTGACGTGGATGCTGCCCTGGTGGAGTGAGATTTATACAAGTTAGTGTCAATCCCGGCAGCTTTTAGCACCTGCTTGAGCCATCTCGAAATGGTTTGGCTCGTCACCCGACCATGAGGTTTTTTATGACTGACCCACAAGGCGTTTTCACTCCCTCGAATATTGTTAGTTGTGTCTATATAAGATAGTAGGTGGGTCACTACACATAACTGTGGTTCTGGTGGGTAAGCCTGGAATATCACGACTGGACTAGGCGTTCCTGGCCTGCTCTGTTTGATCAGTCCCTGGATCATAAACGAGATCTGGTCTGGAGCTGTAATCATGTGATCCAGTCGTAACTGATGTAGAGACTGGACCCTCTGTGTGGATACAAGTGCCATTAACATGAGCGTTTGAGTGTCAATTGTTCCAGGCTGAGGGATCTGGCTGGTGGCCACCCCCTGAGGTAAGTCAGTACCTCACTGGCATCCCATATATGGGTGTACCTTGGTCTAGGGGGGTTGGTATTGTAAATGCCTTTCATTAATTTTACCACCAGCTGGTGAGATCCCAAGGCCTGTTGTCCTGGTGCTAGTGTTAAGTAGGCAGACAGGGCACTTCTCGCTGTGTTGATGGTACTGTAGCTGAGTCCTTCTTCGTAGTGAAGTTTGGCCAGGAATTCCAGTACGTTGGTGACTGATGCAGTTGTGTAGGTGGTCCCTGTATCCAGGCAGTACTTTTCCCATTTTTTGATATTGGTCAAGTACTGTTTTTTGGTGGATGTTCGGATGGATGCTGACATGGTGTCGACAGTTTGTTCCGATAATCCCAGTCCCAGCAATGGTCTGTTCAGAATCTGCAACCCAGGAGTTTGATTTTTTCATGGCATGGGTGGCTTATGCCAGACACTGGGTGTTGTAATAATTCTGGGTCACTGGGAAATGTCATCGGAGTTCCAATAACCATGTCATGGAGTATCGGGAACCATGGCTGCGTAGGCCAGTCGGGTACTATCAAAATACCTGACGCAGAGTCCATTTGTATTTTGCGTAGTACCCGACTAATGAGGCAGAAGGGAGGAAATGCATAGAAGAAGAAATTTCCCCAATCCAGCGCGAACGCATCTACCGCTGCTGCCTCAGGGTCTGGTTCCCAAGCGACATACCTAGGTACCTGGTGATTTAGCCTTGATGCGAATAAATCGATATCTGGCGTGCCATATTGCTTGACAATTTTTGCAAATATTTTGGGGTTTAACATCCATTCGATGTTGTCATTAAATTTGCGTGACCTGGTGTCTGCCACTGTATTTTGCTTACCTGGTAGATAAGTTGCTGATAGCCAAATATGTCTTTCGACACACCATTGCCAAAATGTGTTAACCAACTTGTTGCATGATACCGATTTTATGCCGCCCATATGGTTAATGTAGGCCACCACCATAGTATTATCTATTGTAACCGAACATGCAAGTGATGCATATTTGATGCATATGCTTTTAAACCATAGAAGGCACCCAACATCCCTAGATAATTTATGCCCAGTGTAAGTAGTAATGACGACTCAGGGTTAGTCCATCTACCACCTGTGCTGGATATGGCGTTAGTTGCTCCCCAGCCTCCATGGTTAAGCCGCGCATGCGTGCTGAGCGGGTTCTTCACGAAATCACTCGCGTGACTCCGAAGTAAAATCAAAGTCAATCTCTAGTGCCCTGGCAAATATTTACCTTGTCACATGCATCACTAATGCTGATTACCTGATCCTTATCCCATTGCTATTAGTGGGACCTCGATGTGTTCAATTTTAATTCGCAAGAGTGTCATTACTGGTTTAAAAGGCTTTAAGGTTGTGAAAGAACCTGGATAAATCCACGCTTTAGTTCTGCCCTAATGTAGGAGATACAAAGACTGTTCCTCCCTGTGTGGAAACGCAAACTTTTCCCTTTAACGGACAATAAATCACATTTCTAGGTGTCATTCTCCAGTTAAACACCTTGGAGGTAAATATGAAAATGATTGATGCAATTGCCGTGAGTCTTTTTATTAATTGACATAAGCATCACAAAGATAATTATTTGGATCAACAATTTATTTTCAATTAGAAGGTCAGATGTATATCAGATAAAGATAGATTTTTAGATTAAGTTGCCCTTCAGGTTACATTGAAAAATCAGCTGCACTCCCGGCCAAGGAGGCCGAGCAGTTAATGTGATTACAGTTTCCGATTTGATTAAACTCGGGATTTCTGAAAGGTCAGTGGTGCAAAGCAATTTCCCTCGTCTCAGGGAAATTACTGATGACTGGAAACTGCAAAATCTTAAACACAGCCGCAGACTTCAAAGGGTGAGTAGAGGGTCTTCTCGTTCCACAAATGACGAATGTCACATCCATTTTATTCAATCATGCTTTTCTTGGTATGGGGGTCACATGTGTGGACTTGAGGTGGGGGGGGGGGAGTGGAAGTCCAGGGTGGAAGCTCCCAAAAGCAGCCCAGACCATCACACCAACCTCCCTCCTATTGACACCATTTACACCTCCCACCCACTCTCCTCCCTTCTCCCATCAGGCAAGAAGTCCAGAAGTGTGAAAATACACACCTCCAGATACTGGGACAGTTTCTTCACAGCTGTTATCAGGTAACTGAACCATCCTATCAACAACTAGAGAACAGTCCTGAGCTACTATCTACCTCATTGAAGACCGTCAGACTATCTTTGATTGAACGTTACTGGACTTTATCTTGCTCAAAACTTTATCCATGATATTCCCTTTATCTTGTATCGGTACACAGTGGACGGCTTCGATTGTAATCATGTACTATCTTTCCACTGGCTGGTTAGCATGCAACAAAATCTCTTCACTGACAATAAACTAAACTCAACTTCTCTTAATCATTGGCTTTTACTCAGAATTGGGGAAAATTTACCCAGAGTAGGGGATTCAAGAACCAGAGGACACAGGTTGAGGTGAGAGGGGAACGATTTAATAGGAACCTGAGGAGATTCTTAAGGAGTTGGTCTCCTTTCATCGACTTTTTGGAATCATGTGATGCAGCGGTACCGTAAAGATTGCTGATTTCAGTTCATGACGCGGATAGATCTACATCTCCGAATACAGATTTGAAAAATTCTCTTTTAAGGGGCCTTCTCTTCTATTTCTACTTTCCACTTTCTCTCTTCCTTTTTTATTATTTATATACACACTTCACGTTTTTCTACTTTCTACCATCTATTTTTCCACTTTTTCCTCTTTCTATTGTTTTCTTTTTCTTGTCTTACTTACTTCCTTCTCATAGCATAAACCTAGAGGTTGTACATAGAATGGATTACGGTATTACATAGTTGGCACCTAAAATTAGGTTCCACTGTACTGTTTTGTGCTGTATTAACTTCTAATAAAATAAACAAAAAAAACAACAAAAAAAAAGGAACCTGAGGAGCAACATTTCACACAGAAGGTAGTGGGTATAGAAATGTGGGGGTGGTTGAGGCAGGTCCTGTGACAACGTTTAAAAAACATTAAGGCAGTGTTTGGATGGGAAAGGTTTAGACGGATAAGGGCCAAATGCATGCAGGTAGGACTAGTGTAGATGGGGCATCTTGGTCGGCATGGGCAACTTGTGATGAAGGGCCTGCTTTTATGCTGTATGGCTCAATGGTTCTAACCCCCATTGGAATGAGGTACTTCTTGCACAAAGGAGCAGTCCTGGGCCACTATTCCTCCAGCCTGACATCCTTTGCAATGTGTAAGAAGGAACAGCAGATTCTGGTTTAAACCGAAGATAGACACGAAAGGCTGGAGTAACTCAGCGGGACAGGCAGTATCTCTGGAGAGAAGGAATGGGTGACACTAGTCACACTAACTTCTCATTTCATCCCAAGTCGCACAAGCTTCACATTTTCATCCTACAAACAGCCTGTTTCCTTTATCATCGTTACTTTTTTTGCATATCTTCCATTCATTGTTCCTTATCTCTCCACATCAAGGTCTATATCTCTCGTTTCTGAAACATCACCCATTCCTTCTCTTCAGAAATGCTGCCTGTCTCGCTGAGTTACTCCAGCATTTTTGTGTCTTTGCATTTACCATGTGGGCTTCCTGGCTTGATCTGCTGAGGCACAGGGTGGAATACACAGTGGACACTGGTGATCTCTGAATGCCTTTATTCTTCAGAGAACTGCACTACCAACTTGAGGCACCTCAAGGCACAGGAAAAATACCATGATGCTACCTCTGCCAAGTCCTCCTTATTCAATGGAAAGATAAGCAAACCAATGTTAATGACATCCTCAGCACAAAATAGTTTAGTGTACAGGCAAAGCCAGTTGGCATTGGGCATCAGACTCTGGAAAGAGGCACATTATTCGGAGCTCTATCATGGGTTAAGATCACCAGAAGGACAGAAGAATCTATTCATAGATGTGCTAAAAACTTCCCTGAAAAAAAGCACTAGAAGGGTAACCACAGTGGTGCAGCGGTAGAGGTGCTGCCTTACAGCGCTTGCAGCATCGCAGACCCAGGTTCGATCCCGACTACGGGTGCTGTCTTTACAGAGTTTGTACGTTCTCCCCGTGACCTGCGCGGAGAGAACGTTTTCTCCGAGAACTTGATTTCCTTCCACATTCCAAAGTCGGACAGGTTTGTAGGTAAATTGGTTTGGTAAATGTAAAAATTGTCCCTAGTGTGTGTAGGATAGTGTTAATGTGCAGGGAATGTTGGTCGATGTGGGCCGAAGGGCCTGTTTATGCACTGTATCTCTAAACTATAGACTAAAGGATATGGACCAAATGCAGGCAGATGGGACCAGCTTAAATGGGGCATCTTGGACAAATTGCACCAAAGGGCCTGTTTCCGGGCTGTATGATTCTATGACTCCAGCATCTCTGTTACATGGTGGCTCAAAATGAATTAGGAGCATTTGTAATGGCATTGAAAACTTTGAGGCCCACCGAGTTTATGTCAATCCTCAATCACCTGTACACCAGTTCGATGTAATCTCACTTTGCATCCTGCACACTAGTGGTGATTTACAGAAACCAATTAACCTACAAATCTGCACGTCTTTGGAATATGGGAGGAAAGCAGAGCACCTGGAGAAAACCCACGCAGTCACAGGGACGAACGTGCAAACTCTGCACAGAAAGCACTGTAGAAAGGATCGAGTTCTGGTCTCTGGAGCAGTGAGGCAGCAGCTCCACACGCCTGCTCCCCCCCCCATCTTTGTATCTTTGTGCAAGAATCACTGGTTACACACCAGTGAGCACAGAAGTCTCTGTACTGGAGGGCAAGCAATTCCCCCTCCATTCTAAGTGTAACCCTGAATAATGAAGAAACCTGTCCAACCTCCACTTGGCTTCCCTCTACTTTAAGAAACGATTTACTACCTGTAACATTTGTGTAGTTCTTTTCAAATCAGGCCATAAAACAGAGAAGCCCGTTTAATGCAGATTAAAATTATAGACCAGATCCTAATGTAAATATAAAAGGGAATTACTGTAACTAACTGAATCCGCTTAATGCCTCGTCCCCTCACAGCTTGGAACAGCAATCTAATCATTTGATTGCTTAAAGCAGTTATGGAACACTAAGCACACATCATTATCATTTAATTAGGGCTTGGACCCTCTTTGCACTAACTAACTTCTCCATGAATTATGACCTTGCCCTACGGGTGTGTAACGACGGAGGGAGCTGCCCAACCTTGCTCGCAAACCCCTGACATTCCCCAGAAAATGCCAGGTTTTGGATACGGTGAAGATTGCAGGAGACTGTAAGCACTGAAGCAGATCTTCCTGGCTGATGTGAAGCCGTGCTGGAAATTAAAGTATTAACTTAGGAGCTGCCGAGGAACCGCCAGGTGGGACGAGAGAGAGAGAGGTGTCACGCATCGCTCTCTTTCATAAATAACACCACAGCCGCCAGCCTCTGGACGTCTGAATCAGGAGGAGGGTTAACTCACAAGGCCTGTCTCCTGGTCCACTTTCTGCTGCTGCGTTGGAATTTTTTCCCTGCTTATTTGACACATTTTAAGTTCCCTCCCTCCTGCAAGTGAAGTAGAATCCAGCAGCAGAGATGTGTTGATTCACCCATTCCTTCTCTCCAGAGATGCTGCCTGTCCCGCTGAGTAACTGCAGCATTTTGTGCCCAGCAGCAGAGATGTCTTTTGTTTTACAGAAACTGCTCGGTGCAAATGGCAGCCAATTAAGAAATATTGGTTACACAAAGCAGGTTATGATGGTGTAACTCTAGAGAAATGAATAAATGGTCTTTATTCCTTTAAAGTAATCTTGCGGGGAGTTCTGCAGCCCGTTTAATAATTCTAAAGTGGTTGCTTTTTACACAGCGGCTTTTTGGAGCCAAGATTACAGTTTATAACTAGTCATCTGGCATGTCAGGGGATTTTTGACATTATGTTCGGTCGTTAATGATGCTAATGGCCTGGGATAAGCTTCCTCGGCAAAAATCCCAGTTCAGTGCTGGTAAATAAGTTTAAAGTCGACTGTCCACCAAACTCTTCAATGAGGTGATTAAGAAAGATATTGCACTTAATTTAATGCTAAACTGTCTGAAGGCAGATAGGGCAGATCTTCCATTGCCTCTCCACCGTGGGCGGCACAGTGGTGGAGCAGTAGAGTTGCTGCCTTAGAGCGCCAGAGACCGGGGTTCGATCCTGACCAGGGGTGCTGTCTGTGCGGAGTTTGTACGTTCTCCCTGTGCCCGTGAGGGTTTTCTCCTGCCAGTTTCCTCCCACACTCCAAAGATGAGCAGATTTGTAGGTTTAATTGGCTTCAGTAAATTGTCTCTAGTGTGCAGAATAGAACTAGTGTAAGGGTGAAGGTACACACCTGAAGGGTTGAAGGATCTGTTTCCACTCTGCATCTCCCTAGAATCTAGACAGTTATTCCAGGAACCGAAGGTTCTCTTGTAGAAAGGGTGGCACGATGGCGCA
The DNA here is from genome assembly GCF_028641065.1 of Leucoraja erinaceus. Classification (NCBI taxonomy): domain Eukaryota; kingdom Metazoa; phylum Chordata; class Chondrichthyes; order Rajiformes; family Rajidae; genus Leucoraja; species Leucoraja erinaceus. The sequence goes on from NC_073406.1 coordinate 13,029,956, forward strand.
GCGGTAGAGTTGCTGCCTTACAGCGCCAGAGACCTTGGTTCGATCTTGACTATGGGGTGCTGTCTGTATGGAGTTTGTATGTTCTCCCCGTGACCTGTGTGGGTTTTCTCCGGGATGTCCGGTTTTCTTCCACACTCCAAAGACGGACAGCTTTGTAGGTTAATTAGCTTAATATTATGGTAAATTGTCCCTAGTGTGTGTAGGATAGTGTTACTGGTCAGCATGGACTTGGTGGGCCGAAGGGTCTGTTTCCACGCTGTATCTAGACTCAAGACAGTTACTCCCAGAACTGACAGGTTTTATTTTAGGAAGACATGGGTGCCCACTCACCTAATTTCTCATCAGCCTTCAATTGTTCCAGTGAGGGCTTTGTTGCCCCACTGAGCTCAGCAAGGGAGTCCAGCATCCCAGAGCAACAACACGGCCCTTTGCTTCAGCTGGCACCCCCTGTCACTGGTGATCCTTCCCCGACCCTGGAGGCTGAATCCATGCCTCTTCCCAATGAATCATGGATGTCGATACAAGGAGATGCAGTTGGTGCTTTACCAAAGAAGACAGAGAGTGTTGGAGTAGCTCAGCAGGTCAGGCAGCATCGCAGGAGAACATGGATAGGGATCCCATCTTCAGACTGATTGTAGTGGGAGGGGGAAGAAAGCTGGGCCAGGACAAAGCCTAGCAGGTAAAAGGCATTTAAGGCACTTATGTTTAGACATATGTATCTGCAGGGATTGGAGGGATATGGATTATGTGCAGTAGGTAAGAGATGGTCTTGGCTTCATGTTTGGCACAGATATATAAACTAAAGGATTTGTTCTTGTGCTGTTCTATGTTCTATGTTCTATAATTTTGTTTTTAAAGATTTCCAACAGTTTTATTATCTTTTAATTTAAAGGCGTTTATAGGTTTTGCAAGTACTTAAACTGTTTAAAGCGTTTCTGTTTTTTAAAAGCATTTTACGGGACTTAATGGGATTTTGGTTACCAACTTAATGAAACGTGCTTTTAGAAATGCACGGATGTTTAAGGGCAAGGTATACAAGGCATCCATTGAGTTACCAAACACAATGCCAATGCAAACCATGAGATGGATCAAGAAGTGACCTCAGTAACCTTGATTTTTGTTTCTTGGTCTTTTGTATGTGTGACGTGCCAACATACAGAGACATCAGGATACATGTTGTGATAGACACAAAATGCTGGAGTAACTCAGCGGGACAGGCAGCATCTCTGGAGATAAGGAATGGTTGACGTTTCGGGTAGAGACCCTTCTTCAGACTGGTTAGGGATAAGGGAAACAAGGGATATAGACGGTGATGTGGAGAGATAAAGAACAATAAATGAAACATATGCAAAAAAGTGAGGATGATAAAGGAGACATGGTGTTTGTAGGGTGAAATTGAGAAGCTAGTGCGACTTGAGAAGAGGGGCGGGGGGGAGAGGGGTGGGGGAGAGAGAGAGAGAAGGGAATGCCGGGGCTACCTGAAGTGAGAGAAATCAATATTCATACCACTCGGTTATAAGCTGCCCAAGCGAAATATGAGATGCTGTTCGTTCAATTTGCGTTTAGCCTCACTCTGGCAATGGAGCAGACCAAGGACAGAAGGGTCTGTGTGGGAATGGGAAGGAGAATTAAAGTGTCCAGCAACCGGGAGATCAGCTTGGTTCACGTGGGCTGAGCGGAGGTGTTGTGATGTCTGACTGTGCGCAATTCCTGTCTGACATCACTTCAATGAAGTTCTCTTCCTCAAGTGGCTAAGAAAATTCAATGTGTACGATGATTCCCCTTTCTATAGATGTGCCCGTGGACAAATTTCTATCCGGATGTAGCACAGCTTGATTTTGCAAACACTCTGCCCAAGATTGCAAGAAACTGCAGAGAGTTGTGAAAACGTCCATCACACAAACCAGCCTCACCACTACCACCTCCATCTACACCTTTTTTCCAATCCTACAGCATGGAAACAGGCCCAACGTGCCCACACCGGCCAACATGTCCCAGCTACACTAGTCCCACTAGTTTGGCCCATATCCCTCCAAACCTGTCATATCCATCTACCTGTCTAACTGTTTCTTAAATGGTAGGATAATCCCTGCCTCAACTACCACCTCTGGCAGCTCGTTCCACACACCCACCACCCTTTGTGTGAAAAGGTTACCCCTCAGGTTGTTATTAAATATTTTCCCCAAGACCTTAAACCTATGTCCTCCTCACACTGCCTTGGGAGAGCAGCCAAATAATCAAGGACCGCTCACGCCCCAGTCATTCTCTCTTCTCGCCACTTCCATCAGGCAGAAGATACAAATGCTTGAAAGCACATTTGATTCTGACCTCAAGTGCTGTCTGTGTGGCGTTTACACGTTCTCCCTATGACCGCGTGGGTTTCCTCTGGGTGCTCTGGTTTCCTCTGATATCCCAGAGACGTGCGGGTTTGTAGGTTAAATTATCCTGTAAATTACCCTTAGTTTGTATGGAGTGGATTCAAAAGTGATAACAGAACTGGTTTGAATGGGCAATTGATAGACGGTACGGGCTCGGTGAGTCAAAGGGCTCGTTCCATGTTGTAACTCCAACCTAAACTGAATTAAACATAACTATGTATAATGCAGTTTTCCAACGTGTTCAGTTTCCTAATAGCTTCAATTGATAAATAAATCAAGTGCTTTCAAAAAACTTAATCAGTAATTTTCTTTCAATAACTGAAATTCCTAATGAATGAAACTGGATCTAAAAAGGAAAACATTTCAGCATAATATTATTAGCCACTTCAATTGCCTTGAACATCCTGATTAAAGTCTCAGCCTTTCTCAATATCAAGTCCTCAAATGTACGTTTTAACCTCAGGAAGCAATTTTAGATTTGCCAATTTCATGTGTGTTTATTCTGAGACTGAGTGACTTCAGGCTGATGGAACATGCAGTCTGAGCTGACCGAATCACCTTCTAACAGCTTGTGAGGAGGAGGGGGGTTGTGAGACACTTTTCACTTTAAAAAGCTTTTGACCGAGTTTGAGACCGGAATCCTTAAAACTTTCAAACTCACCCTTCCATCTTTAGAGAATACAGTTCTGATCGACCTATGGATGAAGGTTGCACATTGATCAGGAATGTGACTTCTTCAGTTGCAATTCAGGGGCACAACTCAATTGGAAGTAAAGATGAACACAAGATCTTTAGGGATGAATATTTCAGTTAGGCAGAGAGATGTGAGGAGTTGTTGATCACTGTCCATGTAAGACATAATTCTAGTGGCTGCAATTTTTTTCTAGCTCCAGACTCCCTTTGTTTCTGAATCTCAATAATGCAATGAATTGCCTACTAGCATGCATGCATAACACAAGCAACAAGAGCATTCAATATTGAATAATATTTGCATGCAGTAACCATTTTGTTTTCCAACACGATTGAAAAAATCTCACTTCAATACAATGACAGAATTGTGGGGTCCCTATCACCAAGGCACAAAAAATGTGTTTAGCTTTCTTTAGTTTAGAGATACAGCACGAAACAGGCCCTTTAGCCTACCGAGTCTATGCCAACCAGCAATCCCCACATACTAACACTATCCTACACACACTAGGAACAATTTACAATTTAACCAAAGCTAATTAACCTACAAACCTGTACGCCTTTGGAATCTGGAAGGAAACTGGAGCACCCTGAGAAAACCCACACAGGTCACGGGAAGAATGTACAATCTCCGTACAGACAGCACCCATAGTCAGGATCAAAACCGGGTCTCTGGCGCTGTAAGGCAGCAACTCTACTGCTGCACCATCGTACCATCCCGATGTGGCCGGATTACCCAAAGTGACAAAATGGTAATGTCGCCAAAGAACTACGATGGCATCTGAATGCTCAACACATCAGCAAAAGGATGAAGGACAATACTTGCTTTGATCTGTGCCTTGTTAAGCTCAGCCACCAGAAAGCAAGAGAATGACAATCTGTTGTTTGGAACGCTCTAAGTGCTGGTAGCGAGCTGTTCCACATCAGCTGCATTATTTGGCTCCATACTTGAGCATTGTAGCATTTCCTCCCTCACGTACTGAGTATCACAACGCTGACTACTTTTCCTGGCTTTGTTAAGAAGTCCCTACTGTATTCCTCTCTTCCATGAAAGTGACAAGGTTATATAACTGCCAACATCCACCACTCATTGCATAGAAGGCTACCTTCATGTGTGAATCCAGCCCCTCTCCATTACCAAGTGATTTCACTACTAGAGCATCACAGATTACATGATCATTCAAAATTTACGTTGGTACTTCTCCAAATTTCCATCCCACATTTTGCATTGGGATTAGATGTTACTTCACAAATCCCATCCACAGAAAGTTATAACTCCAGGCGCAGGAGCAGTCTATGGTAGTTTAGTGTGACACATCATTTCCTAAGTCACTTCCTCCAGTTTCTCCAACGGCAATCTAACGTTGAAACTCTCTGAATGCTTTGGTTTCCTCCCACATCGCAAATGCAGGTGGCTTTGTAGGTTCATTTGCCTCTGTAAACCGCCCCTAGTGTTTAGAGAGTGGATGAGAAAGTGGGGTAGCATTGAACTAGTGTGAATGGGTGATCGATGGTCGGTGTGGACTCAATGGGCTGAGGGGCCTGTTTCCACGCTGTATCTCTAAACTAAACTAAACTAAACAAACCACCTGTATACCTTGAAAGTGGTGTTACCTTTCCATCCTGCCTTGAACTTGTGAGAAACAAAGTTTGAGCTGGATCATTAACACCTGATCGCAGTTCTGAATTTCTATAATAACACACATCGATGCACAAGAGACTGGGTTGTTTGCAAGTTCATGGACTCAATGGGCTGAATGACCTACTTCTGTTCCTTTGACGAACTTAGGACACAGAACATGATTAAAAGAACGCACAAATCTGATCGCATTGGAGTGGATCTGCATCTGTAGATGCAAAGCTGTGAAATAAAATCTGTTCCAATGTTGTTAATGAATGTCAATGCCACTGGTGCAATTGGTGCTGATGGGGGCATTCAGAGGGATGTTGGATCCCATCTAAAAAATAAAATTCTTCTGATGAACGTGTGGTAGAGGATGTGTGGGAGGGAGAAGGCAAGTGAGTCAGTTGAGTTTGGTTGTCTTGGCATTCATTCCTCCGATGATGTTTGAAGCTTGGTCCTGAATCTTTCAAATAAACCATATGGGCTGCATGATGATTGGCATGGATTATTATTTTTTAAGCTTGAAAGGAACCAGTCACCTTCTATTCTTGAAAACAAATCCAGCATGTTTGAAAATGTTTGAAATCCTCAGCAGGGGGGGTGAAGCATATGTGAAGAGATAAATCAAGTCCTCAAACCGAAACTTCATTCTGCTCCCCGCGCCACGGATGCCGCCTGACCTGCTGTGTGTTAAAAGCATTAGAGTCGAAGAGAGAGTCATGGTGAGATACAGGCCCTTCAGCCTAACTAGTATGCACAGCCCGTCAACCAACCATTCCTAATAATTCCACATGAATCCCATTTTTTATTATCCCCACATTCCCATCAATCCTCAGACTCCCCCACTCACCCACACACCAGGGGCAATTGACACCATTTAATTAACCCTCCAAACTGCACATCTTTGCAGAGTTGGAGGAAATCGGGGAAATCCACATAGTTACAGGGAGAATGTGCAAATTCTACACAGACAGTGCCCGAGGTCAGGATTGAACCGAGGTCTCTGGCGCTGCTGGGCAGTGACCCTCCTCGCTGTGCCATCATGGCACACTGCTGGAAAACAGCCTTTCGGCTTTTATTTCAGACTTTCAACACCTGCAGGGTTTTGGTTCCCAGGTTGTTTGGAGATGCAAAGAAAGAGTTGCAGGAACAGCAGCCTCAGTCCGTGTGCTGCTCTAGAGAGGGGCTGGGGGAGGAAGGAACTGCAGATGCTAGTTTACTCCGAAGAGAGACACAAAATGCCGGAGTAACTCAGTGGAATGGGCAGCATCTCTGGATAGAAGGAATGAGTGAAGAAGGGTCTCGACCCGCGACATCACACATTCCTTCTATCCACAGATGATGGGGGAGGTATTTCAGTTTCTTTGGATACTTTAAAGCTAATATTTTCCATCTAGTTATCCAATGTCAGCACCAGTAGTCCCCAGTGTCATATTATAATGGGATTATGAGGGAGTCTTCTGTCCAATGTTTCTCATTGAATTGCTGCAAGAATAATAATATGAACATTGGTTGCTGCATTTAGAAATGTCGGAATTTAGCAAATAGGAGCAGGAGTAAGCCATTCTACCCTTGAAATCGGTAGATTCATGGGTTGTCCTTTAGTTCAATGCCATATTCCTGCTCTCCCCACACCTTTAGGCTTTAGATTAAGATTTTAGAGATATAGTGCGGAAACAGGCCCTTCAGCCGATTGAGTCTGCGCCGACCAGCAATCACCCTGCATACTAACCCTATCCTGCACACTAGCGACAATTTACATTTTTTACCGATGCCAATTAACCTACAAACTTGCACGTCTTTGGAGTGTGGGAGGAAGCCGGAGCACCCAGAGAAAACCCACGAGGTTCAGGAGGAATGTACAAACTCAGGATTGAACCACTGGCGCTGTAAGGCAGCAACTGCCGCTGTGCCACAAATACCTCTTGATGTTTTTTGCATCTTAAAAATATATCTGTCTATTTCTGAAGTTTATTTAGGCCCTTGGTCTCCATACTTCCCTTCGGTAGCAATTCCACAAGTCCCCCACTCTCTTAGTGAAGAAATATCTCCTCACATCCATCCTGAAGGTGTCTTGCCAAGTAACCTTAGATTGTAGCCCCTTGTTCTTGCCTCTCAGCCAGGCTACACAACCTGTCTGCCCAGCCATATCAGAAAATTCTGTAAACAATGGTTCAATGGTAGGCGGCGCGGCTCTGGCCAGCAGCGGCCTCTGCAGTCTGTCCGCGTTTTTATTATTTTCTGTCTGTGTTTTAATGTAGTTTTTGTTCTCTTATGTTGCTGGGTGTGTGTGCGGGGGTGGGGGTGGGGTGGGAGGGGGGGGGGGGGGGAAACTTTTTAAATCTCTCCCTGCACTGGAGACCCGACCTTTTTCTCGTCGGGTTTCCGTTGTCGTTGAGGCCGCAACGAGGAGCGGCCTCCAACAGGAAGAGACCGGGGACTCTGGTGCTACAACTCACCGACGCCGTCGCGGGGCTGGCCGAGTCCGGAGCGGTTGGAGCGGTGGAGGAGCGCTGCTGCTGCTGCTGCTGCTGCCGCTGCTGCTGCTGCTGCTGCTGAGTCGGAGGCTGCTGCTGAGTCGGAGGCTGCTGCTGCTGGGTCTGCGGACGGCGGGAACCGGGAGCCCGCGGATCCCTGGAGAGAGACCGCTTTTCGGGGCTCCTGCAACGGCGAATTCTCCCGCCCGAGTTGCGGGGTCGAAGAGCTCCTGGAGCGGGGCCTAACACCATTGCCCCGCGCGGCTGGAATGGTCGCGGGACTTTGCGAGCGCACACCGGGGGCTCCAACACCAAGACCCGGTGTGCGACCTCGCACCACCCGGCGTGGCTTTAATGGCCGCGGGACAATCGCCATCGCCAGCCGGGGGCTTTGACTTTGACTCTGACATCGGGGGGGGGGGGGGGGGAGTGTGCAGTGGAGAGATAAGTTTTTTTTTTTGGCCTTCCATCACAGCTATGTGATGGTTGTTTATGTAAAATGTAATTATGTTGTGTCTGGGTCTATTTGTGTGTAATGTATGGCTGCAGAAACGGCATTTCGTTTGGACCTCTAGGGGTCCAAATGACAATTAAATTGACTCTCTTGACTCTCTTGACTCTCTTATTGTCACATGTACTGAACTATTTGCATACAGTTCCATAATGTATTATTGTACATAAAGACAAGCTTAGACTAAATATAATGTGTATATAAATAGTCCACTGAGGCAATATACAGGATTCGCCAGATTTTCACGCCGTTAAGCCTATCATCCTGGCTGCATTGCAGGATTGGCCTGGCCAAGCAAAGTTGTAGGTGTCCTCTACCGCAGTAGACACAAAGAACGGCAGATGATGTAACCTTGGGCAAAAAAACCCCACAGTGTTAGAGCTCAGCAAGTCAGACAGAATACCGTAAATCTCAATTGGGCTCCACCCCATCCTGATGAATTACAGTGAATACAAACTTAGTGAATCGAATCTCTCCTCGAACATCAAGTCCCAATGTTGCTGGAAACTGTCTGATAAACCTTGGTGCACTCCCTCTGTGGCAATTATATCCTTCCTCTCGACTTGCTGAAGGACGCGCATCTCCCCTTGAACAAGAGGTCCTACTGGAAGCAGTAGAACGACTGGCATTTTGTGCTGTGGCCGTCTGTGTGGTCTACAGAGTGACGGCCCCATTCACAGCATTCTCCCATGGCCAAGAAATGAGTGAACACAGCTCAGGCTCAGCTCCACATAGAAAGCCCAAAGGCAGAGCAAGCTGGACAGACTTTCATCTTTTATCACCAGGATAGCATTTTCTCTCATGTGTCATGAAAGGATAATTCCACCTATTGTTATATTGGCTGCTTAGTTGTCATGCAAGTTTCCAGATGGCTGTTGCTTTAAGTCCCACTGTGCCCCGTCAGTCAAAACCACCTGTCATAGTCTAATTGTAAGGAGTTTCATCAGCTCATTTCTCCTGCCAATATCACATTGGAGTGAATCCAACCTGGATTCTGGTCTAGAGTTTGTTTGGCAGTACGTTCCTACTCTCAGATCCATGCCACAGAGAGAGAAGAACAAGCATTTACATGGCATCTTTTATAGCCACAGTATGTCTTGGGTTTTTTTCTACTCATTCTTCTTTCTTTTTAGAAATAGAACGTGTAATTTATGTATCATTTGCATTTTTGTGTGTTTGAGGATGTGCCTGTGATGCTTCCGCAGGCAAGATTTTCATTGCACAAGCACATCAGCATACTTGTACATTTGAACTCACCTTGACTTGACAAAGTGTCAAAATGCTGTACAAACTGATAGAAACATTGGAAGGGAAGTCACTGCTCTAACATAGGGATCATGACTATATTACACAGAGAAAGGCCCCACTAACAGTTGCGGGAAAGTAAAGATATTTTGTGAAAGGAGTTAAGAAAGAATGTTGGATTTAACTCTGGGTGAACACCCCACCTCCTCTCCAGCTCACCACCATTTACCTTTCCCATTTACTTCACAGGCACGTCGGCACAATGGTAAAGTTTCTGCCTTACAGCTCCAGAGCCCCGGGTTCGCTCTTGACCACAGGTGCTGTCTGTACGGAGTTTGTACGTTCTCCCAGTGACCTGCGTGGGTTTTCTCCGGGTGCTCAGACTGAAGAAGGGTCTCGACCCGAAACGTCGCCCATTAGATCAGTCTCAAGAAGGGTCTCGACCCGAAATGTCACCCATTATAGATCAGTCTCAAGAAGGGTCTCGACCTGAAACGTCGCCCATTCCTTTTCTCCAGAGATACTGCCTCACCCGCTGAGTTATTCTTACATTTGGTGTCTACCTTTGATTTAAACCAGCATCTGCAGTTCCTTCTTGCATAGGTTTGTAGGTTAATTGGCTTCGGTAAAATGGTAAAATGATAATATGTACCTATTGTGTAGGATAGGGCTAGTGTGCGGCGTGAACATGGTGGGCCGAAGGGCCTGTTTCCGTGCAGTATCTCTAAACTAAACTAAAATAAAATGAAACCTAATTCTCTGCTGCAAAGCTGTTTAATTTCACAGGATAACAGAGGTTGATCCAACCTCATGTTCTTAACCACGTACCCTTATGCTTTTCAAACATCTGTGTTCAAACCCGTTGTTCCTTATTTGCTGGGCACTTCTGTTTATCTTTTGGGTGATCTCAGAGGCAATTTTGATCTGGTGAATTCATGTAATTAATAAAAAGTGCTTATTGGATTTTTGTTGTGGAACAGGATGGGTTATTTTCTCTGAGTTCCATACAGAGAATTCAGAGAATCACAAGCTGACTGGTATGTTTGATGAATCCCCTGCGAACTGGATCCAAACTTCAGATTTTCTATTAAATGGTTCAATGGTCCATCTGAACAAGGGTCTCGACCCGAAACGTCACCCATTCCTTCTCTCAAGAGATGGTGCCTGTCCCACTGAGTTACTCCAGTTACTCTCTATCAATGGTCCATCCATTAGGTTCGCATTTGTAAATAATATTTTTGCAAATAAACACTGTTGAATGGTTTACTTTGTCAAGAGAAGCAAAACTATTTGCCATCTGAAGAAGTATTCCGTCGTTTAATGCTGTGAAATATCTTAAAGCAAACTCACAACGTTATTATGGGGCAATTGTACTGAACATGTTCTACATTTAATGGAGAATTGTGTTTTGAGTCATCATACACCATGGAAACAGGCTTTCGGCCCAACAAGTCCATGCTGAACAAGATACTTTGCTGAACTGGTTCCATTTCCCTTTGTTTGGCCCTGACCCCTCATTCCAGATATGGACTACCCTCTGAATGAAAACTTTGTCCCTGAGGTCCCATTTAACTCTATTCCTTCTCACCTTAAAACACATGCCCTCGCGATTGAGAACTCTCTTTACTGGGAAAAAGTGGATGTTCACTTCCTACAATGTAACGCAGACATAAGGAGAACCTATACAGTTAACGGCAAGAACCTTAAAAGCAATGATGTACAGAGGAATCTTGGGGTCCATGTCCACAGCTCCCCAAAGGTGGTAACACAAGTAGATAGAATGGTAATTAAGGCAAATGGCTTCATCAGTCAGGGCACTGAGTGTAAGAGTCAGGAAGTTATGTAACAACTTTATAGAACTTTTGTTAGGCCTCATTTGTGGTATTTAAGGCAGTTCTGCTCAGCCCAATGCAGGAGGGAAATGAAGGCTTTAGTGAGGGTGCAGAAAGGTCCCAGAATGCTGCCTGGAACAGATGATATTATCTACAGCTGTTGACAAAGCTTGATGTGCCATTTGATGCATCGCTGGATGTTGGCAGTGGGGCATGATGATCCAAAGGCTCATGAAAGCTCATCAACACCATTGATCAGAAAAGTGAAGTGGAATGATGATCAGAGAGAGAGAGAGAGGACTGAGGTACAGTAAAAAGCTTATGTTCGATGCTAACCAGTCAGTGGACAGACAATACATGATTACAATCGAGTGATCATGTAGAGAGAGAGAGAGAGAGAGAGAGAGAGAGAGAGAGAGAGATTCTTCCGTGGTAACATGCTTATTCTCAACACAATTTGATCAAAGACAGCCTAAATGAGAGATGTCATTCCAAAGATTGGTGGCACAGTGCCGATAGTGATAGATCATTGCATGGCAAGGCAATATTGTACCGACTACAACAGCACAGACTTTACTGATCTCTTCCGCAGCCCTGGTACAGCTGGAAAATGCTGAAACGAACCAGATGAAATCGGATTACAGGGAACACTTAGTAAAACAGAAACATTTAAGGCGGGGAGTGATAGGATTGAATTTTCATGATCAAAGGGGTGAAGCAGGAATTTAAATGGCTTGTTCACATTTTCCAAGTCCCACTCCGACGACCCACCATTCTTTGCTCTCAGCTCAGTCTGCACTATCCCTAAGCGTTGGTTAAACTGCTTTATTTACCTTGAGCATCGTCTGGCTTATGTGCACCCCGCATATCACACTTTGTGTGCTGCGAAAATTGATCAGGCCTCTCTCTCCATAGTGTTCCAGCAGCTCTGTAGGAATCAGATGTGCCAGGATTATACGCGGTGTAGCAGCCACCCACTGCTCGATGATTCTATACGTTGTAAGTCGGGAAATGAACAAAAAGGGTGGGTGGGAGAGGATCACAGGAACAAGTGTGTTGGGAGAGCTGGGGGGCATGTGAAGAGTGGCCGCCAGCCACTCAGTGAGTGAGTGAGTGAACATTGACACAAAACACTGCAGTAACTCAGCGGGACAGGTATCATATCATCCCTGGAGAGAAGGAATGCGTGGCATAGGGCGAGGCCCTACTTCAGACTGAAGTCAGGAGAGAGGGAAACTAGAGATATGGAAGGGCGAGGTGTGAAAATGACAGATGGCGATCAAGGAAGTGTAGGATGGTTTGTTGCTGGCTGAGGGGAAGGTGACAATGGGGCATACGAACAGTAAAATTAATCAGGAGGACAGTGAAACTGCCCAGTTGGAGAACCAGGGTGGAGGAGGGACAGAGATAGAGGGAAAGCATGGGTTACCTGAAGTTATAGAAATCAATATTAATACTGCTGGATTGTAAGCTGTCCAAGCAAAATATAAGGTGCTGTTCCTCCAATTTGCTTTTGGCCTCACTCAGACTGTAGAGGAGGCCCAGGACAGAAACGTCAGTATGGGATTGGGAGGAGGAGTTAAAGTGTTTAGCAACCGGGAGATCATGTAGGTCTAGATGGACTGAGTGAGTGAGTCTGATCGCTACTCCCAGCTCTGCGCAGCTTGATCCAGCCCTCCCTCATTGTCGTTGCTTGGAGTTGGGGAGAGAAGACATGTGGGCATGCCCTGATCCTGGCTGCAACTGGCAAATCCATCCCACTGGCTCCCAAATGCACATCAAACCGGCATGTAAATAGCAAGGTGGTAGTAAGGAGAAGGTTGGGACATTGAGAGAGAAAGAAGGTGATCCATACATCAAGGCTGAAGATATATATTGGGGGAAGGTAGGGGTGGGGGAAGAAACTCCAGAAGACCTTGCCACAATCTTCCAATCCTTTCAGTTTTAGATTCAGGAAAGGTGCCACAAGACTGGAAAAAAGCCAGATGAAAATGTTAAAACCTTGACACAGTGCTGGAGTAACTCAACGGGTCAGGCAGCATCCTTGGAGAACATGGATAGGTGACGCTTTGGGTTGGGACCCTTATTCACACTGGAGATGTCATGTAACAATCTTGTCCAAAGAGTGCACCGCCATACCAGGCAACTGCAGGCTAGTCATGTCAACCTCATTCATGGAGAAGCTATTAACAACAAAATTCAGTGAAATATTCTATGGTGCTCTGGGAGGGGGTCGAGCTAATAAAGCAGAACCAGCATTGATTTATGAAGCCAAATTATGTTCAACTAACTTGATGGTTGAGTAGGCATGAGAGGAGGTTGATGACAGGAATGCAGTAGATGTCATCTGCTTAGGTTTTCAAGAGATGTTTTTAAAGTTCCACATGAAAGGTTAGCAAAACTGAGGTCAATGGAACTAAGAAGTCATTAACAGGATTGGCTTAAAGGTAGAAAGTCAAGAGCTTTAGTGATTTTTTCAGACACAAAACAGAGGTGTCCCCTAGGAAACGGTGCAATGAATGTTGTTCATTTTACATTTATTAATGACTTAGAAATGGGTGCGGGTGGAGTAAAATTTTCAAAGGTGTTGATGACCCAAAGGTTGAAAGAGGGGACATTGTAGAAAGTGGGCAGAATAATTAAAAAGTTGTGAGAGCATGTAGACAGGGTAGTACACTGGGCGGGCAGATGAAGGGAAGTGTGAAGCAACGTGCTTTGGCAGAAGCGATAAGCAGAGGCAGCATGGGTCAAACAGAGTTCTGAATGGTGTGCAGGAACAGAGAAACCAAGTGTACCTGTGCATCAATCTTTGGAAGTGACAGGACCAGATGAGACAGCGATTGATTGGTGAAGCATATGTGATCCTGGGATTTGTCATATAAAGACATTAAGGCCAGAGGGGAAGTCGGGTGAGGAAAGAAGGGAAATGTTAAATGTTCTCAAACACTAGTTAAACCACGACTGGAACATTTGGTCCAATTCTGATCACCACACTTTAGGTTGGACACAAGCTGCAGAAGAGATTTACTGGAATGATTCCAGGGATGAGGCATTTTAGCTACAAGGTTAGACTGGAAAATTCATTGGCTTATGAATGAATCCTGCTGATTTCAAATGAATTGACTTGTTATACCAGCACTGAGTTTGACTAATCATTAAAATTTTAAACTATATTTTATTATCTGCATGAGCCTGAAATAGATGGGCTGTTTAAGTTTTAACCTCCTAACCTTGCCAACATGTCAATTTAACTCCTTCCAAGCTGCATTTTTAGCTTGGTGGCGCAGTGGTAGAGATATTCCCCGACAGTGCCAGAGACCCTGTTAAAGCCTGACTATGGTTGCTGTCTGTATGGAGTTTCTACGTTCTCCCTGTGACCGGGTGGGTTTTCTACGGGTAGTCTGGTTTCCTCCCACATGCCAAAGGTGTACAGGTTTGTAGGTTTAATTGGCTTGGGTAAAATTGTCCCTAATTATCCTTGCGAGGATCATTGGTCAGCGCGTACTCAGTGGGTCGAAGGGCCTGTTTTAGCGCTGTATCTCAAAAGTCTAAATTAAACTAAACTAAAACTTAAATTCAACTTCAATTGGTGTGCAGTCTCCTTTGGCAGTTACTGCGAGGATAAGAATTACCTTGGGTTTGGCTCATGGTGAACATGTCCAGACAGTCTAATGGTTACAACAATTATCATTCAGCAACAAAGAGCCAACAAATAACCTAGCATAATGTCTTCAGTAAGTTGATCTTCAAATATAAAATCAGCAGATCCATGTTTAACAACTGCGAAACATATTATAATGGTGCCCAGAAACATCTTTGAAACTTAGCTGGATTTAGTGTGTGCAATGGAGATGAGAAATCAAAGCTGGAACAAGTTTTTCAAGTACACCTAGTCCCTCATGAAAAATCGACCAACTAAGTCACCCACTATTTTCAAATGCACTGTTTTCCTGTTATGTGAATCAAAGTGGACACCTTCATTTTTTTCCACACTACCTGTATATTCCATGACATATTCTCAGATCCACCTCTCTGTTCTGAAGAAAGGTCTCGACCCAAAATGTCACATTCCTTTTCTCCAGAGATACTGCCTGGCTTGCTGAGTTTCTCCAGCATTTTGTGTCTATACTCAGCTTGTCCATGTCCCCGTGCAGCCTCTTTGAATCCATCTCCACACTCACAATTCTGCCTAGTTCGCTATCAACAGCAACAATGATGGAAATACTTGGCTCCCTGAGCCATCTCATTTTGAAAAGTTGGGGCCCAGATTCATATGTAGAAACAAGGAACCGCAGAAGCTGTTTTACCAAGGAATGATACAAAATGCTGGAGTAACTCAGCAGGCCAGGCAGTATCTCTGCAGAACATGGATAGGTGATGGTTTGAGTCGAGACCCTTCTTCAGACTGATTGCAGGAGTGGGGGGGGGGAAGAAAGCTGGAAGACCGACAAGCCTTCGGAGCGGGTCCTGTCAACCGCCGACCCCACTAGCATGCACCACGACACCTCTGGGCAGCTTCTTGCATATCCTCAAACTACTCCGTTAAATTGGTCATTCATGATTTTTCCTTGTAAAATCCATACCCACTCTGCACAATCCAAATATTATTTTCAACGAGTTCTGTTATGATATCCTTCATTGTATCAATTGTGACTGCATGGTTTTCTCCAAGTGCTCTGTTTTTTTCCCCACATCCCAAAGATGTGTTTGTAAGGTTCTCGTCTGCACATAAATTACCACTAGGTGTCGGTACTAGTAGTAGCATCGGATGTAAAGGGTGAAGTTAGAGGGAATGTGGGAATGGGTAAATGACAGGGCAAACGAAGAAGTATGTAATTTGTGTTGGGAGCTAGCACGGACTCGATGGGCTGAATAGCTCTCTTCTATGTCCTAACAAGAAAGTCACAAGCTCAAATTTATGTTCTTAGGCACTGCATCCTATGAACATGTGCAATTCTCCCCCCAACCAACACGCACACGCACACTCACGTGATGGCAAGCATGCACACATGGACACACTTACACGACACACACACAAATGCACACACACACACATCACACACACACACTCACAGATGCACACTCCCAGACACACACACATCACACACACACTCACAGACACACACTCACAGATATATACACACCACACACACACACACACACCACACAGACAAACACATACCACATACACACACACACCACCACACACACACACACACCACACACACACACACACCACACACACACACACACACATGCGCACATGTACCCGCATAAACACACATACACAAAGGAAAATCCTCGGTTTGTAGTGTCGGGTTAGAGAGGCTGTGAGGACCGTTGGCTGATGCCCCTTGTCTCAACCTCTTTCTTCTCGCAGCAAATGGCTGGCTGCTTCTAGTAGCAACGCCAGCCTCTCTGAGCTATAGCCGCGTGCTATTTCCTGCCTTCTGATGTTGGTGCATTCCCAATGCTTCCTCCTGGAGTTTGCTGCAGTTAGAGCTCCTTGGAAATCAGGTTAATGCAACGTCACTCAGTGTGATGGATTCTGTTTCAAGTTTCTGTTGTTTGCACTGTAAGACCAGAAATGTCTCCAAAGATAATAAGAAGATGAATTTATCACAGTACATTTGCGGCAAAAGTAACACTATTCCCAATCTAGTAAAATCCATACCAATATCTTTCACTGGACCACGACAGTGTGATAGTTGAAAAAAATAATTTCAAGTAAAATGTCTCAATTATCTTCATTCTCCAACCTCCTTCAACCTTCTGTTCCCGTATCACATTTACAGGATATGTGATACGAGAACAGGATCATCAATACTGTTGATACATTGTACCCTTTGGATATGGTTGCCATTTGCTGTAATGACCAACCTCAGGTCTCAGGTTGTGCATTTGGTTGTTGTTTTTTATTCCATAAACCATGTAGACTGGAAAGTTGCTGTTCTTTCTTGACAAAGTTTACAGGCATTTACAGGTTGACACAGTGGCGCAGCGGTAGAGTTGCTGCCTTGCAGCGCCAGAGAGCCAGGTTTGATCTTGATTATGGATGATATCTGTACAGAGTTTATATGTTCTCCCTGTGATGACATGGGTTTTCTCTGGGTGCTCTGGTTTCCTCCCACATCCCAAAGAGGTGCAGGTTTGTAGGTTAATTGGCATTGTCGCATGGGTGAAATGCTGGCCAGGTGGCCAAAGGGCCTGTTTCCACATCGCGTCTCTTAACTAAACTAATTTACCCGTCAAGTGAATTACTTTTCAATTAGATGTTGGCAACCTCCAAATCTTTGCTGGCTTTGTTTTTAACTGTTTCTCACTTTGTTTATCGTTGGGTGTATATGTTGGCATGAAAATGTTTGGATCTTTTTCAATACCTAGTTGCGATATTACACTTCTGACAATAACTTTTGTATTTATAACAAGAGTATGTTCTGAGCTTCAATCCTCAATGCTTCACCTTCCCAATATATTGGGGATGACTATTCGATGCTTGATAAGTGGACAAGTTGAATATTTAATTATGAAAAAGTTTCATATCCAAGTTTAGTTGTAAAGATTCTCACTACCAAAATCAGAAGCCATGTGTGGCAATCTGCAAAAGCGCTGACTACTGTAGTTTGTTGGAAGACTGATACTCAATTGTATAGCTGCACTGGGATGACAAAATTGCCCTTCTCTGCACTCTGGCTAAGATGAAGCAATTTGCTGCAAAAGTAGATCATGGGCATTTGTCATCCATCATCGGATATTTCTTCACTTCAGAAGTGATTTCAGAAGGGAGGTAGGAGATGGATGGGATGGTGAGCGAGGGAAATAATGAATGAGGGGAAGATGAAGGGAAGGGGTAAGTGAGGGGAAGAGAATGAAAGCAGTGAGGTTGAGGTGATGGGGAGAGGAAAACAATAGGGGATGCGGAAGAGAGGAAAATGGGGCGAAGGAGAGGGAAAGGAATTTATAGATTGGAGAACAGGGGAAAGATTGAAGAGAGGAGGAGAGCTGGAGGAGAGAAAGAGAGGAGAAATAAAGGGACGAGAGAAAGGGAGAGGGAGAGAGCAGTGAAAGGGATATGAAGGGAGAGATGAAAGGAACATTAATGGAATAATGACAGCATATATTTTGAGGAGATTTAATTCTGGTCTCAATAACATTGACTAATGGAGCCCAGGAGACCTTGGGTATTTTTACATACTGTTTGGCTTCTAAAATTCTTTGCAACCTTTGACTTAAGCTAATGAGGCCAAACAAATAAATTGCTCCAGAAGGCAGAGTTAGGTCTGGATGTAATTATGTTGGGGTTACATTTAGAAACTAATTCTTCCAATGATTCCACGTGGAATAATATTTATTGTGAGTAACATTGGGTTGTGCTGCCCTTCCTTGGCTCTTTCTAGCTCTGCGTCCGTAACAAGAATCTCAGCGTTGACTCTTATCTATTTTCAAATGGTACAGCCGAGGTCATTTTCAGGGGTTGAACAGGGAATACGTGGGAAGCAATATCAACAATGGAAGGAAGAAAATACAGATCTTTATTAAACAATAAACCAGGCAAACTCATCATGGACAAAGAACATAGAAAACACACAAAATGCAAGAAATTACAGAAAGTACCAATGCACACAGCGGACATAAAGAACCGTGTATATATATATATATATATCTGCTTTTATATTTTTATAAAAACATTTTTATATATATAAAAAATATATAAGTAAGGTCTTGACTTGAAACGTCTCAAAACACCATATCTAGCCAGTTCTTAATATATATATATATTCTTAATATTAATATTAAGAATATATATATATAAAAAATGTTTTTCCAAAATATATCGCAGGAAATTGAAATCTTCTGAGAAAGTGATAGACTGGGAACCAGGGAGCATTTTTCTACTGATTTGCACCAGAACATCATGCTCAGTGACCTCTGTCAATAACGATGCCTTGGACAGCGCGGATCAAAGGATGGCTCCATGCAAATTCAGGCTTGTTCCAGCAGAATGTTATTAATACCAGAATCTCCGAAGATATCTGCTTTTTATTTTAACAGCTGATTTGCTCAAATTTTAAAACATGAACGTGGAACATGGAAGAATCTTGGGACGCATTTCAAAGTGTTTTGATCGGGAGAGTGACCCTGATACTTCAGTGGTATGACTGAGATATGTAGACTTCGGATTTAGGTATGATGGAGTTTTTACGAGAGGGGCATTGGATTGTAGGTGCACTGGATGAACCAAACATGGTGTAAGTGATATATGCATCAATCTTCTGCTTGGTGTATCTCCATGTAAGATCCAGGAAATTGTCAATTTTTTTGTATTCTCCATATTTTTCAGTTGATGAACGAACTGAGCTCGGAATGATGTAGGAACCAATCGAAAACAGCCGGATTCATGTTAGCAATTAAATTGCTCTTTTTCCTCTAATCTTTTTCTGTGGAAACAAAAGGATTTTGTCAGGGATAAAGGAAAGAGATGTTGCTGAACAGTATTAGGAGAAGAAATAACACTGCTTAATAGACAGCAAGTTGGACAATTAACTAAGAAGATGTATAATGTTATAAGCACAAAAGGCAGTTGAGTTGAGTTGAGTTTAGAGATACAGCACAGAAACAGGCCCATCGACCTAACGGGGTCCGCACCAACCAGCGTTCCCCGCACATGAACGATACCCAAGGGACAATTAAAAAAAAAACATTTATACCAACCCAATTAACCTACAATCCTGTACATTTTTGAAGTGTGGGAAGAAACCGAAGATCTCGGAGAAAACCCACGCTGGTTATGGGGAGAACGTACAAGCTCCATACAGACAAGCACCCATAGTCATGATCCAACCTGGGTCTCTGACACAGTAAGGCAATAGCTCTACCGTTACAGCCACCGTGCTCCCCATCTGTTCTGTCATTTCACTTAAAAGATGATATAACTATTAGCTAGATATTTAACTCGTGCACAGCAAATACACTCTCTTTCCTATGCTACCCAATCTTAATTTAAAATTTGAGTAGAAAAAAATAAACTGCTGAAGGAACTCGGGAGGTCGAATAGTATCTGTAGAGTCTTCATATCCTCCCACAGTTAAGGTGAGTCTTCATATCCTCCCACAGTTAAGGTGACCAGCACTGATGTCAGGCTACAGTGTTGGTCTAACTAGTATTCTGTGCAGAACCTGAAAATCTATGGTTGCCATTGAAATGGCTCTCACCTGAGTATGCAGGTGAAAACCCACGACGAAACACACCATTTAAATGTTTCCCTCCTTTCATGGATTGATGTTTTCAAGAGAGAGTTAGATTTAACTCTTAGGGCTAATGGGATCAAGGGATATGGGGGAAAAGCAGGAACAGGGTACTGATTTTGGAAGATCAGCCATGATCATATTGAATGGCGGTGCAGGCTCGAAGGGCCGAATGGCCGACTCCTGCACCTATATCCTATGTTTCTATGTCTCTATGTAGACACATGGAAAACATTGACGAAACTCGATGCCAAGATATGAAAGAAATACAACATGGCAAAGAGTGAGCAGGAAGGGTCGGGAAGGAGGAAAACAATTAATGTACAGGAACTTCAATGGATCAGATTGATAAAATTTATAAAAGATTATAGCGCACATGTTGGCTTTGAGGAAATGGAACAAAAACTATTGTGGAATGAGGCGGTCCATTTAATTTGCCATTGACCTTCTCTTTGAAGGCATGGCATGAAGATAGGAAACGTCTTGCACATGCTGCGACTGGGATTGCGATGATTACAATCATCTGATTCATTGCAAAATCAAACAGAGCTTTGAAAGATATCATTAAAAATTAATGAAGTGGAAGAAATGCGAAGAATGTGGAAGATTACGCAGGTTTTGTTTGGTTATTTGAGGCTCTGTTAGCAGAATATCTTCACAGTTGCCAATATACACACTGTTGAAGGATGCAGCAACTGAGTATCTCCATACTGCATCCAGATGGATCTAGGAGCAGAACTTCACCTCTTGGGAAAGACTATGAATGTTTCGACCAGAAAGTCCATTGCCTAATATTTTTTACTTAATCTGACCAGGGAAAATCTGTGGGCATCATTCGGTGCTACTGAACATGCTGTGTACTTTATTCTACTGAGGCAGACATGAGATTGAGGGGAGGCCACATTGAAACTTACCGAATAGTGAAAGGCCTGGAGAGAGAGGATGTGGAGAGTTTAAGAAGGAACTGCAGATGCTGGAAAATCGAAGGTACACAAGAATGCTGGAGAAACTCAGCGGGTGCAGCATCATCTTCGCTCCATAGATGCTGCTGCACCCGCTGAGTTTCTCCAGCATTTTTGTGTACCGAGGATGTGGAGAGGATGCTTCCACTAGTGGGAGAGTCTAGGACCTGAGGCCATAGTCTCAGAATAAAAGGACATACCTTTAGATAGGAGATGAGCAGTAGTTTCTTTATTCAGAGGGTGGTGAATCTGGGGAATTAATTGCCAGTCAATGGATATTTTTAAGGTGGAGATTGATAGATTCTTGATTAGTAGGGGTGTTATAGGGAGAAGGCTGAATCCACACATAGCTTACATTTCATTTATCAAGAATTAATTGAACTTGCCTTTTATCTTTTCCCTGATAGATTACTGGCAGAGAGGGAAAAAAAAAATTAGATGTAGGAGAGTTTAAGAGTAGCATCTTTGGAAGATGAAAGACATCAATACTGTGCTATGCTATGGCTCAGTGGTAATGAGGAGCGTGTGATGGCTCAGGGCCTGTACTCGCTGGAGTTTCGAAGGATGAGGGGGCGATCTCATTGAAACCTACTGAATAATGAAAGGCAAAGATATAGATGAGGAAGGGATGGGAAGTTATGGGAGTGGTCTAGAACCAGAAGGCACAGCCTCAGAATAAAAGGATGTACTTTAAGAATGGAGATGAGGAGGAATGTTTTTATACAGAGGGTGGTGAATCTGTGGAATCCATTGCCACAGACATCTGTGGAGGCCAAAGCATTTGGTATTTTTAAAGCCGAGATTCTTGATTAGCAAAGGTTATGGGGAGAAGGCAGGAGAGTAGGGTTGAGACGGAAATATAGATCAGTCCTGATCGAATTGCAGAGTTGACTCGATGGGCTGAATGGCCGAATTCTGCTCCTGTGTCCAATGGTCTGATGGTCTTTGAAACTTGAAGGTTTGGTTCCATCTTCATCATGTAGACATGAGCACAGAATCTGGGCAAACATTATATTGAGAGAGAGAGAGAGTCATAAAAACATTCAGCATGGAAACGGACCATATGAGTCAAGTGATGTGCAGGCATTGTCTCGTGTAGAGACTTCACCCCCTACTGCTAACACTTGTGTTCTCTGGCACCTTCTACTGAAATCCACTGCGAGCACGTGTACTTCCTATAATATCTGTTCAACCTTCTTCACTCCAAGTAGAATAACCCCAGTAAGTTCTCCAAATTAAATCTTGGACTTGGAAATCATTCCCAGAACCATCCTAGTAAATCTTCCCAGCGATTCCTCAACTCATTCAAACCTCCCACACATAAAGTGGCCAGAATTGGACGCAATGATCCAGTGTTGATCGAACTAGCGTTCTGTAAAGGGCCAGCTTAACTCACCTGTTACAGGGACTCAGGGAGTCATGAACTGATTTTTTATTATAGCTCTCTCCTCATTCTGTGTACATGACATGGTTCAGCTTCGACAGGCAAAGGGGAATTTAAAGGGAACCCGCACTGAAAACTGAAATAGGTCTAGCTCTTTGACGGAGGTGTTTCGGCATTTCTTTCATCAAAGTGTTTGCAACCATGTTATGCCATCTGTCTGATTTACAAACACTTTTCAGAGCCATTAGCTGGCGTACTCCCCCGTGTAATCTTTTACTTTAGTTTAGTTTTGAGATACAACGTGGAAATAAGCCCCTCGGCCCACCGAGTCCCCACCAACCAATGATCACCCGTACACTAGGGGCAAATTACAATATTTTCCAAAGCCAATTAGCCTACAAACATGCACGTCTTTGGAGTGTAGGAGGAAACCGAGCACTCGGACAAAACCCATGCGGGCGCGGGGAGAACGTGCAAACTCCATACAGACGGCACCATTGGAGGGTCATTTGGTTGATTGCCCATCACCAATGTCCCCCTGACCTCCAACTGACAACAGACAAGCTACTTGTTTCACTGTTTGTATCACTTTATTGTCACCTCTTCCACAGCCAACAATAGACCTTTGTGGTCTCCACCTCTCTTGAGACATCGGTGCCAGCTCTAATTTGTTCTGTACCTTATCATACCTCTAGTTTTCCTCTCCCCGACTCTCAGTCTGGTCTCGGCCCAAAACGTCACCTATTCCTTTGGTGCTGAGATGCTGCCCGACCCATTGAGTCACTCCAGCATTTTGTGTTTATCTTGGTTATCACATTAATTCCTCTTTTCTGTGGAACAACCACTGGGTGGCGCTGCAACAGCTGCCTCGCCAACATCTTGTCTCATTGTTTTCTTCCTTTGTTGTATCTTTAGTATTTGTTAAATGTAACAGCGTTTAGCTTTGTTTTATGTGTGGGGGGGGGACCTTTTTTTAATCTCATACCTTGATGGTGATGTGATTTATTTCCGCATCGTATCTTTGTTCGCACAGCGGCCTAACATCGAGGAGTTGGCGGACTTTTGCTGGGGATCGACCTTGGGAGCTCCAAGCGCAGGTGCCTGCAGACTTGACATCGTGGAGCTGGTGGTCCCTGTCGGGGATTGACCTTAGAGCTCCAACCACTGGAGCTAGCGGACGTTAACATCATGGAGCACGTGGTCCCTTTATTTAGGGACCGACTTCGGGAGCTCCAAGCCGCAGGAGCTTCGACCACCCCAAAGTGGGGGCTTTGATCATTGGCTGCGGGAGCTTCTATCGCTGCGGATGGTTCGACTGTTCCGACCGCCGGAGAATAGAGAGGAAAGAAGATTGCCTTCCATCACAGTGAGGAATGTGGGGAATCCGCTGTGGTGGATGTTTATGTCAACTTTTATGTAGTTGTGCGTCTTGTTGCTTTTTTTAGTATGACTGTACGGTAAATCGAGTTTCACCGTACACGTGACAACAAAATACCATTGAAGCTTCTTTGAACCTTTAAACATTTGAACAGTGCTCAACTACATTGACAAGTTTACAAATACATGTTTCTTTGTTTTCTGTGTATGCTGAGTACTGTCAAGGCTGCACAGATTGACACAGTCTGAAAATGGGGCTTCCACCATGGTAGAAACAGGAACTGCAGATGCTGGATTACAAAAAAAGACGCAAAGTGCTGGAGTAACTCAGCAAGTCAGGCAGCATCTCTGGAGAACATAGATAGTGTGTCAAATGTTATGGGGAGATGGCAGGAGAATGGGGTTGAGAGGGAAAGATGGGCCGAATGGCCTAATTCTGCTCCTATGACTTATTAACTAATTAATCCATAGGGTATGTGAAGCAGGTGACTGATCAGGGCATTCAGAAGTCTTGGAATACTTAAAGTAATTTGCCAAATGATGAATCTAGTCACCTTAGCTCAAACAGACCTGAATAGTGTACAGTAATTCGCTTATTTGATTTTTTTTAACAGTCACTGTGTTAAGATCACAGATCATTGGGCCATGGCCTTGAAGACGGGTCTACAAGTAATCACTGGAGTCAGCTGCAATTCCTTCGATGCTCTGCCTTTAATATTTCCAATAAGAATTAAGGGGAAAAGACATTTCTAATCTCCACACTCTCTCCTGTGACTACCTTGCAATTAAATCTACCAAATGAATTGATTCGAAGTCATGAAATTATCCCACAAATATTGCACAAAAATTGATTTATCTAATGTCATATGGAGTTGGTTTTATGCAGTAGCGTGACATCAATGAGGAACTGGCTGAAGACTGATGGAATTAATTTCAGATGTAACCTTGACCAACCACTGGAGAGTAACCTTCATCCACTTCCCGGAGTTGAATTGGAACTTGGGTCTCCTGAGGTAAGAATACTTTGCTTTATAATGGAGCTGTAATGCAGTGTATCATTCAGCAACTTTCAGCTCATTTTCTTCCAAATTGGATGGCATCTGTGCTAAAATCAGGCACAAAACCTATTCTAACGCAGGAGGTCCGCTTATCGCTTCCTGGAATGTGTCTGGGGCTTCCCCTACATGCTGAGCAGAGTGGACATGTTCCAGGGACCTCTGCTCCTGTGATTATGCCCAAAGGCACAGGTCAGCTTTGCTGGGTTGAAAGCCAAGGCTAGCAAATTACACTTTCCAAGTGATGCTCTCACCTGAAGGCGAGGGTGTGTTTATTTGGTCTTTAATCTTTGCTTTCTGCTGCACTGAGCAAATCAAAAACAGGGCCATTTCCATTGCGAGTGTATATATTTTTATGTGGACATTATTAAATCTTACGTATTTTCCCACAAGCAAGTTGCGGAGGAGTTACACCATGGATACGGACACTTTGAAACATTCAGCTGACCACATCATTCAAACTCCCACAGAATATCCTAGTTTCCTTCCACATCTCAAAGTGAACTTCACTGTATACTGCCCCTGGTTTAGGCTGGAGAATCAGGGGGAGTTAGTGGATAGAGAAGAGTTAGAGAGAGAATATCTCACAGGAAGATGAGAGGAATTGGGATTGATTTTTGTTTGAGAAACAGTGTGGAAACAGGCCCTTTGGCCCACTGAGTCTGTGTCAGCCAGTGATTGCCAGCACACCAGTACTATCCTACACACTCTGGACAATTTTCAAAGCCAATTAACCTACAAACCTATGTTTTTGAAGTGTGGAAGGAAACCTGAGCACCCTGAGAAAAGCCACTGAATCCGTGCCGACCAATGATCACCCACACACCAGCACTATCCTATAGTCCAGGGACAATTGACAGAAACCAATTAAGCCACAAACCTATATGTCTTTGGAGTGTGGGAGGAAACCGGAGCAGCGGTTACAGGGAGAACATACAAACAGCAACTGTAGTCAGGATCAAACCCAGGTCTCTGGCGCTGTGACATAGTAACTTTACCACTACGCCACTGTGCCACCCCTTTATCTCAGATCCTGGGTGCCACAAGAATATAAGCTGCTGAAATAGAATCTGTTCCAATTGTCAAAGCAAACATCCATCAGTGTATTAAGTACAAATATTCCCCATCAGGAGAACCAAGCTGGAGTTGATGGGCATGTGAGAGAGCAGGAGACAGGGAATGAGTGGGGCAATGCGATTGAGTCTCGATCCGAAACGTCATCCATTCCTTCTCTCCAGATATGCTGCCTGTCCCGCTGAGTTACTCCAGCATTTTGTGTCTATCTTCGGGGCAATGTGATTGATGGGAATAACTAATTGCAAGCATGGGCTGAACAACCTTCTTCAATGTCACTAGGAAAATATGAAATAACACAAAATAATCAACATGAACATTGTTCCTGCCTCCCAAAATGTATCTGGGGCCGAATTCTGCAATCCACTTCCTCTCTGTGTGGGAATGTTTCTTTTATTCTAAGTTTCTTCTATATATCTTGAGCATCTGGTCATTATTCATAACCCCTCAACCACTAGAAACATCCTGCCCCTCTCCTCCCTTTATGGTTGAACTCACAATCCATGTTGCCCTAATAATAAACTACTGAACCGGGTGTCAAGAACTAGACATTTTCAAAAATACCAGCCAATAATGTGGCATTTTACACCATCCGCAAGGCTTTACCAGAACTAAAGCTGACGGCTGGATGATCGACGTACGCAGAGAAAGGCAGAGGTACAGAGATCTGTCCATTTAACATGTGCTATAGGTCTTTCCTGATGCTACTGACCTCTCCTGTTCTGTATCCTCCTAGAAGGTTAATTCACCACTGTAAATTGCCCCTAATGTGTAGGGAGTGGATGTAAAAGTGAGATTACATAGAACTAGCATGATCGATAGTCGGTGTAGATTCGGTCGATCAAAAAGATCTGTTCCCATGCTGTATATTTACAGAGGCGCAGCTGGTGGAGCTGATGCTTCTCATCACCAGAGAGCTGGGTGAGTTCGACCCTGACCTCAGGTAGTGACTGTCGAGTTTGCACGTTCTCCCTGTGAGCACGTGGGTTTCCTCCAGGAGCTCTGGTTTCCTCCCACATCCCAAAGACGTGCGGGTTTGTAGTCTCTGTAAATTGTTTGTAGTCTCTGTAAATTGCCCCAAACGTGCAGGGACGGATTAAGAAAGCGGGATAACATAGACCTAGTGTGAATGGGCAATTGATGGACGGTGTGGACTTACTTGGCCAAAGGGCCTGTTTCCACGTTGTATTGCTAAATAAAAATAATAATTAATCACCTTGGTTTGATGTTCAAAAGATGACCTGTCATTCCTCCAGTAACCTGGTCTGACTTCTTTCTCATGCTCATTGCACTTAGTCCTTTAATATTTGTCCAATTTCACCGCTGCATGGGAGAAGTCTTTAAAAATTATGCTGGGGTTAAATGGGATATATTCAGAGGAAATGAGAGAATGTCAAAACTAGGGAGTATGAACATATAAATGTCATAAAAATTACAAGGAAAACTTCAGAAAGAACTTGTTTAATCTGAAAGAATGGCTAGAATTTGGATCACACTGAGTTCAGGTTAAAATGATAAAATAGATTACACATCATAACTTTCTCTTTCGTTCTCCAACATGGAACAGAAAAGTGGATTGAGATGAAGAAGAATGGGGTGAGGCTCCCGTGGAACTTAATCCCTGCTCGATCCAGTTACTTGACGCAGAATAGAATATTCAGTCAAGTCCCTTTGCTGCAGAAACATCCTCTGCAGATGGCTACTTTTCAACCACGAATGCACATGAAACTAATTCATTGCATGGAAAGCATTGCGTGGTATCTCTAGAAGATGTTAAACAATCAAAGTAACTGCAGACCTGAACTTGTTGCCTTTATCTGTGGTTCTTTTAACAACGTTTCCTTTTTATTGTGGTCTCAATTTTTGTTTTAAAGCATAGAATGTGAGATGCTAATCAAATTAAAATTATTGATAAACAGCATCAATCTAACAGTTTTATTCAATTAAGGTTATATTTTCCAAGACGCATAATGCTGCAGTAACATCCCCGGAGAACATGGATAGGCGACGTTTCGGATCGGGACCATTCTTCAGACTCCGATTCAAATTTGGAGTCCAAAGGAGGGTCTAAATGCCAAACGTCACATGTGGCTGAATGTTTCAATTGTACTTTATTGTCACAAGTACCGAGGTACAATGAAATTCCTTATTTGCATACAGCTCATTAAAAGTATTACTGTGCATAAGCACAATCTTAGTTAAGGATAAGTGTATAGAAATAGTACACTGAGACAGCATGCAAATGTAGATTTGCACTCAGTGGTGTCTGTAAGCTGTGGACTAAATACTGGAAAATCTTATCTAATATCCCTGACTCAGACACATTGGGCAGATGGATTGTACTCCATCTGAGGGATATTTTTTTCACACAAAGGGTGGTGGGTGGATGGAACGATCTACCGGAGGAGTTAGTTGATGCAGGGACTATTGCAATGTTTAACAATTAGGCAGGTACATGGATAGGATGGGTTTGAAGGGATATGGGATAAACGCAAGCAGGTGGAACTAGTGTAGATGGGACATATTGGGCAAGTTGGGCTGAAGAGCCTGTTTACACGCTGTAAATTTTGTGTATCATTTGGGAGGTGGGAGGTAACCCAAATAAACGCAGGAAGAATGTGCAAATCCCACACAGGCAGCATCCAAAGTCAGAATATAATCTGGGTCTCTGGAGCTGAGAGTCTTCAGCCCTCCCAGCTGCACTGCTGTGCCACCTTTCAACCTGATTCTGCAATGAGTAATTCGTCTCCCAACTTCTCAAGACTTTTCTCCTATCCAGAATGAATTAGTCAACAGTTCTGTGGGATATTCCTCATGCTACCCCCTACTGGAGTACACTTGCAATAACTCTGCAACGTACCCACAGAATATGGGAAAGAGGCCATGTGGTTAGCACCCCATCCATAAATAGAAATAGTTAATTTTTTGGTTTAGTTTAGAGATACAGCGCAGAAAGAGGCTCTTCGGCACACCGAGTCCGCACCGACCAGTGATCCCCGCACACTTAACACTACCCGACACACACTAAGGAACAATTTATATTTAGATCAGGCCAATTAACCTAAAAAAACATGCTTGGGACAATTTTACATTTATACATTTATACCGATTAACCAACAAGCCTATACGTCTTTGGAGTACGGGAGGAAACTGAAGATCTCGCAGAAAGCCCACACAAGTCACGGGGACAATGTACAAATTTGGTACAGACAATTACCTGTAGTCAGGATTGAACCCGGGTCTCTGGCGCTGTAAGGCAGTAGCTCTACCACTACGTCACTATGCTGCCCCAATTTCTTTACCATCAGTATGCACCATCTACAAAGTGTACTGCAACCCTCTCAAACTTGCTATCCTGAAAGGACCATCCAAATCTCCCACTCAAGAAAATATATGTACTTTAAGCCAGGAGATTGTGCTGCAAAAAAATGTAATCAGGTTGTTAATAACTCAACACCTTACTTTCTACTGAGTCTGCCTGCAACAGTTCACTGTCCTAATTAATTGTAATCAGTGAGGTTGATAGTTATTGACTCCTGTGGTTCAATAAATCAGACAGCAATGAGAATTTATACCAGGGAGCAACAACTTTAGCCAAGTGTGCAACTGTTTCCCAATATTATATTATAATTATGATCAATGTCAGTGTCTTAGACACCACCATGCATTGAATGCAAAAGAGTAGACCACTAATATATAATTGACTTAAATGGAAGTTGTGCTGAAGTAGCCAGCAATTAATTTTGGCTCTGACTTCAAGTTAGATAAGGAACTGAGAGAAATAATAGGCATGTAACATTTGATCTTATATTGTGATAATCTTGAGAATCAGCAATGTTGCAGGTTAGATCTTTTTATAGATGCACTTTCCACCTGCAGAGGCCATCCACTGTAAGTGATAATGATTGTGTTCTAAATACTCCTGTAATTTCAAGTGACTGCACATCAGTGCAATATCAGTGAATTAGGTAGATAGTCAGCATTTCCCATTGGTGCAGGGGGTCTGAAACGGAGGGGGTAGAGATTTAATATGACAGGGAGGAGGATTAAGCGGTCTGAGGGGTGAATACATTAGGCAGCTCCAGTACAAAGACCAGAGGAGGTGGTGGTGGCAGGAATAGTAACAGCATTTACGAGGCATCGGGATAGGTACTTGAATGAGCACGGAATGGAGAGATATGGAATTAATGCCGGCACGTGGAATTAGTAAAGATAGATATTTTTGTGCCTTCCACCACAGTGATGAATGCTATGGTGGATGTTTGTGTTACATTTTTTATTTTTTATTTATTTATTTTTTTAAATTGTGGTTGTGTGTTCTTTATTATTGTATCGCTGCTGACAACCCAAAATTCCACCAGCCTGGCTGTGTGGTCATTAAAATACAATACAATCAGGGTCAGCATTGATGTGGTGGGCTGAAGGGCCCATTTCTATGCTGTACAATTTATGATTCTACCACCAATTGTCGTGGAGTAAGAATACAATTGGAGGAATGAATTTACACAGGATTAGTACTAGGGTACATTTAATATGGCAGGTTTTATACAGTAAACCCTTGTTATAATGGACTGGCAGGGGGGGAGCTGGCATGGTGTCTGTTATTGCCGATTGTCCGCTATAACTGAGTAAAGTATTACTGAGTAATAGAGTATGATTGTATGAGTCCAGGAAACATAATGTTTCCCGTACCCACACCTTCCACGATCTGAAATCCCATCCGATTGCACCAAATACATTGTAACAAAAAACAGATACTTTTGCTTTTCTCACATTGATCTAACTAACACAAATCTCTTGTAATCAATAAATATTCCTGCATTGATTCATGAGCAGAATGTGCATCATGTTTAACTCCATCAGATGCTAGGAGTGTAGAAGACAACGCTACATGACTATGACATGACAAGAGAGAGAGTAAAAGCCCTGTCCCACTGTACGAGTTCATTCAAGAGCTCTCCCGAGTTTAAAAAAAAATCAAACTTGTGGAAGCACGTAGAATGTAGGTAGCGGGTACGTCGGAGCTCGGGGACGTCTCTTAGCGGCTCGTAACGCTAACGGCAGGTACTCGGGAAATGCGGTAAGCTCGGGAAGATGCGTGAAGATTCTTCAACATGTTGAAAAATGTCCACGCAAGCCCCGAATACCGACAAGCGGCCATTACCGCAAATCTCCGAGTTCGAATTAGGGCAAACTC
Source organism: Leucoraja erinaceus (assembly GCF_028641065.1). Lineage (NCBI taxonomy): Eukaryota > Metazoa > Chordata > Chondrichthyes > Rajiformes > Rajidae > Leucoraja > Leucoraja erinaceus. The sequence continues at coordinate 13,061,004 of NC_073406.1, forward strand.
GGGAAAAGTCTTGAATGAACTCGTACAGTGGGACAGGGCTTTTAGATTTAGCTCCTAGGACGAAAGGAATCGAAGGATATGAGGGAAAAAAACAGGAACGGGGTACTGATTTTGGATGATCAGCCATGATCATATTGATGGCAGAGCTGGCTCAAAGGGCCGAATGGCCTACACCTATTGTCTATGTTTCTATGTTTCTATGTTTCTATGTTGCTATATGACTGAAGCTTGCTCTTATATCTTCCACTTGGCATTGGAACTGATATTGGTTTATTATTGTGACGTACCGAGACACAATGAATAACTGGGTCCTCCAGCTTTTTTGCTCATTAAAGTGTGGTTGGATTTAAAATGTGCAGAAATTAGCTGAAACAGTCAGCCCCGTAGCAAAGACTACTTCCACACAGCACTAAAGCTATCCAGTCAAATCATACTATACATGTGTACAATCAAGCCACACACAAGTATAGCAAGTAGTGCAAAAAGAAAGATTGCATGACATGTCAATAAGTGAATTAATCACCCGGTGTAGTGCACTCAGATTACATATATTCCTGTGTAGAAAGGAACTGCAGATGCTGGTATAAACCGAAGATAGACACAAAAAGCTGGAGTAACTCAGCGGGTCGGGCAGCATCTCTGGAGAGAAGGAACGGGTGATATTTCAGGTCGAGACCCTTCTTCAGACTGATAGATTCCTGTTTAGCAGGGGTATCAGGTGTTATGAGGAGAAGGCAGCAGAAAGGTGAAAATAGGTCAGCTATGATTGAATGGGGCAGATAGACCTGATGGGCCAACTGGCCTAATTCTGCTCTTATAACTTATGAACTTATGACACATTCCCATGGAAGTAATTGTTCCGTTGTCTCCATGTCAAATGATAAAATTAGTTTATATTGTAAAATTCCCTTCATGGGATCATGTCCAGATGAAGGGTCTCGACCGGGGAGGTTGACTGTTTGCATGTTATCCAGTCAAATCTTGCTATACATTAATGAGCACTCACAATGTATTCATTCATGTGAGCCTGAGCCATACACAAGTACAACAGGTCGTGCAAAGAGAAAGATGCCAGAGGGTAGAATATAGTGTTACAGCTTTACAGCATTACAGTCACAGAGAAAATATAATAAAGCTTTATTTCAGATACAGGTCCATATACCACATCATACAGTATAAGGAGATACAAAAAATACATTAAAAATTGCATATTAGCCTATAAGATATACAAGCTATTGCACCAATGCCATCTTAGCCTAGAAGTGAATCTATAGCAGCTTTTCAGAGGGCTGACTAGGGCTTCAATTATGTGGTTCTCTGACTTGTCCAGGCGACACATAAAACTAAACATCAGCTGTCTTAAGAGTGCCTCACAGGTTGGCACTCTAGTGGACACAAACAATTGACTGGCACTATGCCACCTAGGGACACGAAGCAGCAACCTCATTGCATCATTGTATGCTACCTTGAGCCTCTGCATACTCTTTTTCCTATAGTTAGACCACAATTGAGCAGTATATAACGGTGTGATATAGGTTCTGAACAAGGAACACTTCACAGTCAGAGCACATAGAAAACTTCCTTATAAGTATGTTAGCTTGAAAATAAACTTTACAGCGCTGTCGGTAGAGGTCTTTGTCATCCGTCCAGTCATCGGATATGACATGACCTAGGTATTTAATTTCCTCACACACAGTTAGAGGACTGTCTGACAAATAAAAGGTCGGAAAAGTTGATTTCCTGTCCTCAGCGCTTCTAACTATCATTATGCGGCTTTTCTTAGCGTTATACTTTATGTCATAATCAAGGCCATGCTGAGAGCACACCTTCAACATCTGCTGCAGCCCAGCACTATATGGACAGAGCAGGACCAGGTCGGCTGCATACATAAGATGATTAACAATAGTGTTGCCCACAAGACAGCCAGTTTTTAACCTATTTAACTGATTTGATAATTCATCCATCTAAACATTAAATAAAATAGGAGACAAAATTCCTCCTTGCCACACTCCGTTACTAACACAGAATGGAGCAGATACAATATTGTCCCATTTAACCTGAAGCGTTTGATGGGCATACCAAAACACTAAAATTCTCACTAAAAATTTAGGGGCACCTCTATCTAGCAAATTTACAAACAATTGTTCATGATTAATTCTATCAAATGCCTTGGACGCATCAATAAAACATAGGAATACAGATGAATTCAGGCTTGTGTACCTGAACACAATCTCTTTAAGAGCACAGATCCACTGGTCAGTTCCATGTTTTCTTTTGAACCCAAACTGATTGTCAGTAGTAAGGACATCCATTTCTAGCTTTGTTAGCAGTATTCTCTCCAATACTTTAGACAAGATACTGGCTAATGCAATAGGTCGATAATTGTCAATACTGTTGAGCTTACCAGCCTTGTCTTTAAGCACAGGCACTAACATTACAGACAAAATGGCATTTGGAAGGACACCATGAACCAGACAACCATTAAAGCACATGGAAAGCAAAGGGCAGAGCTTATAGCTGGCATATTTTAGATGTTCTGCAGAAATGCAGTCCATACCACAGGCTTTGTTGTTATCCAACATGTTAATGGCATCATAGACATCTGCTGCCCTAACTATCCCTAACAGGAATCTGCCCTAACAGGAATCTCTCCCTGCACTGGAGACCCGACCTTTTCTCGTCGGGTCTCAGGTGTCGTTGAGGCCGCAACGAGGAGCGGCCTCCAACAGGAAGAAGCCTGGGACTCAGGTGCCGACTCACCGTTGCCGTTGCGGAGCTGGCCGAGTCCGGAGCGGGTGGAGCGGTGGAGGAGCGTTGCCGCTGCCGCTGCTGCTGCTGCTGCCGGAGAGTCGGAGGCTCCAACGACGGGTCTGCGGACGGCGGCGCCGGGAGCCCGCGCCTCCCTGGAGAGAGACCGCTTTTCAGGGCTCCTGCAACGGCGACTTCTCCCGCCCGAGTTGCGGGGTCGAAGAGCTCCTGGAGCGGGGCCTAACATCACTGCCCCGCGCGGCTGGAATGGCCGCGGACTCTGCGAGCGCACGCCGGGGGCTCCAACATCAAGACCCGGTGTGCGACCTCGCACCACCCGGCGTGGCTTTAATGGCCGCGGGACAATCGCCATCGCCAGCCGGGGGCTATGACTTTGACTCTGACATCGGGAGGGGGGAGAGTGCAGTGGAGAGATAAGTTTATTTGGCCTTCCATCACAGCTATGTGATGGATGTTTATGTTAAATGTAATTATGTTGTGTCTGGGGTCTATTTGTGTGTAATGTATGGCTGCAGAAACGGCATTTCGTTTGGACCTCCAGGGGTCCAAATGACAATTAAATTGACTCTCTCTCTTGCCTCTATCATATCTGCTGAGAGATCAATATGTTCATGATTGATTCTAACTGGGTTACTTTTAACACAATTAAAAAGGTTACGGTAGTGCTCACGCCAAATCTCAGCTATTTTTTCTGGGCTACTAACACCTTCAATGTTGGCAATGGGGTTGGTTGGAAGATTGGGACTACACCCTATTTTATGGGAGAATTGTTCAGCAGTCCAATAGCAGTGGGGAAGAGGCAGTTCCTGAATCTGGTGATCGGTGCTTTCGAGCTTTTACATCTTTTGCCTGACGGGGAAGAGGGGAAGAGGGAATGACCAGGAATGACTTACCACAGCAATTGCTCATCATTGCATGACATGTAGATATGTGAATTAGTCTAGTCTCCCGGTGCAGTGTGCTCAGTTTAAAAATTGAGACGCATCGATACACTTTATTCAATTTGAAGCCAACTGGAATGAATATTTAATTAAAAGTTGTTTCAGTCAGGCGCCGTTCTCATCTTTGGAGGTCTTATTTCAAGAGGAAATGATTAAAATGTGGGTTTTTGCTGTTATCTACATGTGCCTACACAGACAGACACAGGCAGGTTTACACACACACAGATGGGGGTGGCGAGGTGGGGAGGTGATTGATAGATTCCAGTTTAGCACGGGTGTCAGGGATTATGAGGAGAAGGCAGGAGAGTGGGGTGGAAAGATAGATCAGCCATGATTGAATGGTGGAGTGGACTTGATGGGCCGAACAGCCTTATTCTGCTCCTGTAAGTTATGAACAAGAAATTATGACACACTCTTATGGATGTAATTGTTCAGTTGCCCACCATGTGAATGGATACAATTAATTTATATTCTGAAATTTCCTTCTTGGGATCCTATTCAGATCTTGCATGCATCAGCATCACCAGAAACCGACATGCAATTCAGATTTGTGAAGTCAACGGAATCCTTGGCTAGCGATTTAGAATTAGTAGGATCTACAAATGCCTAATAAATGTCGGGGGCGACACGGTGGCGCAGCGGTATAGTTGCTGCCTTACAGCGCCAGAGGCCCGGGTTCGACTCTGACTATAGGTGCTGACTGTATGGAGTTTGCATGTTCTCCCCGTAACCGTGTGGGTTTTCTCCAGGTGCTCTGGTTTCTTGCCACACTCCAAAGACGTGCAGGATTGTAGGTGAATTGGCTTTGGTATAAATTGTAAATTGTCCCTAGTGTGTAGGACAGTGCTGGTGTAAGGGAATCGTTGGCCAATGGTGTGGATCCAGCGGGCCAAAGGGACTGTTTTCCTTCCTGTATCGCAAAACTAAGTAAACTGGACGGATTTATTTTTGTTAGGTCCTGTAATCGATGGATCAATAACTCCACAGAGCTGATAATTGATAATTTATAATTGATGGACTCCAACAATGGCATGCATGATAATGAATAGGATTTATAAATGAAACAAGTTATAACTGGACAAGTTTAACTGCCAATGGGATCTAAAGTTGGACAGAACCCAGAGTTCAGGATCCATAGGCCCCATGACCTTTCACCTATAATTAGCAGGATCTAGAACCAGTGGATTCCACCAGTCATTTACCACACCCATCCATTACAGCGAGATGTTCTTGATCATAGAACCTGGTTGAGGGACTATAATGGATGACCAATCCACTGGAAATTGTTATAGCTTAAACGGAGGCCAAAGGGGTAAGCATAATGGGCTGTGGCCTTTTCCTCGTAATCCTGGTTTTTCATACAATCATTATGAATAATTTATTCCACTTTATCACTCTGGTGAGATTGGGCTGGGAAAGAGCAGTTAACATTTAACTTCAATCAAGGGGAAAGTTGTAAATTGGATAATAAATGATGCGAATAGTAGGAGCACGAGGTTAGATATTGATCTTTACTTAGGGAGCGGATGAGTTTACTCACGCTCATTATGGGTACGAGTGCCGCTTATGGGAAATAGATTTTTTTTTTTCCCCACTCTCAGCGACATCTGTGACTATCAAACATTTCCAGACTGTGCTCTGTGTAGATACACAGAGCAAAGCAGCTTTTAACTACCATCTAACAATCTCCCTTCGACATAAAGTGGCTAAAGGACAATCCCACGGCAATGGGGCTATGTTTTTTTGTGCCAATGTACCGCTGTCAGTGGCATTTGAGCAATGCCAATAATTGAAGATGGAAATAGTTTTGAATTTTCAGAGCCTTGTGCAGTCTGGTAATTTCCCTGACAAGTTGGGCCAAAGTTCACATTATAGGGGTAGAATTAGGCCATTCAGCCCATCGAGTCCACTGCCATTCAATCATGGCTGATTTTTGCCTCCTAATCTCATTTTCCTGCCTTCTCTCCATAACCCTTGACACCCATTCTAATCAATAATTTGTCTATCTCTGCCTTAAAAATGTCCACTGACTTGGCCTCCACAGCCCTCTGTAGCAATGAGTTCCACACATTAACTACCCTCTGACTAACGAGGTTCTTCCTCACTTGCTTTCTAAAAGAGCAGTTAAAACCAAATATTTATTGGAATCTTTTCATTCCATCCGTCCAGACGTATAATTGATAATTAATCAGAACTGTTCGATCCTTGTGCTATCTGGACCTCTGATATGTGTGCAGTGAGCAGTCATTATCATATTTAGTTTTGTTTAGAGATACAGCGCAGAAACAGGCCCTTCGGCCCACCGAATCCGCGCTGACGCAGACAATTGCACACTAACACTATCCCACACACACTGGGACAGTTTTACCAAGCCAATTAGCCTACAATAATGCGTGTCTTGGAGAAAATCTTGGAGAAAAACAGACAGCACCCACGGTTGGGATTGAACCAACGTTTCTGGTGCTGTAAGGCAGCAACTCCACCGCTGCGCCCCCGTGCTGCCCATATATGGGCAGTAAGAACAAAACAGCCCACAGATCACCACTGGCTTCTCATCCGGGGTCTGGAGGAGCACATGCTGACTGATGTAAATGATTTATAATTGATTTTCACAAACAATGGAGAAAGTTCACTCAAATATCAGCTCAGTCAATCTAGGTAACTGGTTGCCCTCTTGTCAAAGAACTTATTTATTATTTTGAAATTGATATATGCACGGGAGAAATAGAAATAGATGCAGGTGCAGACCTGTAGTCTATGATGCCCGTGATACAACTACAGGCAAGATTTTAAATGCATCTGTACCAACAATGATCCCCATGTTGGGGGAGTCCAGAACCAGGGGTCACAGTTTATGAATAAGGGGTAGGCCATTTAGTACTGAGATGAGGAAAAACCTTTTCACCCAGAGAGTTGCGAATCTGTGGAATTTTCTGCCACAGAAGGCAGTGGAGGCCAATTCACTGGATGTTTTTAAGAGAGAGTTAGATATAGCTCTTAGGGCTAACGGAATCAAGGGATATGGGGAGAAAGCAGGAGCAGGGTACAGAATTTGGATGATCAGCCATGATCATATTGAATGGCAGTGTAGGCTCGAAGGGCCAAATGGCCTACTCCTGCAACTATTTTCTATGTTTCTATGTTTCTCATCGTACCTGTGCAGATGACAATAAAGATGACTTGACTTTGGCATCTTGGTCGGCATGGTTGAGTTGGGCTGAGCTAAGTTCCATGCTATATGACATTGTTATGAATGTTCACACCTTCACGCATGATCCACCTTCAATAAGATCATGGCTAATCTTTCAGTCATGCTTCACATCACTTGCATCCCTTCATTTTCAGAAATCTATTCAATTTCAGTTTTGAATGAACTTCATGCCTGATGTCCTGAAGCTCTTTTGGGTAACCAATATCAAAGATTCATCACTCCCCCCCACCACCCCTCACCCCTCCCCCACCACCCCACATAGCCCTTGGTGATGTAATCTCTTCTCATTTCAGTTCTGAATGGTTAACACTTATTCTGAGACTGCAACCTCCCATGTTCAATATCCCACCCTGGTAAAACTTTGCACAACTATCTTCCTTCTCATTCCCAACATGAATTATATATATTTTTTTAAACTATGCTCAGTGGCTCATCCACTTGCCCTTGGCTTGCATGATCTTAAAAAATGGTGCTTGATTTTACAGCCTCTCATTGCTGACATATTTGATTATTTTTTTCCCCCACGCTGTGCCTGTGATGAAGCTGGCTCAATGAATACTGAATTACGTGCCCACTTGGGCGCCATTTGCGCGTAATTTACGCAACGTCATTTACGCGTCACAATGGCACGACACGTGGGCATGGTGCGAATTACGTGCGCATGGTGCGCATTACGCATACATGGTGCGTGGTGACGGAGGCAATGACGCACGAGTGGGACAGGCCCTTAAAACACTGATACTCTTTAGCAATGCACAACACAATGAGGATGAACAATGCAATGAGATAAAGCTCCTTCATTAAAATCCGCCATTGCTTTCCTTCTGTGTGTAGTCGTCATGACGGGGCAAATGTTACCCTTTGCTCTCTGCCCTGGGATAAATGCCGGCTCTGCGTTCTCAATGAATACAATTCCTCCAGCACAATTACTGTAATTGTATTTCAATTTGATGGCTCAAACCTAATGCCAGTAACAAATTCAAGTGCAAGAGGCAGAACAAATCCTATTCGAATATTTGGATAGTCAGTGCACATAATTACTATACTTTAACAGTGAGCATTGACTTAATGGTAGCAAGAACAATAGATTTGTTACAAGTGGATTAGATGAAAGTCTTCTTCATGTGTAGAATTAAACTGCTCTGCGTGTTCGGTTTGTACATCTTGTGTAAGACCGTCGATGGTCATAATAATTTAAGGTGGAACAAAATGGGAATTGTGCCATGTCTATCATTTTTTGTTAAGTAGATGCAATGATAGAATTTTATAAGTTAGATACTCGTTCCTGTTTTGTTCAAATTTGGAGCAGAAGTAAGTCATTCCGCCCTCAGCCCTGTTAGGGTACTCACAAAGACCAAAGCTAATGTTGTTCTCATCTCAACTCTTTATTCCACTCCGGTAGGCGGCGCGGCTCTGGCCAGCAGCAGCCTCTGCAGCCTGTCCGCGTTTTTATTATTTTTGTCTGTGTTTTTATGTAGTGTTTGTTATTTTATGTTGGGGTGTGTGTGTGGGGGGGTGGGGGTGGGGGAAACTTTTTGAATCTCTCCCTGCACTGAGACCCGACCTTTTCTCGTCGGGTCTCAGTCGTCGTTGAGGCCGTAACGAGGAGCGGCCTCCAACAGGAAGAGACCGGGGACTCAGGTGTCGACTCACCTCACCGTCGCGGAGCTGGCCGGGTCCGGAGCGGTGGAGGAGCGCTGCTGCTGCTGTGCTGTTGCTGCTGCTGCTGCTGCTGCCGGAGAGTCGGAGGCTCTCTACAGGTCTGTGGACGACGGCGCCGAGCCCACGGCTCCCTGGGGGGAGACCGCTTTTCGGGGCTTCTGCGGCGGCGACTTCTCCCGCCCGAGTTGCGGGGTCGAAGAGCTCCTGGAGCGGGGCCTGACACCGCTGCCCCGCGCGGCTGGAATGGCCGCGGACTCTGCGAGCGCACACCGGGGGCACCAACACCAAGACCCGGTGTGCGACCTCGCACCACCCGGCGTGGCTTTAATGGCCGCGGGACAATCGCCATCGCCAGCCGGGGGCTATGACTTTGACTCTGACATCGGGGGGGGGGGGGAGAGAGTGCAGTGGAGAGATACGTTTATTTGGCCTCCATCACAGTTATGTGATGGATGTTTATGTTAAATGTAATTATGTTGTGTCTGGGGTCTATTTGTGTGTTATGTATGGCTGCAGAAACGGCATTTCGTTTGGACCTCCAGGGGTCCAAATGACAAATAAATTGATTCTGATTCTGATTCTGATTCTTGGTGATGTTTCACTGCTCTGTATAAAGAATCTATATACCCCTGTCTTGGGAATATTCAAAGATCCTGCTTCTACTACCATTTGCAGAAGATTGGTTCGAAGTCTGACAACTCTTAAAAAAATCAAAATCTCTGTCTCTGTCAACATGTATGTCATGTTGTTACTTGTGGGCAGAGCACCAAGGCAAATTCCTTGTATGTGAATACTTGGCCAATAAACTTACTTAAGGGCCTGTGCCACTTACGCGACTTTTTCAGCATTTGCCGGCACCTGTCATAGATCGTTACAGGTCGCCGAAAATTTTCAACGTTGAAAATCCAGCGGTGACCAGAACAAGGTATGATTCTTTGGGCAACCACTCACGACCATACAGGCTTCAACCCATGACATGTCGCCAGGGTGTCGCCTGTATGGTCGTGAGTAGTCTCATCAGTCGCCCAAAGAGTCGTAGCGTCAACATGCTGAAAATTTCGGCGACCTGAAACGTCCTATGACGGGTGCCGGCAGTCGCCGAAAAAGTCGCATACGTGGGACAGGCCCATTAAGGTCTCTTATTTTAAAAATGTTAAAAATTCCCCAACAAGAAATGCGAGGTGTTGCATGCTCCTAGCATGGGCAGGACCTACACAGTGAATGGTAGGGCTCTGGGGAGTGTTGTAGAGCAGAGGGATCTAGGAGTGCATGTGCATGGTTCCTTGAAGGTTGAGCCGCAGGTAGATAAGGTGGTCAAAAAGGCTTTTGGTACATTGGCCTTCATCAGTCAGAGTATTGAGTGTAGAAGTTGGGAGGTCATGTTGCAGTTGTATAAGACGTTGGTGAGACCACATTTAGAGTATTGCTTTCAGTTCTGGGCACCATGTTATAGGAAAGATGTTGTCAAGCTGGAAAGGGTACAGAGAAGATTTACGGGGATGTTGCCAGGACTAGAGGGTCTGAGCTATAGGGAAAGGTTTAGTGGGCTGGGACTCTATCCCCTGGAGCGCAGGAGGATGAGGGGTGATCTTATAGAGGTGTACAAAATCATGAAAGGAATAGATCGGGTAGATGCACAGAGTCTCTTGCCCAGAGTAGGTGAATCGAGGACCAGAGGACAGAGGTTCAAGGAGAAGGGGAAAAGATTTAATATGAATCTGAGGGGTAACATTTTCACACAGAGGATGGTGAATGTATGGAACCAGCTGCCAGAGGAGGTTGTTGACACTGGGACTATCCCAACATTTAAGAAACAGTTAGGCAGATACATGGATAGGGCAGGTTTGGAGGGATATGGACAAAACACAGCTGGGACGTGTTGGCTGATGTGGGCAAGTTAGGCCGAAGGACGTGTTTTCACTCCATATCACTCTATGACTCTAAGAGTCAAGTGTGTATTGGGGTAATAATTCCGGTCACAGTTTGTTGCAATGTACAGTATTAGGAAGGCTAGAAACTGCTAAATAAACTTCACCTCTCCTAGTTGTTGGTAGGATGGTTCAGTTGCCTGAATTACCCTTATTTGTATTACCCACCATTGCCTCTCTGTGTTTCAGCTGTGCCATCCTATGTAGTGGTGAATTCTACAATCTGTGCATACTCTCCCTTGTATTCTTATATTTTCAGTCACCTCTTTTTCTTTTTCTGCTGCTCATTCTGGGCTCCCCACAAGTGGAAGCAGCATCGTTACCTCCAGCCCATTGAATAGTTCCAAAAATCTGAAAACTTCTATCTGATGACTCCTCAACATTCTTTTTTTCTTTCTGGAGCAAAGTGCCTCGGGCTACTCAACGTTTCTCAAAATAAACGAAAGGCTTTTCCTTTCTCCTGGAGAAGATTCCCTGAGGAGTGGAATTGGCATCCTATTATGGTTGAGATTGCACCAGCATTATAAAGAGTTTCAGATTAATGGATTTTCACATCCATTACATGTCCTTGACAGTATTTTTACAGTGGAGTAAATTATAACCATCTGCAAGAAAGCCAATACAAACATTGTTGATTTGCAGGCTGTTAACTAGGGCTCGATATTCAAAGGAAAATGTTGCTATTGGCACGGTTTGTCCATTTCAGCCCATTTACATTGGCACAGTCATCTCACCTGCTCTACACAGTTTGCTTGCCTTTCTCTACTTTCATGAAACACCTGCAAAAATGAGTGTCTAAAAAAACAAGCATGATGACTGTGGCTCCACACTGCTTTTTGAGTGTTTAGTTTAGTTTGAATTTCGAGATACAGCATGGAAACAGGTCCTTCGGCCCACTGAGTCTGCACCGACCAGCGATCCCCGCACAGTCGAGCCATTTACAGTACATAGATACATGATAAAGGAATAGGGTTTAGTGCAAGATAAAGCCAGGGAAGTCCGATCAAGGACTTTCCGCTGGAGAATTCCTCCAGCACTTTGTGTTTTTCCCTGCATCTTCTACAATCTTGTGACTGGGAAAACCACTATGAACTGATTTTGATGGAGAGAAGCAGGCTGGGGTTTATCCTGCAGAGGTCTCTGAAATTCCATGTGAGATGAATGCGAGTGACATTAGAGTGTCATCTACTCGTGATTGGTGACAGCTCATCCCCCGAAGAAACTTACGCAAAATAGCTCCTCTGTTAAATGTTTAAAACAGACATTTGAGAACGCGATGCACGCCTACTGTTAAAGTTTATTTTCAGTACTTTCCCATCAATATGTAGAAGTGTTGTTCAATTTGAGCTGGTTAATTAACGCTGAATACAAATGGTTGGAGCCTTTGATTGTTATTGACTTTGGTTTAGATTAAAGTAATGCAGGACAATTAGAGACAAAAGAGTAGAAGTCAATTATCTAGTCAAAGTAATATGTGCGTTGGCGGTTGTTTCTGTTTTATAACCAAGTGTTATAAAGCTTCATCAAAGGACCTGAGCATCAGCAGAATGGCTGCGCAGAGAGAGTATTCAGTAACACTAGCTTTCAGCATACAGTTTCGGGCAAGACCTTGAAGTGAAGCACTGTTATGAGTGATGTTATATTGGGTCTTCCTGCATACACATTTCAACAGCGCTTTTCACTGGAAGTGTGCAACTGTTGATTTAAGGTAGACAAAAATGCTGGTGAAACTCAGCGGGTGAGGCAGCATCTATGGAGCGAAGGAAATAGGCAACGTTTCGGGTCGAAACCCTTCTTCAGACCCTTCTTTGAAACCTGAAACGTTGCCTATTTCCTTCGCTCCATAGCTGCTGCCTCACCTGCTGAGTTTCTCCAGCATTTTTGTCCACCTTCGATTTTCCAGCATCTGCTGTTCCTTCTTAAAAAATCCTTTAAGCTAAAGCAAGTTAACCAATGCAAAGTTTGCAGGAAGCATCCGCAGATACAGGTTTAAACCGAAGATAGACACAAACAGCTGGGGTAACTCAGCGGGACAGGCAGCAGCTCTGGAGAGAAGGGCATTTCAGGTCAAGATACAAGATACAAGATACATTTAATTGTCATTTGGACCCCTTGAGGTCCAAACGAAATGCCGTTTCTGCAGCCATACATTACAAACACATAGACCCAAGACACAACATAATTTACATAAACATCCATCACATCGCTGTGATGGAAGGCCAAACAAACTTATCTCTCCACTGCACTCTCCCCCCCCCCCATGTCAGAGTCAAAGTCAAAGGTCGAGACCCTGCTTCAGACTGAAGAAGTCTGTCTGACGTCAGTCAGTCTGACGAAAGGGAAACAAAGATATATATGATGATGTTGATAAAGAACAATGAGTGAAAGATTAGAGGGGAGTTGAGAAAATAAAAATCATGGCTCAAGGAATGCTGAGAGTCTGCAAGTCACTGCCTGGAAAGGTGATGGAAGCAGAAATCTCCACCACATTAGTAGTATGTGGATGAGCACTTCATGTCCCGTGAATATTAGGGGTCACCCTGTGGGGCCTGAAGGTTAGATGAACACAAGGTCTATTTGCCCGGCATGGTCATGCAGGAATGAGTGGTATTCCTGTGTGGAGTCATTTCCACCCTGGGAAAGATGTTCTGATATTGCTTCTCATAATTTTATATACTTTTATCAGGTCTCCTTGACCTGGGCCTAGTATTAAAGTTCCGGTGATCCTGTATGGCTGAATTCAGATTCAGGTCAGTGAGGTTTGCAGAGAGAGGGGGAGAGAGAGAGGGAGAGAGAGGGAGAGAGAGAGAGAGAGAGAGAGAGAGGGAGAGAGAGAGAGAGAGAGAGAGAGAGAGAGAGAGAGAGAGAGAGAGAGAGAGAGAGAGAGAGAGAGAGAGAGAGAGAGAGAGAGAGAGAGAGAGAGAGAGAGAGAGAGAGAGAGAGAGAGAGAGAGAGAGAGAGAGAGAGAGAGAGAGAGAGAGAGAGAGAGAGAGAGAGAGAGAGAGAGAGAGAGAGAGAGAGAGAGAGAGAGAGAGAGAGAGAGAGAGAGAGAGAGAGAGAGAGAGAGAGAGAGAGAGAGAGAGAGAGAGAGAGAGAGAGAGGCGAGAGTGACACAGAGTGAAAGCAAAATTGATGTGTGGGTTTGAAGAGCAAGTTTGCAAGGATGGAAAGATACTCAAGTGGGAAAGGTTGGATTTAAAAAAAAGGAGCATAAAGAGAAACTGGAACCAAGGATTTATCCTTAATTTTTTTTTTACATTCCAGACAAATCTGGAAAGACAAAATTAAGTGTTAGCCCATAGGTTGAAGGCGATGGAGGAGGCCCTGTCGCAGCCTGGGGCCTACCTGATCTTTACCTGGGCTTACCTGGATCAGGGGCACTCCAGTATATCCAGCACATGGACCGGACTTTGGACCTTTTTATTTTTATGGAGACTCGAGAATTTGTGCAAAAGGAATTTCACTGTGCATCGCATGTGTGACATTAAAGAAGCATTGAACCATTGAAGCTTCCATGTCTTAGACAGGGGATCAGGATGGCCACACGAGCAACATGGCAACCCACACAGCCCAGGGGTCCCAATCTGCACATACCACCAGCAGTCCGCGCCTGCCCTTACAGCTGGAATCCGTGCCCGCGATCTCCGGAGGCTGTTGGAAGGCGAGTGAGAGTAATGCTTTAGGCACTCCAGTACGATCATTACTCATACTAAGGAGCTGAAATACCCATTAAATCGCAACACCAAGAATGGAGATGAAATAATGGACTCAGAGAGATTACATTTTACACTAATTCATCATCAGCTGACCTCCAACTGTTTGTTTGAGTTCATATCTAAGCTGAATATAATCAATTTAATTTATTTCTCCTTGGCATTTCAAAGGAGATTAATCACCAGCGAGATAAAAGTCCTGTAGATCCCAATGACTGAGTGACTCTTCAGCAGCCGTAATGCTGTTTGCAGTGGAGTCATTCATGACCTGTCTATCAAACAGTTATGTGCAACGCAGGCGGCACGTGGGCGCAACGGTAGAGTTGCTGCCTTACAGCGCCGGACGCACGGGTTCGATCCTGACTACGGGTGTTTGTCTGTACGGAGTTTATACGTTCTCCCGGTGACCTACGTGGATTTTCTCCAGATCTTCCAATCCCTTCCACACTCCAAAGACGTACAGGTTTGTAGGTTAATTGGCTTGGTACGAATGTAAAAATTAGGGCATCGCTGGTCGGCACGAACTCGATGGGCCGAAGGGCTTGTATCTCTAAACTAAACTAAACTAAACATAGGACTAGCTGTGTGCCGCAGGAATGCTCACATCAGGTTGCTGTCGATGGGGTGACCAGATGCTAAGGGTGTACATGGAGTCAGCTTGCATAGATTTCGAAATACCTATGGGAGCAGCTAATTAGAATGGCCCAAGTATGTGACAGCCACTGTGGATAACGAAAATCATTCAACGTTTGATTGTTAAAGTCAATGCTGCTTTCTGTTTACATTTGATTACAATATTTGACATTAGAAGTAAACTATAAAAGTAAAATTGCCCCTTTGGACATTTGCTTCCTGATAGGTTTGCTAAGTAAGCAATTCATGAAGGGTTTAAATGCTGTTGACAGATGGTATTAGGCAATTGACAAGAGCCCCAGATATCTTAATGCACAAAGTGATATTTGAAAAATCTATAGTGCCTAATGTGCTGGTCTCCTGTGAGTACCTGCAGCCAGAAACAATTTGCTGAATGAACCTGCCCAGATTTTAGTGGTCTTGGATGACTGAGGTTTATGGAGAGTGGATCGTGGGAGGCGATCCAAGAGGAGGGAGTTGTTAAGGTAACAAAGGGATGGGTGAGGGCCTCAGCTTCTGGTGAGCTAAGGCTGAGGCACGACTGGAGTCGTGAAGGGGGAAAGTGGCTGACTCTGTGATGGTGTGGTGGCCTGTTCCAGAGGTCAAATCTGGAGCCAAGTTTGCAAAGAGTTCAATGGCTCAATGGTTCTTTATTTGTCGCATATGCAACTGTGCAGCGGAATTCCTTTTGCATACAATTACACTTGCAGGCACTGCCATGTTTGGCGCCATTATTCAAAGTCCAAAGTCTGGTCGTCCTGCATGCTCGATGTACTGGAGCAGTTCCAGCAAACTGGGATTCGGACAATTACCAAGTAAAGAGTAGACACAAAATGCTGGAGCAACTCAGCGAAACAGGTAGCATCTCTGGAGAGAAGGAATGGGTGACGTTTCGGGTCAGTGAAGACTAGTCTGAAGAAGGGTCTCGACCCAAAACGTCACCCACTCCTTCTCTCCAGAGATGCTGCCTGTCCTGGTGAGTCACCAGCATTTTGCGTCTATCTTCAATTTAAACCAGCATTGGCAGTTCTTTCCTAACCAGGAAAAGGAATGTAATGGATTAGCTGGTGTTAACCTGTGTGACGGTACAGCAGGCACACTTCTGTGTGTGTGTTGAACGATAACAAGGTCACTTGTATACACATCAGCGTAATCCTACTTTTCAGGAGAAACACCTGTACTTTGCCTTGTATCCTGTCATTTGTACATCGACCACAGTGACTAGCAGTAGCTTGTTTGCAAGTCAATTTTTATAACACTGTGGCACTGTGTAACATTGCTGGCTTTAAGGTTGCGATTGTTCTCTAGAAGCTTATTGGAATAGGTGGTGCCGAACTGTGCATTGTTTGGCAGACCGTAACAGACACAGGCTGAACATTCCCTTGAAAGTGTAGAAAGGAACTGCAGGTGCTGGTTTAAACCCAAGATGGACACAAAAAGCTGGAGTAACTAAGTGGTCAGAGAACTTCTCTGGAGGAATAAAAATCGGTGATGTTTCGGGTTGAGGCCCTTCTTCAGAATTATTCCTTAATCCTTTTCCCCAGAGAAGCTGTCTGACTTGCTGAGTTACTCCAGCTTTTAGAAACATAGAAACATAGAAAATAGGTGCAGGAGTAGGCCATTCGGCCCTTCGAGCCTGCACCGCCATTCGATATGATCATGGCTGATCATCCAACTCAGCATCCCATCCCTGCCTTCCCTCCATACCCCCTAATCCCTTTAGCCACAAGGGCCACATCTAACTCCCTCTTAAATATAGCCAATGAACTGGCCTCAACTACCTTCTGTGGCAGAGAATTCCACAGATTCACCACTCACTGTGTAAAAAATGATTTTCTCATCTTGGTCCTAAAAGACTTCCCTCTTATCCTTAAACTGTGACCCCTAGTTCTGGACTTCCCCAACATCGGGAATAATCTTCCTGCATCTAGCCTGTCCAACCCCTTAAGAATTTTGTAAGTTTCTATAAGATCCCCCCTCAATCTTCTGAATTCTAGTGTGTGTTTGTGCCTGTTACCTTGAAAGTGCTCCAATTTGCTGCCTGTATTGGGGGTTGTCGAGCTGAGGTGGTGTTTGTGGAACCTGTACACTACTGGAGGAGATGGCCTTGTTGCATGTGGGAGTAGTTCTGGAGACAGAGCAAATTCTCAACCCAAAAAAACATAGAACATACAACATAGAATTGTACTGCACAAGAACAGGCCCTTCGGCCCACAATGTCTATGCGATACATGACGCCAACTCTCATCTGCCTGTACATTTCTCCCTCCATTCCATATGCCCAACTAAATGCCCCTTAAATGCCACTATTATATCTGCCTCAACCACTATCCCTGGCAGCGCATTTCAAGTACTCACCACCCACCGTAGAAAACATCTTGTCCGGTAACATCTCGATCTGGTTTGGGAACAGCTCTGCCCAGGACAGGAAGGCTCTGCAGAGAGTAGTGCGTTCGGCCGAACGTACTATGGGAACTACACTCACCCCCCTGCAGGACCTATACACCAGGAGGTGCAGATCCAGAGCCAGCAAGATCATGAAGGACCCCTCCTACCACCCCAGCAACGGACTGTTCCAACTGCTGCGGTCAAGCAAACGTCTCCGCTGTCACACTGCGAAAACAGAGGATGAGACGGAGTTTCTTCCCAATGGCCATTAGGACTGTAAACTCTAATCTCACCAGGGACTGATTTACTGTTGTGTCTTTTTAAAAAAAATGTAAATACTGGTTCTGTTCTGTTGTTCTGTTGTTCCGTTGTTTTGCACAATCCTGCAGGCATTGCCACTTTCATTTCACTGCACATCTTGTATGTGTAAGTGACAAATAAAGTTGACTTGACTTGACCTGACTTGACCTCTATGGAGAAAAACTTGCCACGCATATCTCCTTTAAACTTCCTCCTCACCTTAAAGCTGTGCCCCCCTCACCTTAAAGCTGTGCCCTTAAAGACTTCATGTGCTTTGAAGAAACACACACACAGATCACCCAGAACTCTAACTTATCCATTGTTGTTTTAAAACAGAAATTTGCCATTCAATCAAAAAGCCATGTGTTTACACTGGAAGGTAAACTATTCCATCTAACCGAATCAGGGGAAAGGTTTAATAGAAACCTGAGGGGCAACATTTTCACAGAGGGGGGTGGGTGGGTGTATGGAACGAGCTACCAGAGGAGGTAGTTGAGGAAGGTACTATAACAACATTTAAAAAATATTTGGACAGGTTCATGAACAGTAAAGGTGTAGAGGGATATGGGCCAATCTCAGGCAGGTGGGTCTAGCCTTAATGGGGCATATTTGTCGGCTTGGACAAGTTGGGCTGAAGGGACTGTTTCCGTGCTGTACGACTCTATGACACTCTCTGGCTGTTATGTAGAGTGAAAGTGGCTTACAAAGTCTTTCATTATGTGTAGTATATATGCCGAGTGAGATCTTTCACAGGGTTAAATGCCAATAGTAGAAAAGTTTCAAGCTGCAGAAACACTTTTAGCCTCATGCGGGAGAATTAATGAGATGAAGCTGCAGCCCTAACCTTGTAAATTATCACAAATTCAAGTTGGAAAGATATATATATCTTTAGTATTATTATTATTATTATTATTATTATTACACTACTATTGTTTGTTTTTTTGAGTAATTGTGCGTATACACTGTATAGATATATACAGTATATACGCACAATTACTCAAAAAACAAACAATAGTAGTGTAATAATAATAATAATAATATTACTACTACTACTAATAATAATAATAATAATAATAATAATAATAATAATAATAATAATAATAATAATAATAATAATAGTCTATTGAAGTTCAGAGCTTATTTGAGGTTGTAGTGTTTAATAGCCTGATGGCTGTAGGGAAGCAGCTGTTCCTGAACCTGGCCGTTACAGTTTTCAGGCTCCTGTACCTTCTTCCCGCAGGCAGGGGTGAAATGAGGGGTGGATGGTGTAGGTCACTGATGATGCTGGCCGCTTTGTTGAGGCAGAGACTCTGATAAATCCCTTCGATGGTGGGGAGGTCAGCGCCGATGATGGACTGGGCAGCGTTCACAACTTTTTGCAGTGTTTTCAGCTCCTGGGCATTCAAGTTGCCGAACCAGGCCATGATGCAACCAGTCAGTATGCTCCAGGCAGATTGTACCATATGTGAGTTCATAGAGTCATACTGCACGGAAATAGGCTCTTCGGCTGAGCTCATCCATGCTGACTAAGCTAGTCTCCTTAGCCGAAGAGCGCTGGAACAAAAAGCTGGTTTCGCTAGATACCTTTGCCCATGTTTGACCCATATCCTTCTAAACCTTTCCTATCCATATACCTACCCAAGTGTCTTTTAAATACTATTCCAGTGATTGTCTCAATTACCTCCTTTGGCAGCTCATTCCATGTACCCACCACCCAATGAGTGCAAAATATGCCCCTCAGAATCCTATTTAACCTTTACCATAAATCTATGTCCTCTGGTTCTTACTTCCCCTACTATGGGTAAAAGACTCATTCACCCTATCTATTTCATTCATGATTTTATCCACCTCCGTGAGATCGCCCCTCAGCCACCCACGCTCCAAGGAATAAAGTCCTAGCCTAGCGCAACCTTTCCCTACAGCTCGGCCCCTCGAGTCCTGAAAAAACAGATAGTGCAAAAGAGATAATAAATAGAGTGCAGGATATTGTGTTACAGCTCAGGTCGAGTTTATTGTCATGTGTACAGAAAACAATGAGGTACCGGTACAATCTTGCTTACAGGACAGGCACATAGACAAACACATACTAAATATAAATTATACAGGTTAAATTAGTTAGAATTTATTACAAAAAAGTGCAGATTAAAAAAGTTCAAGGGTTGCATGAGGTAGATTGGAACATCGGGAATACATCATCCTGTGTACAAAGAAATTACTGATGCAAAATATATTTTGTTGAACTAAATTGTCTGTTTTAATCAATCCATGAAACTGTTCAAAATGGGAATTTATGTTTTTGGTTGCTTTGCTCTAAAGTTAACTATATTTCAGCTACAACAGCAATTCATGCTTACGGGATCTACTTCTCTGCAATGAATTGTGGAACATGGTAGGTAGGGTTCATAGGATTTGTGAGTTTGCAAGAGATGTTCCTTTAATCCTTGAGGCGTCTCCACCTTTACTGGAGTATAGATTCATGATACCTTTGACATACATTATCTGTACAGTCATGGTGTACATCCTAAACAAGCCTTGTCCTTCAGCTCACTCACCAAAAGTACAGAATGCAGAACTTGCTGAACCAATTAACTTTGGGATCAAACCTGGCAGCTATTTATTTATCACGCCTCAATCTATTAATAGAAAACTGTACACTTGTAACGACTGTATCCCGTACAATAATACTTATTTGCATTTCCTCTAATTTGCTGAAATATACTCATTGTGCTAATTATCTGTCATGACGCTGAACAAAGAAGAGGTTGACTTACAAATGAGGATGAGCAAGTAGCCACCCTGCATATCAAAATGTAATGAGTACCTGTCAGTGGAGAGCTAGAAATCACCAACCAGCAGAATTATCCAAAAGATTTCTCAATAGCATATTTAGGAAGCAGAAAAGCACAAGACTTTTATTCAATGACCTGGAACATATTAACATTGCACAGTTGCCTCCAGCAACTCCCTTCAAAATTTGAATCTATCTTCCTTCCCCCTTCTGTCAACCTGAGTAGTCTTTTTCACATGTTCATTGTGTTCTGCAGCAAACGACTGTTTCTAAATTTGCTGCCTTAAAACGGTTTGCAATGTGCACAATTTTCACTTAACATGAGCATAAAACATTTGTCGTTCCCTCTGGGATAAACACCATCCAAGCTATGCAGCCAATCTCCCTCAATATTCACAGTAAGTACATTGTTTGCATTATGACTGAAACCCTCTTTGAATTCAATCTGCTGGTTAGATTGTGTGTAGGAAGGATCAGCAGATGCTGGTGTAAACCGAAGATAGACACAAAATGCTGGAGTAACTTAGCGGGACCGGAAGCATCTCTGGAGAGAAGGAATGGGCGACGTTTTGGGTTGAGACCCTTCTTCGGAAGACACTTCTGAAGAAGGGCCTCGACCCGAAACATCGCCCATTCCTTCTCTCCAGAGATGCTTCCTGTCCCACTGAGTTACTCCAGCATTTTGTGTCTATTTCAATTGTTTGGCAGCAAATGTTATGCGCCCAATAGCCTCCCAGCTATTTACTGAGCTGTACTCCTGAAGCAAACAGCACAATAAGAACATGTGGCTCATTTCCTCCACCAAAGTAGCACCTAATTTCACAATTTAAACAATACCGAGTGAATTCCACTTGCACACCCGCACAGATTTAATGCGTGTAGTGATGAGGTCCCTCCTGATACAAAACTATAAGTATAATAACTTAAATGTTTTCCCATCACTTGGAGACTTAGAACTTGTCACGACCTGAAAATCGATACAAAGTGCTGGAGTAACTCAGCGGGTTAGGCAGCATCTCAGGAGATAAAGGATTGGTGACATTTTGGGTCGGGACCCTTCTTCAGACTGCAAGTAGAGGGGAGGGAACTGGAGGTACGAAAAGACCAGAACTAAGCAGATCCAGCAACAGATGACCAAGGAAAGGTGGAACCCACAATGGCTCAGTGTTGGCTGGGAAAGCGGTAATAACGAAGGGATACAAGGATGCGAACAGTGGAACTAGTAGAATGACTAGGGTGGGGAAGGGTGGACGGAGTGAATGCATGGGTTACTTAAAATTAGAGCAATCATGTTCATACCTTTGGGTTGCAAGCTACCCCAGCAAACAAATGATGTGCTGTATGCCAATTTGTGTGTGGCCTCACTCTGTTATTTCAGCAGGTCCTTAATCAGGACATGATTGTTTAGTGTGCATCTAATTAATGAACTTATGACTTTCATTTGAATAATTTCTACTGTCCTCTATTTTACTTCTCCTTACCAGTATTAATTTTGGAGATACAATGCGGAAACAGGCCCTTCGACCCACGAATCCTGCTGAGCAACAATCTGCGCACATTAACATTGCCCCACACACTAGGAGCAATTTACAATTTTGCCAAGCCAATTAATTGGCACATCTTTGGAGTGTAGGATGAAACCGGAACTCCTGGAGAAAACCCACGCAAGTCACGGGAAGAACATACAAACTCCACACAGACAGCAGCCGCAGTCACGATTGAACCGCTGTGCCTCCATGCCGCCACCTGTTATTACCCACTCTGCCTGGTTTATCGATTTGACACATTCAGGATGCTCTTTGTAAAAGGAGGTTGGAAGTGCCTGCTGGGATACAAGGTCATAAGGAATAGGAGTAGAATTAGGCCATTCGGCCCATCAAGTCAACTCCGCCATTCAATCATGGCTGATCTATCGCTTCCTCCAAACCTCATTCTCCTGCCTTCTCCCCATATTCTGTATATATTTGAGATCAAAGATAATGTCCAGCAGCTATATTGGTGAGGACATGCACATTGAATGCCCAACAGATGTATGGAGGCTTGGCATATTATGGTGTGAGCACTGTTGACCTAGGTTCTTGGATTTACGAAAGGTAAATCATGTCTGACGAATCTTATAGAATTTTTCGAGGATGTAACTAGTAGCGTGGATAGGGGAGAACCAGTGGATGTGGTGTATCTGGACTTCCAGAAGGCTTCCGACAAGGTCCCACATAAGAGATTAGTATACAAACTTAAAGCACAAGGCATTGGGGGTTCAGTATTGATGTGGATAGAGAACTGGCTGGCAAACAGGAAGCAAAGAGTAGGAGTAAATGGGTCCTTTTCACAATGGCGGGCAGTGACTAGTGGGATATCGCAAGGCTCAGTGCTGGGACCCCAGCTATTTACAATATATATTAATGATCTGGATGAGGAAATTGAAGGCAATATCTCCAAGTTTGCGGATGACACTAAGCTGGGGGGCAGTGTTAGCTGTGAGGAGGATGCTAGGAGACTGCAAGGTGACTTGGATAGGCTGGGTGAGTGGGCAAATGTTTGGCCAGATGCAGTATAATGTGGATAAATGTGAGGTTATCCATTTTGGTTATCCATTTTGCAAAAACAGGAAAGCAGACTATTATCTAAATGGTGGCCGATTAGGAAAAGGGGAGATGCAGCGAGACCTGGGTGTCATGGTACACCAGTCATTGAAAGTAGGCATGCAGGTGCAGCAGGCAGTGAAGAAAGTGAATGGTATGTTAGCTTTCATAGCAAAAGGATTTGTGTATAGGAGCTACTGCAGTTGTACAGGGTCTTGGTGAGACCACACCTGGAGTATTGCGTACAGTTTTGGTCTCCAAATCTGAGGAAGGACATTATTGCCATAGAGGGAGTGCAGAGAAGGTTCACCAGATTGATTCCTGGGATGTCAGGACTGTCTTATGAAGAAAGACTGGATAGACATGGTTTATACTCTTTAGGATTTAGGAGATTGAGAGGGGATCTTATAGAAACTTACAAAATTCTTAAGGGGTTGGACAGGCTAGATGCAGGAAGATTGTTCCCGATGTTGGGGAAGTCCAGGACAAGGGGTCACAGTTTAAGGATAAGGGGGAAATCCTTTAAAACCGAGATGAGAAAAACTTTTTTCACACAGAGAGTGGTGAATCTCTGGAACTCTCTGCCACAGAGGGTCGTTGAGGCCAGTTCATTGGCTATATTTAAGAGGGAGTTAGATGTGGCCCTTGTGGCTAAAGGGATCAGAGGGTATGGAGAGAAGGCAGGTACGGGATAATGAGTTGGATGATCAGCCATGATCATATTGAATGGCGGTGCAGGCTCGAAGGGCCGAATGGCCTACTTCTGCACCTAATTTCTATGTTTCTATGTTTCTATGTTTCTTGGTCCTCCAAAATATTCCAAATGGAATTTAAACTGGAGGTGGTGGAGGGAGGACTTAAGCCAGAAGGGGTTATTGGGAAGAAAGAGCTACTTTAATTTTAGTTGCATCTGGTTGGGTAACTACAGTAGGGTGGAGATTATTCCATGCTTTAATTGTGCGGGGGAAGAACGAATTGCTGTACACATCTGTCTTTGTAGCTGGGATCACAAATTGGATTGAATGCCCTCGTCTGCTCCTAATTGGTTTGGGTTTGGTTGGTGTAGGCCTTGTAATCTGATGCCAATGCTTTCATTTTAGAGTTCAACGCAGCAGCCAGCGCCCGCTCTTAAACATATTTAGCAGGGCATGTCACCCCTCCCACAAAATTGAAGAGCCAAACAGCCTTAGGAAGTTGTTGGTTGATTTCCCTCTGCCTGTTTCTAGCTGTGATTCTCCAAGTGTTTGATGTATGCCCAAGAAAAATGTCAAAGAATGACGATACAGTTTCTCCACAACATCAATACTTTTTAGCCTGCCTCCTTGAGATAACCTTTACATTGCTGGTGTCTGCAGCGTGTCCTGGTCATATTAGCTATTGTATCTCCTCCACTGCAAAGGTGAGGGAAGTATGTCATCAGTTGTAATCATCTTTTGGGACACCCTCAGGTTGTGAAGAGTTTTATAGAAGTAGATGTCCTCCCATCGTTCTTCGAAGCTTGTGTCAAAAATGTGCAGTCACACATCAGACTGGAGAAGTGGGCTCGGGTGTATTAGTGAGGCAGGACGGCACAGTGCTCCACTCCTACAACGAGATGTGTCAGGCCTTGCCGCGGATTTAATTACCAGCTGGAGATAAACAGTGAAACTTGGACCAATGTTGTTACCATTAGAAGATAGACACAAAATGCTGGAATAACAGCGGGGCAGGCAGCACCTCTGGAGAGAAGGAATGGGTGACATTTCGGGTCGAGTCCTTTCTTCAGACATTGTGTCTATCTTTGATTTAAACCAGCATCTGCAGTTCCTTCTACCTGTTTTGTTACCATTAGAGCTGGTCTTCAGCACATCTGTACTCCTGTGACCGCTGTATTGTAGTGTGGCTTGCTGATGCTTGAATGATATTTTTGTTTACAAAAGAACTGCAGATGCTGGAAAAATCAAAGGTAGACAAAAAATGCTGGAGAAACTCAGCGGGTGAGGCGGCATCTATGGAGAGAAGGAATTGGCGACGTTTCAGGTCGAGACCCTTCTTCAGACTGATTGACTTCTATTGATTTTATTTGATTGAAATTGTTGTGGTGATGCTTCCAACAAGCTTACCCTGGAGCTGTGTTCTTGTGGAGTCTTAACTAACGTTCCTCCATTTTGACTTTCATCCATAATCTTCGTTGAGACAATTTCAATTATTGTCTGGCAAATTTGACTCGGTCTACCTGGTGATTTGCTCACTAGACCAATTACAATACAGATGATATTCTCCCTATCCAACACACAAGAAGCTATTCAAAGAAAATCCAGATTGCATCCACATCCCAAAGACGTGTGGGTTTGTACATTAATTGGCCTCTGTAAATTGTCCCTAGAGTGGAGGGAGTGGGAAAGTTGGATAACATAGAACTAGTGTGAATGGTGATTGATGGCCGCTGTGGACCTGGTGGGCCGAGATATTCATGCTGCATATCTGAACTAAAATTCAACTAAACACTTTGAGAAGACAATGACTTTTTATTTAAAGAATACGCTGTTTGACTAGTTTCTCAACCCCTGTGTTCTTCTTCTTATCGAGTCCACATCACAAGATTAGAAATTGTTTAGCCAGACCTGAACACACTTCTCGGTATATGCATACAATATCGTCTTGTGCTTCTTGTGTGTGACGGTGGAACGTTTAGTGGAAACAGGGCCGCGACGTGAACGCTCTTTCCTTGACCCCCACCCCTGTGTTGATTAGCTCCCCTATCATCTTCACCCACATTTAGTCAAACGACATTTGTGACCTGTCAGAGGACAAGAGTTTAATTTAATTTAGTTTATTATTGTCACGTACAGCAAGGTTACAGTGGAAAACCTTTGTTGCATGTTGACCAGTGAAAGAAAAGACTATACATGATTACAATCAGGCCACCCACAGTGTACAGATAAAGGATAAAGGGCACAACATTTAGTGCAGGATATAGTCCGATAAAGTCCATTTAAAGATGGTTCAAAAGTCTCCAATGAGGTCGAGGGGAGGTCCGGACCGCACTCTAGCTGGTGAGAGGATGATTCCATTGCCTGATAACAGCTAGGAAGAAACTGTCCTGAATCTGGAGGTGTGCATTTTCAAACCACTGTACCTCCTGCTGATGGGAGATGGGAGAAGAGGGTTGGAATCACTTATGTTCTTTTTCCTTTAATTCCACACTCCAGTTTACAATCCAGTGTTTCCATATCCTCAGATGATGAAGCTACACCCCAAGAGGTGATAATGCCCCTGTCCCACTTAGGAAACCTGAACGGAAACCTCTGGAGACTTTGTGCCCCACCCATGGTTTCCGTGCGGTTCCCGGGGGTTGCAGGTGGTTGCTGGAGGTTGCAGGTAGTGGAAGCAGGTAGGGAGACTGACTGAATCACCAAGGTAATGGGATTAATGTAGATGAGTACTTGACGGTCCGTGCGGACAGGTTGGGCTGAAGGGTCTGATCCTGCGCTATATGATTCTGCGATTAAAATTGTTTATTTTACTCTATATTTTAAAATACGCTGGTATAGTCATTGTTAGTGACCCGTGTCTGGGGAGCTTTGGGCTGTCATTACAGAGTGGACCGAGGTAGATTTATGTTCATGGCCTTTGAGAGGATGTGGTATTAATGAGGCCTTCCGAGGGTGTTAGCAACTTGACGTTTCTTCCTGGTGATTCACACAAGGGAAAAGGAAGGAGGAACAAGATCAATGGAAATTAGGTCTTTGTAAAACTAATTAAAATCTGACAATTATACTCAATAAAGCATTTCTGGTTGGTCAGACAAAATCTTTGAAGTGATTCCACTTAGCTGACTCGGGCATTTTGTTTGAACAGGTCAAGCAAAGACAGTTTCTCAACATTAGCTCAAATTACATGCTCTCAGTTCTCACTTACTCATCCTGGAGGTATCCGATTAGGTCAGCAGGTTTCGGAGGGAAATTACAAAGATACAAGATCTGAAAACTTTAAGAATGGAAATAGAAGGTTCTAGAGTTGTCGTTACTTCAGATCAAAACACATGATCCACAAAGTGGCTCCATGGTTGGGTGGAGGTTCAGCAGGAATTCTGAAATCCACCACAGTTGGTAACTGAAGGGACACTGATATTAGAAGTGGATCTGCCTGCATTCATTGGAAAATGGAACTGGTTGTAATGTTCTCATTAACACATTGATCAAAAGCTAATGATGTCATTAAAATTATCAGATGCTCAGAAGGTCAAGGAGCAAGGCTTCCTTCACTGGGCTACTGTGCTTTGATCATTGAACCAATTTCATCATCGCTCAGCACATTACCAAATTAATCAAAAATAATTTAAACAAATAACTGGATATATTATCCTATATCTTTACAAATGACAATTACATTTAGTTTAAGGAAGAACTGCAGCTGCTGGAAAAATCGAAGGTAGACAAAAATGCTGGAGAAACTCAGCGGGTGAGGCAGCATCTATGGAGCGAAGATATAGGTGACGTTTCAGGTGGAGACCCTTCTTCAGACTTTTAGTTTAGAGAGATACAGCACGGAAACAGGCCCTTTGGCTCACCGAGTCCACACTGACCAGCGATCCCCGCACATTAACACATACTACGGACAATTTATATTTATACCAAGCCAATTAACCTACAAATCTGTACATCTTTGGAGTGTGGGAGGAAACCGAAGATCTCCATGAAAACCCACACAGGACATGACGAGAACGTACAAACTCGGTACAGACAGCACCCAGAGTCGGAATCGAACCGGGGTCTCTGGCGCTGTAAGTGCTGTCAGGCAACAACGCTACCGCTGTGCCACCGGGCAGCCCTATTTCTGGTATATCTGACACATTTCTCAGATCCCATTGATTCTCAATGCTGTACTATGCTCTGTCCTTGCCCATGCACTCTATGGGGTTAGGCTGGATTTCGTAATGTAACATGTTTAGACTAGGTGAGTCATAACCATCTTATCTTTTGATCTCCTACCCCTGTCCACTTCAAGAGTCACAGGACAAGAGTGAAGAGTGTTTAATTATCATACGCACCGCATGTGGAAAATGAAATTCTTACTTGTGAAGGTAGACATAAAATGCTGGAGTAACTAAGCGGCCAGGCAGCGTTTCTGGAGAGAAGGAATGGGTGATGTTTTGTGTCGGGACCTTTCTTCAGACTCCTTCTTCAGTCTGAAGAAGGGTCTTGACCCGAAACGTCACCCATTCCTTCTTTTCAGAACTGCCTGCCCCGCTGAGTTACTTCTGTCCGCACCGACCACCGAGTCCGCACCGACCAGCGATCCCCACACATTAACACAACCCCACACACACTAGGGGCAATTTTTCCAATTTTACACATTTATACCAAGCCAATTAACCTACAAACCTGTACGTCTTTGGAGATCTCAGAGAAAACCCACGCAGGTCACAGGGAGAAGATACAAACAAGCACCCACAGTCAGGATCGAACCCCAATCTCTGGAGTTGTAAGGCAACAACTCTAGTGCTGAGCCACCTTGCCACCCTTACCCAGAACATTTGCCTTGAATTAGTCTATTTCATGTTCTGCCTTCCACCAAATTCTCTACATTGAAGGAGAAAGCACTGCTATGCTTTTCTGTGACATCTCACCACCAATCAATTATGTCCATATTTGTACTAGAGGTTCTTCCACTTTAATGTCTAATTGGCTTCATTGATTACTTCTGAGTTATTTCTCCCGAAGAAAGGTCTTGACCCGAAACATCACCCATTCCTTTTCTCCAGAGATACTGTTTGACCCGCTGAGTTACTCCAGCATTTTGTGCCTATCTTCAGTTTAAACCAGCATTTGCAGTTCCTTCCTACAAAATTCGTACTTGCTGCAGCTTTACACAACATAATAAATAAATGTGAAAGCAACACCCTAAGTAAACATGCAATAATCAATGATACAATAAACTATCAGTAATCCTAAATAACCAGACGATATTACATATTGCATGTTAAACAAAGTCTGTTGTAGGTGATTGGTGTGGTAGGGTTGTGGTTATGGTGGTGCAGTGTAGTTCAAGGGTTTGATGGTAGATGGGGAGAAGCTGGGCTCAAACCTTGGAGAAAGGGCCATAATAGAAGGGCACAAAACCCTTAACGCAACTGACCTTCGTGTCAAATGTGAGGTTTCAGTTTTAAGCTGCATGCTGCCTTGTGAATAAGGGCACCAGTTCAATTCTGCCGATGTTCTTAATCCAGAATCAATATCCCAAGAGATCACATTTGTCAGATCAGACTTGTTGTGACCCATCACCTGCACTCGTTCTTGCTGAGAGAGGCCACCGGCGTAATCAAGGACGAGTTTCACCCCGGTCGCTCCCTCTACGCCCCTCTCCCATCAGGCAAGAGGTACAGAAGTGTGAAAACGGATACCTCCAACTGAACCACCCTATTAACAAACATAGAGCGATCCTGACCTCCCTTCTACCTCATTGGAGACCCTCGGACTGCCTTTAATTGGACTTTATCTTGCACTGAATGTTATTCCCTTTATCATTTATCTGCACACTGTGAACGTCTCGATTGTAATCATGTATAGTCTTTCCGCTGACTGGTTAGCATGCATCCAAAGCTTTTCACTGCACATCAGTTCCTTCCTACTTAGTTTATCATGCTTTGTGATTTGTGCAACTAATCATGTTAAAAAAAAAACCACCAGTGTGGTAGTAGTTAAAGTGACTAGCAGCTTAATTAAAGGTTGTTTGCTATGGCGATTTGTCATGCAACTGGAAGTCGGCTGGTTATCATTGGTCGAGATCTTCTTTAGACTGGAGTGGATAATGGTTCTGAGACCAAAACTAAAAAGATTCTCAGGTGTTTGCTGTTGCCAGGGCTGTGGTACATCGACAGAGTTGTAAGAACATTGTACTCTTTTACAAACTGGTTGTTTCTTGGTTCGATCCGGACTATGGGTGTTGTCTGTGCAGAGTTTGTACATTCTCTCCTTGACCTGCAGGTGCTCCAGTTTCCTCCCACTCTCCAAAGACGTACAAGTTTGTGGGCAAATTGGCTTGGTAAAATAGTAAATTGTTAGTGTCTGGGGGACTGCTGGTTGGCATGGGCTTGGTGGGCCGAGGGGCCTGTTTTCACACCATATCTCTAAACTAAACTGAGATAATTCCTGTTGACATGTGCTTGGCAAAGCAGTCATCCAGGCCGTGTGATTTCTCCTGTGGTTTTTTTGGGAAAGTACCATTAGAGGGGGCTGGTTAGAGGAGGTTGGAAGAGTGAATCCGGAAATCATGTAAAATCCTGAGGGGAGATGGGAGGGGAGGGGATGACATGTCTGGCGATGGACGCTCATTAAAGTTGGAAATTGAAACTAAAATTAGTTTTGCTGATGTGATGCCACTGTTCCAAGATATGGGCAAACCTGACAGCGTAGTGAAAGACCACGACAAGCTTGCACCTTCTGAACTTAATGAGTTAGCATCTCATCCATCTAACCACCATATCTTTGGCCTTGGCGACCTAATACTCCCAGTGTTTAGTGTAAATCTGAGCCCCTCCAATCCCGATCATCAATCCCTCCATGTAGTCAACCTTCGATGCTGCAGCAATGAGGAAAACTGAAGAACATCACCCCCCCCACACCCCCTGCCACCACAGTTTATCCCAGCCCCTGAAGGGAGGTGGAGTTGGTCACAGATGCCCCTGAACTTCTGGACTAAAATCTTACCACAAAAATAGTTCCCTGTCAGAAACACAAGCACCTGTACAATTATTCTCTAACTCCCAGAGATAACTTGAGCTTCTGCATTTCATAGATAACTGCCCCAGCAGGCCTGGAATTAAAGTAGATTAACTAGTTTTGCTCATCAGGTATACAGCAAGTCTTAAAATCCTTAATCCTGTTTTTAACTAGATATTGATCCAATTCTTTCCTTAATAAACCAATCACCATATGATTTAGTATTATTTATTTAGCATTACTCTGTAGTTATAGAATAAACTTTCAAATGATCACCCAAGGATTGTTAATTCATGCGTTTGTCCTCCAGTTAGGTTTGATTACCTGCTTATATCCACATTATTGACACTTTTTCAACACTTAAGAATCTGGTCATTTCTCCTTCCAAACTCCTCTTCCTCAACCACGTCATTAATACCGCAGAGACAGGCAAAACCACCTTCCTCCAGTCGTTTAGTTTAGTTCAGTTTAGCTTAGAGATACTGCGTGGAAACAGGCACTTCGGCCCACTGAGTCCACACCGACCAGCGATCCCCACACATTAACACAACCCCACACACACTAGGGGCAATTTTTTTCCAATTTTACACATTTATACCAAGCCAATTAACCTACAAACCTGTACGTCTTTGGAGATCTCAGAGAAAACCCACGCAGGTCACAGGGAGAAGATACAAACAAGCACCCACAGTCAGGATCGAACCCCAATCTCTGGAGCTGTAAGGCAACAACTCTAGTACTGAGCCACCTTGCCACCCTTACCCAGAACATTTGCCATGAATTAGTACATTTCATGTTCCGCCTTCCACCAAATTCTCTACATTGAAGGAGAAAGCACTGCCATGACGTCTCACCACCAATCAATTATGTCCATATTTGTATTAGAGGTTCTTTCACTTTAATGTCTAATTGGCTTCATTGAGAAGCTTAGATCAAACACCTAACATTTGCAGTTTGAAATCACTCCCCTTCCTAATTCTGCTTGATGAAGTAATTACAAACATTTTTAATGGTCTCAATATTAGCGTTTCTTTTAAGTTTCCACACTAACGGATACTTTGAAAAATGAGTTTATATTTTATAGATTGACTTACTGACCTCAACATCTAATTTGCCTTTGGAAGAATTGACTTCACATTTCAATTTTTCATCTGGCTTGTTTTGTTTTTTTTTGTTTGATTTGACTTCCCTTGAGCTTTTAATTGTACTCGACATTCTGACTAATATCCATCAATTTAATTTGTGATTCAAATGCACACTCTTGCGTCTTTCCTTTTTTTATTTTCTTCGTTTTTAACATAACTGAATATTAACTACTGATTTCACCATTCTCACCCAAGCATGGAAACGATGGGCTAAAATAGTCTGCTTGTATACGAGCTTGTGTAGGGCGCCACAGCGGTAAAGTTGCTGCCTCAGAGCGCTTGCAGCGCCAGAGACCTGGGTTTGATCCCGACTACGGGTGATGTCAATGTGGAGTTTGTACGTTCTCCCCGTGAACGCGTGGGTTTTCTCCGAAATCTTAGGTTTCCTCCCGCATGCCAAAGATGTACAGATTTGTAGGTAAATTGGCTTGGTGTAAGTGTAGATTTTCCCTAGTGTGTGTAGGGTGGTGTTGATGTGCGGGGATCACTGGTCGGTGCGGGCTCAGTGGGCCGAAGGGCCTGTTTCCACGCTACATCTCCAAAACTAAAATTAAAAGTGTCCTACCCCCAACATCGGGACCATTTTTTCTGCAGTATCTATACTGCACCTATACTAGAGTAGGTCCACTCACCTGCTAGACCGTACCCAGACTGATTGATGCCAAGCCACATGTCCTTAAACATCATTTCCTACACTGCCTCCTTATGCTGTTATTGCTTGTATCGAAATGATTGCAAAGTTGGCATGGCTGCAGGGGAGAATGCCTTTGCCAATTCCTTCCCCACCCCTAGGCCTCCGTCCAAGCCTGCTTTACTTCCGGGACCCCTGTGTCGTGTTTGTCAGGCAGTGACAACAGCATCTTGGTGGATGGGATGGAGAGGAGGAGGCAGAGTACCAGGTGATGAAAGGTTGTGATGAAGAGGAGGTGTAAGGTGACGGTGAATCACGCTGCAGCTGCTCACTGTGCTGGCAAGTTTCTGTGAGTTATCTGATGGGATAATTCAGGGCAAGTGCTCTGCCACTTGGAGCTGCTTCAATGTCTCTGCCTTCAGTCAACAGCCCATGCGTTCACCACTGGATGACAGCGACAGAGACATTCCTCCCAGCCTCACCCCCATCCCAGTATCTCCCGCACACACTCGCTCACTCATTCTCACACATATGCAGTCACACATTCACACCCATTCGCTCACACTCACTCGCACTCACACACAAACTCACACGCACACGCACACTCTCTCTCACACTCACACTCGCACACAAACTCACACGCACACGCACACTCTCTCACACTCACTCACACTCACACACAACACTCACACGCACACGCACACTCTCTCTCACTCACTCACACTCACACACAAACTCACACGTACACTCACACTCACACTCACTCTCACAGACACACTCACACACCCTCACTCTCACTGATATTCACACGCATACACTCTCACACTCACAATCACGCTTGCACTCATACTCAGTCACACTCACGCACACACTCATACACTCACACTCACACTTGCACTCCCAGGCATCATCCTCTGCAATCACTCGATGGCGAGTGTGACTGTCCTCCTGATGGTCCTTTCTGTGGGTCTCGAGAGATAGCTGAAGAGGCCAATCCCAGAGCCACAGACTTCACTGCAGTGTGGGCATAGGTATTGGTGGTGTGACCATCTTGCTGGTGGGTCTTTCCTGTTGCTGGCATGTGTTTTTGCAGCCTGTCAGAAGTCTTCATCATGGGGTGTGACTCCTCTGATTCTTCACGTTACTCTGTCCTGTGCTAAGCCCACCCAGGTGACAGGGCAGATGTGGCATGTGTCGGCGCTGTAAGACCGCAAACCTACTGCTGCACCACCGTACCGCACAAAAGATTGGAAAAGTGTCTATTTTGCGAAGGGTTTGTAACCAAGGGACAAATGATTCACACTGGCAGCTGAGTTTCCAGGGGTTACAACTTTTCATTCCTCCTTTCTTCACAGCAGTGATGCCAGGTGGCTGGATTTATACATCCTTTTTAAAAATGGGGACAGAGAGTTGTGAATCGGTGCAATTCTCTGCCACAGAAGGCAGTGGAGGCCAATTCACTAGATTTTTTCAAGAGGGAGTTTGATTTAGCTCTTAGGGCTAATGGAATCAAGGGAAATGGGGAGAAAGCAGGAACGTGGTACTGATTTTGCATGATCAGCCATGATCATATTGAATGTTGCCTCTGGCTTGAAGGGCCAAATGGCTTCCTCCTGCACCTATTTTCTATGTTTCCATGTCCCCCCCTCCCCACCCCTTATCCTTCCATACTCCAGCGAGTAGAGGCCCAGTGCCGTCAAACACTCATCACATGTTAACCTACCCATTCTGGGATCATTCTCGTAATAAAGAGTTGAAGAGTTGTTTCAAAGTCCGTTGATTAGTTCAGTCATGACCTCTGGGACTGGAATTGACACCAGTGTTTATTGATGAACAGGACAAGAGTGCACGGGACAGGATTCCATTGCCTGAATAACAAGAAATTTAGAAATAGTGTTAAACGTGAGAATCATACTGATTTCAGGAGCCATATATATCCATCGCATTGTGCCACATGAGATTCACTGTGAAGAGTTTTGATGCAATGAATTATGACAGGACGGATTGAGGGGAAGCGAGATGAATCCCAAACTAAAACTTTCAAATGCAGTTTAAGAACAGAGAGTAAGAAATTCCTATAGAGAACCAAAGGGATAGATTTTAGAAGGGTTGGGAGACCCTCTAGTTGGGGAAAGGTTGGTAACTGAGGGACATGGATGTGATTAGCAAACATGAAACAACTATCTCAAGGGAAAGAAAAAACACGGGATCCAGGATACCTGCCTGAAAGCCCAGAGGAAGCATGTTCACTCACTTGCAAATGCGAATTGGATTGGGACTTGAAAAGAAGAATTTTGCCGGGCGACTGAAATAATTAGATAATCTCCCGTGAGCTGGCTCCTGTACAATGGGCTGAAGGGCCCACACCAGTTACCAATCTGCTGCAGATCTAAGTATCTGAAATATTTATTAGTAACATCTTGCAAAAAATTCCTGGACTGTTTTTCTTTCCCTTTTATGCACATTTTTAATAGACTCCAATGATTTTTTCTAACAGACCGTTTATCATGCTTCACAGCTTGTCTTGAAATTGGAACAACACTTACCATTTTCCACCCTTTTGATACACCCTCTACACTTAATGAGCTGTGAAAATTTTGATCCAGTGTTATTCTGCTTCTATTCTCATTTCCTTGGGTATTATTGGCTGCATTCCATCGAGCCCTGATGCCTAATGAATATTTAAGCACTCCAGTTTTTAATGACCATTTTATTATCTACATCTGTTTTATTCATGAACTAGTAAACAGGAGCCAACACAGATTCAGGGGGGAATCTTTCTGCTTAATCAACTTCCTTGGCTTCACGGGGGAAGTTAGATTCCAAATGGACTGCTGAGCACTCCATTGGGGTGGTACAGTGGCACAGAGCCTCACAATGCCAGAGACCTGGGTCCGATCCTGACAATGGGTGCTGTCGGTACGGAGTTTGCATGTGCTCCCTGTGACCGCGTGGGTTTTCTCCAGATGCTCAGTTTTCCTCCACATTCCAAAGATGTGCAGGTTTGTGTATCAAGTGGCTTCTGTAAACTCCCCCTAGTGTGTAGTATGCAAAATTGGGATAACCAAAATTGGTTATTTGGCCATTCACCATTATTTTACAGCAGGGCAGGCAGCATCTCTGAATGGGTGACGTTTCGGGTCGAGACCCTTCTTCAGACTGATTCCTTCTCTGCAGAGATGCTGCCTGTCAACTGAGTTACTACAGCATTTTGTGTCAATCTTCGGGGTAAACCAGCGTCCACAGTTCCTCCCTAACCATTATTCTACATCTCTTGGTTCTCAAGCACTTTTCCGATGAGAACAGTTTTACCTAATCTGCTTTTGCATTAACTTCATGATTTTAAATACTTCTGTCAGATCTTCTTGCAACCTCTTTTGTACCAATCACTGCTTCTTCAACTGATCCACAAAACTAAAGCTCCTCAACTTCAGAATCATTTTGGTAAATCTCTTCTCTGCTACTCCTACAATTGTACCTAGGTGCAGTACCTAAAGCCAGGCACAACATCCCAGGTGTGGTGAACCAATGTTTTATGAAGATGCATCATGGCTTCCTTGTTCTTGTATTCCATACCTCTAAACCTCTAATTCTAAAACCCATCTTGTTTTAACCTCATCATAACAGGTCC
Organism: Leucoraja erinaceus; assembly: GCF_028641065.1. NCBI lineage: Eukaryota > Metazoa > Chordata > Chondrichthyes > Rajiformes > Rajidae > Leucoraja > Leucoraja erinaceus. The sequence goes on from NC_073406.1 coordinate 13,097,029, forward strand.
ACTAAACACACGTATACCACCAAGTCCCACTATGCTTTGGCCACTTTTAGAATTGTTCCACTAATTTATATTGTCCTTTCTCATTCTTCCTGCCAAAGTCTAACTCTTCACATTTCTCAGCATTACATTTCACCTGCCACGTATCCGACCTTTCCACCAGACCATCTGCATCTCCTTAAAGTCCATCATTGTCCTGGCACTGCTTGTTTCTCCAATTTTCTCCTTTATTTGCAAATTTGGAAATTGTGCCATCAACATGCTTTGGGGGTTATCAGAAACTCAATTATGCCAGCCCCAGTAACATTGAGGCTTCTAGGTTAATGGCTGAATATCCCATGGTATGTGACTCACCTCCTGACACACCAGAGTCTTCCTGAGTTCTGCAAAGCATGTCAGGAATGCAATTAAACATTCTCCACTCGCCTGGATGAGGGCAGCTTCAACAACTCACAAGAACCTTGATGCTGCCCAGATTGCTTACTGACACCCCATCAACCACAGTAAACAGCCATTTCTTCCACCACCCGCATGCTATGGCTCTAGTGTATGCTGTCTACAGAATCTATAGCTATTCACTCGAACGCTGTCTTCTAATCTTATTACCACATAAGGAGAGATGGCATGCGGGTAAACAACGCTGGTTTGTTTCCCTTTAGGCTGTCATCGTCCTGTCCTGGAAATGTATCAATATGTTATCATTACCTTGTAGAGATGGGAATATCTTTATCTGAAAGACAGCTCACTTGGGAAACTCTTGGGGTGGATAATAATTGTTCCTATGTTTTGGGTGGTATGCAATGTACTGTTGGTTGAGTAACACCCATTGAGGAGAATGGAGAATATTCCATCACGCTCCTGACTTGTCTCCTTGGAAAGGTTTTGAAGAGTCAGGTCATAGAGTGTTACAGCATGGAAACAGGCCCAATTGCCCACACCAGCCAACATGTCCCATCTACACAGGTCCCACCTGCCTGCTTTGGCCCATATCTGTCTATACCTGGCCTATCCATGTACCTATCTAAATGGGGATCATGACAGATGCCTCCTCATGGCGATCCCCGGAAACGACAACACGATGCGCTTTGTGACGTGTCGGGCGACCAAGTCTGTCAACATGTTGGACGACGACAGAAGCCAACGAGCTATGCGTCGTCTGTGTAAATGTTTCTTAAATGTTGCGATAGTACCTGCCTCAACTACCTCCTTCGGCAGCTCGTCCCATACACCCACTGCATGGAAAAAGTGACCCCTCAGGTTCTTATTAAATCTTTCCCCCCTCACTATGTCCACTGGTTTTCAATTCCCCTAGTCTGGGCAGGAGACTCTGTGTGCGTCTTCCCCATCTATTCCTCTCATGATTTTGTACGCCTTCTGACTTTCTGTAGTAACCACAAGATTCAGATGGCAGGTTCAGCTCACTGAGCAGATCAATGAGCAATGAACTGAAAGGTGATAACATTTATTCTCAGGAAAATAGCCCAAAACTGTTCATGTAGAAGCGGAAATCTAATTCTTGTTTGTGATTTTGTCCATTCTGTGTTACAGTCCAAGCTTGATTGTTTTTTGTTTGTGTGCAGAATTTTACATCCTGGTGGAACAAAGAAGCTCGATGTGCACCCCATGTGAGTTGGGTTGCAAACGGTATTGGTGAGGTTACGTTATATACCAGCAACACTAGATTTGTTTTTGTTGCATGCTCCACCATTTCAGATTGACATAACAGAATACTGCCCATTACCAATGCAATTGAGGCTTTGCCTAGAAACTCATATTGTCATAGTTCAGACATACACCTCTCCAGTTGGACTGGAGCTTCAGTTGGAGTTTAACTTATCATCACTTGTACCGATGTACAGTTAAAAGCTTTTGTTGCGTGTTAACCAATCAGCTTGGAAACTATTGACTGCTCCGACCCTCAATGCATTAAGGTACCAACGGTGGTGTATCAACACATTATGGCAAGGACTGCAACATCCAGGTTTGAAAGGAGGAGGGACAATCTGTGTGCAAATTGCAAAGCATGGAGCACAAGTAAGGCCGATTTGGTCTAAGGCTTCAACTAAACCATTGCAGTTGAACAATAAGTGAAAGGGAATTCAGGACTAGTGCCTGAAATTTCCAAACCCCCACAAATGGCTGTGACGATGGAATTGATTTTCACTTAATTTGATGGTGAGAGTGAAGATTCGGTGAGCCATTTCCAAATCTCCCCAATCTATTTTTTATTTTTTTCCTTTTGTCCCAGTGCTGATATTCACATGATGACACATGTTGACTTGTGTAACCAAAATTCTTCCCCTTCACTCTGAACCTTTGTAACGTGGGACCATAATTGGCAGCTTAAGTAACCGAGGAAGTTGGTAAACATGTTTTAAATATCAGGATCGTGATTATTTGCCTCCGCTGCGGTAAACAACATGCTGACATGCTGCTATTTCAGTGAAGATGTTCACAGATTGTAATATAAAATAATTGCATGTTGTCACCGCCAAAGGACCAAAGTTTATTTAACTTGCTGAAAACACTGTTTTATATCAGCTTTATTGCAACTGGACCTTGCCTTCTGTTTGTAAATTGTGTACATTTAATTAAGGTAGGCTGAGCAAACTGGACAGAGTTCTCTCTGTTCCAGCACAGTTAGTCGCAAACCGATCAAAATCAATGGAAATTGACCAAATCACAGCAAAATCGTTTGTGATCCTCACAGACAGTGCTAGACTTTAGATCTGCTTCTGTAGCCACAGTATTTCTATGGTTGGTTTAGATGAGATTCTGGTCAGTGATTACACCCCTGTTGCTGATGGGTAAGGGTCTTCGCAATCGAAATACTGAATATGTTGGTAGTTGGTGGTGACCACTGTTGGGCAATCTTATGGCAAGAATGTTTGTGCCGGACATAATGCCAAAACCTTCAGTCGGGTATCCCATTTTCTGTGGAAACCCTAAGATTAAAAGCCAAAAACACTAGAAACATTCAATTGGTCAGATAGTATGGCAGAGATGAAAATGGATTTAACGTTTCAACTCAAAACGTCTGTGAACTAAATAGTTTTGCAGCACAATGTGATCATTATTAAAGCTAATATTTTATTCTGAATTCCAGAGTATTAACTGATTTTAAATTCCCACAGATACCATAGGCTTTGAGTGTGATCTTTGAGTTTTTGCCCAGGCCTCCAGTCTTTTAGTTTAACTGTTATATCGCTACCTTATATAAAACCGAATCTTTCAGGTACACATCAATGCTTACGTTAATAAGTATTGGTCGGGGAAGAAATGGAAAGAGTGATATCCGTGGATTCAATAGGAACCTGTCGAACCACACCCCTGCAAACCCCCCCCCCCCCCCCCCCCCCTCCACTTAACTTTGATAGTTGCCTTGCGTTACCTGTTTTCTGCCAAACCTGAAGATTAACAGCCCAGAAATACTGGAAGCATTCAATCGGTTGGATAGTATTTCAGGGATGGAAGTGGGGTTAATGTTGCAGGCCAAGATAATGTCAGAATTATTTACTTATGAATTTGTATTAAGTTATGAAAGTAAAAAGATGATCAAGTGTCTTAAGTGTACGGTCTGCTCCATGAGAAGCTTTGTTGCATTGAGCCGAGGGCTTACAATAGGCCAGAAAAAGATGTTGACAGGAAAGTCTTGATATCCGGAATATCTGGTGCACCTACAGCACTTCATTAATGACATTGTTAAGTCTTCAAACAATTATTAAACTGTAACAAGCGATTAACATTGGCTCTTCCCTGATAACACAATGGGAATTAACCCTTTCGCGTAACTGCACGTAATTCCTGGCCTTTTCCTCTCCAGTGAATATGGGCTGCATGAATATGACAGACAGGCGAGTGAAATAGGATACAATTAAAATTAAACGAGTCTAAAGGGGTTGCAAAATGCTGTACATTAGAATACTGCCCATTCATCACTCCAAATGCAGTCCAGATGGGTAAGGATTTCTTCCCTCGGATGACTCCAAGAGTTTAAGCTCAAAGAATAAGACGTGCTCTCAATTTCAATACAATTGGCGGGTTCACAGACCCCCACCGAGGTGAGCTGCGTTGGATTCAGCGTGTGTTATATCGCAGCATGGTGCATTTCACAGCAAGTGTGGGCACAGGGAAAACAAAGCCAGCTTTACAGCGAGAACCTCCTCCTCCTCCTCTCCTCCTCCGTTTTAATCAGTACAAAACACACGAAGAAAGGAAAATAGATATTGTGACAAAATTCGTGGGGAATGGATAGCACAATTAGCTTTCATAAGGCGGAATGAATTCTGGAGCCCGCGAGGAAGCCAAATTAAACAAATATGGATTGTTTTTCATCCAGTCTTGCCTGGTATTATCAGAACAGCAATTTGTTTGCATTTGAAATTCCTTTCTCTGAGCCCATTTTGAAAATTAAAGGAAAATGTGGACTCTGAACAATTCCATGTTTTAATTTTTATCTAGAAAATCAATCTTTTTGTATTAAACAGGTGAGAGACATCAATTCTAGAGTAAGGTAAAAAAAGTATTTGATCAACATGAGCCACTTCCAATAGCCTTCACCTTGGGCATGAAAGAAATGTTCGCTTCATCCAATTTCCATTGCCAGGTTTTTGCCAGGTTCAGGAATAGCTACTTCCCCACAGCCATCAGGCTATTAAACCTGGCTCGGTCAAAACTCTGATTATTAATAACCCATTTTCTGTTATTTGCACTTTATCAGTTTATTTATTCATGTGTGTATATATTTATATTATGGTATATGGACACACTTATCTGTTTTGTAGTAAACACCTACTATGTTCTGTGTGCTGAAGCAAAGCAAGAATTTTATTGTCCTATACAGGGACACATGACAATAAACTCACTTGAACTTGAACTTGCCTACTTCTTATTTAACAAATGGCTGCAAATTAGAATGGACTCATGAAATGTGCAAGTGGATGTTTCTACAAGTGGGAGAGTCTAGAACAGAGGCCATAGAATAAAAGGACCTGCCATTAGAAAGGAGACGAGGAGGAATTTCTCCAGTCAGAAGGTGATGAATCTGTGGAATGAATTGCCACCGATGGCTGTGGAGGCCAAGTCATTGGTAATTTTAAGGCGCAGATTGACAGATTCTTGATTAGTAAGGGTATCAGGGGTAATGGGGAGAAAGCAGGAGAATCAGGCAGATCAGCCATGATTAAATGGCAGAGTAGACTTGATGGGCCGAATGACCTAATTCTGCCCCTATAACTTATGAACTTATGAAACAGATACTTAAGTACAACCTCTGTCCTGTGAAGAGATTACCAAATGGACAGAGGAAAAGATTCATAGATATGCGCAAAGCATGAGGGAATATAATGTCCTCACTGACTCCTTGGGAATGTCTGGACCATGATCACTCAGTGTGAAGAAGGAGAGGTTAAGATGGTATTGAAAACCGCAAGTCCATGCATTGGAAGCAACCAGGAGCCCTGGCAGTGGTGGAAGGATGGCACAAGTTCATGTTATCCCCCCCCCCTCCCCCATCCATACTGTCAGACACTTCCTGCCCCATTTGTGGGTCCACATTGGCCTCACCAATCACCTCGGGACCCACTGAACTGAAGTGGGAGCAGGTCATCCATGATCCCAAGAAGACCAAGGAGCTCATTGTAGACTTCAGGAAGTCCAGAGGCGGCACGCACACCCCCCATCCACATTAACGGGACGGAGGTGGAACGTGTTTCTAGCTTCAGGTTCCTAGGAGTCAACATCTCCGATGACCTCTCTTGGACCCACAATACCTCTACTCTGATCAAGAAGGCTCATCAGCGTCTCTTCTTCCTGAGGAGACTGAAGAAGGTCCATCTGTCTCCTCAGATCCTGGTGAACTTCTACCGCTGCACCATCGAGAGCATCCTTACCAACTGCATCATAGTATGGTATGGCAACTGCTCTGTCCCCGACCGGAAGGCATTGCAGAGGGTGGTGAAAATTGCCCAACGCATCACCGGTTCCACGCTCCACCTCAATTGAGTCTGTCCAAAGCAATCTGCGGAGGGCGCTCAGCATCGCCAAGGACTGCTTTCACCCCAACCATGGACTGTTTACCCTCCTACCATCCGGGAGGCGCTACAGGTCTCTCCGTTGCCGAACCAGCAGGTCGAGGAACAGCTTCTTTCCGGCGGCTGTCACTCTACTCAACAACGTACCTCGGTGACTGCCAATCACCTAACCCCCCCCCCCCCCCCCCTCCCTTATTATTTTTTTATTCAAATCGTTTGCTATGTCGCTCTTCAAGGGAGATGCTAAATGCATTTCGTTGTCTCTGTACTGTACATTGACAATGACAATTAAAATTTAAAAAATTAATTAAATTGAATCGGATCCCGAGGGACTGCCAGAAAGAAAAGGACTTTCCAATTCCAGTCTAACAAGGTGCACTCTTCCCCTGATAAAATCAACTGAGGCTGAGAAATGAGTGGTTACAGGTTCAACTTGTCGAAATCATATTCAAACTCAGCCTTTCAAGATATTCTTAAATGTGTCATTGTCATGATGTCAGTGTAGCACACACATGCACGTACACGCACACGAACATATATGTGCATAACTTCACCTACAAGTGTTTATGCATACACATTATACACACACAAATATGCATAACCACTGGATAGACTCGGTTTGTACTCGCTAGAATTTAGAAAATTGAGGGGGGATCTTATAGAAACTTACAAAATTCTTAAGGGGTTGGACAGGCTTGATGCAGGAAGATTGTTCCCGATGTTGGGGAAGTCCAGAACAAGGGGTCACAGTTTAAGGATAAGGGGGAAATCTTTTAGGACCGAGATGAGAAAACCGTTTTCACACAGAGAGTGGTGAATCTTTGGAATTCTCTGCCACAGAAGGTAGTTGAGACCAGTTCATTGGCTATATTTAAGAGGGAGTTCGATGTGGCCCTTGTGGCTAAAGGGATCTGGGGTATGGAGAGAAGGCAGGAACAGGATACTGAGTTGGATGATCAGCCATGATCATATTGAATGGCGATGCAGGCTCGAAGGGCCGAATGGCCTACTCCTGCACCTATTTTCTATGTTTCTATGTTTCTATACAAGTGTTTAAGCATACACATTATACACATATACACGCGCATATACACAGTTTTTTGCAGAGATAGAGATGAAGAATAATTCTAATGCATAAATATATTCGGAATACAACACATAGATGCAACACGTATCCGTTTTATTATTAAGTATTATATACTCAGTCCTATATTATGTTGACAGGTCAGTCTGTTCCTTCCCTTCTGCTGAGTTGTAGCACCTTGCCTAATGGGAAGTGTAAACAGAATTTGTCAAGTTTACATTGGCAGGGTCCATTGGAAAGGTTCACATAGGGATTTCTATTGAAAATCATTTATCAATGTGGAAATATTTTACTGACACAAGTTGTTCATGTGTGAAACAAATCAGTTCAAATGATTTTTGAAAATAAAAGACTTTAGACTTTAGAGATTTAATTATCAGGAACACAATTTTCTATTTTTTTTATTTTCTAATGATGACAGCATGGAAACAGGCCCTTCAGCCCACCAAGTCCATACCGACCATCGATCACCCGTTCACACCAGTTCTATGTTATCGCACTTTCACATCCATTCCCTATACACAAGGGCAATTTACAGAGGCCAATTAACCTGCAAACCTGCACGTCTTTGGGATGTGCGAGGAAACCAGGGCACCCAGAGGAAACCCACACAGGTCACAGGGAGGCCATGCAAACTCCGCCCCATTTGATCACTGGGAAAATGTGCGAATTCCACACGGATGGCATCTGATGTCAGCATTGAAGCAGCAGTTCTACTTCTGTGATGCTGTGGTTTCCAACACCAGGACGTTGAGGAACCAGCATTGCAATACGCTGTTTTCAAGCTTGTATAGTGCACTGAGAAAGGCTTGTAATTAGGGTTTCCCCTGCTCATTTTCTAATTTGCTTATCTCATGTAAAATTTAAGCACCTTGGAATATTTAATTCCCAAATGTGGTCATTTTGCAAGCGTAGTTCTTTATTAGCTATTAGATTTAATTCTATTTCCATTTTTATATACCAACTACATTTATTTCTATTTGTGCTATTAATTCATGAATCTTATTACAAACACTTCATGCCTTATTCTGTTAACCATTTTCTCCAGCTCCAATGAGTTTAATTTAATGGATTCTCATGTGCTGGTAAGCTTTGGCTTGTCTTGACAGATTCTGGTTAATAGTACTCATTTTGTTACCGTATCTTGTACTTTGTCATTAACTTTTCCAAATGTCTTATCAGAAGAAGAATCCCCTGCACTGCTTCAGTGAAAGCTCCAGTTACTTGAGTATAGAGGACATGACTCCCAGCTCAGTTTCAAGTGAAGACTCTCTCTCTCTGGATGTGGAGAGGATGTTTCCACTAGTGGTAGAGTCTAAGGCCAGAAGCCATAGCCTCAGAATAAAAGGACGTCCCTTTACAAAGGAGTGGAGGAAGAATTTATTTAGTCAGATGTTGGTGAATCTGTGGAATTAATTGCCACAGAAGGCTGTAAAGGCCAAGTCAATGGATATTTATATGGCAGATTGATAGCTTCTTGATTAATATGGGTATCGGGGGTTATGAGGAAAAAGCAGGAGAATGGGGTTGAGATGGAAAAATAGATCAGCCATGATTGAATGACGGAGTACACTCAATGGGTCGAATGGCCTAATTCTCCTCTGATAACTTATGAACTTATGAACTCAACAGGAAAACACTCCATTTCCCCAATGTTTCATTATGGGACCACAGCAGCTTTTGTGCAGAGTATTCAGCTCTCTAAATTTATTGACTCAGTTCATTTGTTGAAGGATCAGGAAGTAATCCGGAGGTTATTGCCTTGGTGGTGATGTTCTTTAATTTAGGTCGTGTTTCTCATCCCTCTTCAGAAGCCTCCTTCTTCGTCATGTTTATATCATGGGATATCATGTGGATCACGATAATTAGATCCTTCCTCTCCCTCTCCAGGTTCCTTTCCATGCCTGAGATGATCAACTTGGCATTGGGCAGGCAGCACTTTGAAATTCACACTCAGTGTTGCCGAGCTCCTAATTGCACTGACAAGTTTCTTTCACACACCCATCTTGAATGGGCCATGGTACTCGGGAAGGGAGACAGACACAAAATGCTGGAGTAACTCAGCGGGACAGGCAGCATCTCTGGAGAGAAGGAATGGGTGACATATTGGGTCAAAACCGTTCAATGGTCTATTCTACATTTTCCTTGATCTGCATCTCTTTTGATGTCTTGCATTTCCTTCTCTCTCTAACACCCTCTCCCCTGATGCTCAGTCTGAAGACGGGTCTCCAATGTTCACTGCTTCTTCAATGTCAGCTGGTCTAACATCGCAGTACATGGTCTACCTGCACCATCTCCTCAAGAGTCCTTGCAGATTCCTTACAAATTTGCAAAAGATGCAGAAGGGACTCTGGAATTCAAAGCTAACAATAGGTCACATCTGTCCTCATTTACTCCTTTCACTTGAACAATAATTTGATGAGAGTCATGTGAATTGCTTGGGTTATTTCATTCTGTCAATGGCCGTGGTGAACTTGTTCCACTGCAGTTACATTCTGCTGCCAGTGGGGTCACTGTAGCACCACCATTTCCTCCCTCCCAGTTCCACAGCGCTGGGCTGTAATCACCTTTACCATCTTCTCACGAGTCCTTGTACATCCCTGCAGAAGGAACTCAGGATTAACAAAGTTGACAAAGGGTTATGTCTGCCCACACTAACCCCTTTCACTTAGTTCAGTTTAGTTTATTGTCACGTGTACCGAGGTACAGTGAAAAGTTTTTGTTGCATGCTATCCAGTCAGCGGAAAAAAAGTACATGATTACAATCGAACCACTTACAGTGTGCAGACACATGATAAGGGAATAAGGTTTAGTGCAAGGTAAAGCCAGTAAGATCCAATCAAGGATAGTCCAAGGGTCACCAAAGAGGGAGATAATAGTTCAGCATTGCTCTCTGGTTGTGGTAGGTTGATTCTGTTGCCTAATAACAGCTGGGAAGAAACTTTTCCTTGACTCTGGAGGTGTCCGTATTCACACTTCTATACCTTTTGCCCGATGGGAGAGGGAAGAAGAGGGAGTGGCCAGGGTGTGACTTGTCCTTGATTATGCTGCTGGCCTTGCAGAGGCAGCGTGAGGTATAAATGGAGTCAATAGAAGGGAGGTTGCCATGTGTGATGGTCCACAATTCGCTGCAATTTCTCATGGTCTTGGATGGAGCTGTTCCCAAATTGTTGAATGTTGTTGAACTGTTGAATATTGCACAGGCCATGTCTGTCCATCTACCCACTCGCAATGATGGAGCGAGAGCAGTTTGAGGGGATTTCAGCCACTGATCAGGTCCCCGTATTATCCACAGTTCCTGTGAACTCGCCCGACCCTCTTCTAGCTCCTGCGTATTTCCTTGGGGTCATAAGGTCATAAGGAATAGGAGTAGAATTAGGCCATTCAGCCCATCAAGTTAACTCCGCCATTCAATCATGGCTGCTTTATCTCTCCTTCCTAACCCCATTCTCCTGCCTGTCCACAACCTCTGACACCTATGGCACTTTATAGATCAGATTATCATGCAATTTATTCTTATCAGCTAGAGTGCGGTCCTGAACTCCCATCCATCACATGGAAACCTTTGAACTATCATTTATCGGATTTTATATTGCACTAAATATTATTCCCTTTATCTTGCATCTGTACACTGTGGGCGACTTGATTGTAATCATGTATAGTCTTTTCGTTTAGTGCATAGCACACAACACAAATGCTTTTCACGGTGCCTCAGTACACGTGACAATACAAAACTAAAAGCATACCTTTAATGTTTCAGCTATTCTCCCCTCAACCCGTACCCACAACTTTTTCACATGGAAAATGTACCAGTAGAAAATAATTTAAGGTTATATTCCCAGCAAAAGCTGGTGCAAGAAATGACACAGAAAATCTTGGAAATAGCCAGTATGTCAGGCAAACACAGGAGAAAGTAACATGTGCATCAGGGGCAATATACTATCGTAAACTGTTATTGGTTTTTTAGTTTAGTTTTATAGTGTAGAGATACAGTGCAGAAACAGGCCCTTCGGCCCACCGATTCCGCGCTGACCAGCCTTCCCCGCACTTTAACACTACCCTACACAATTTACACTTATACCAAGTATACAAACCCAAGCCAATTAACCTGCAAACCTGTCGCCTTTGGAGTGTGGGAGGAAACCGAAGATCTCGGATCTCAAACCCTCGCAGGTCACGGGGAGAACGTACAAAGTCCGAACAGACAGGACCCGTAGTCGGGATGGAACCCGGGTCTCTGGCGCTGCAAGCGCTGCAAGGCAGCAACTCTACCACTGCGCCACCGTGCCGCCCTAGCTTTGTGCTTTAACATTCCCCAGGTAGAACTGCTACCTCACACTTTCAGTGAAGCAACTTCAATCCCGACCCGTGGTGCTGTCAGTGTGAAGGTTGCCCATGTTTCTGTGAACATGGGAGGATCTTCAGTTTCCTCCTACATCACAAGTTGCCCCTAGCATGAGGTGATTGGTTGAATCAAGAGAGAATTGGGGGAAATACAGGGAAAATAGATTGGGATGAGTGTTGGATTAATGCAAACTGCTAAATTATATCCCACTATCCTTCAGTTAATTTTGTTTTCATTGCTGCTATCTGTTAGCTGAGGAGATCTTTCAGATGTTTCTTTATTTTCTTCTTTTTAGTTTAAGTGTTTGGTAGTTTAGTTCCACATGTTGTCGAGTCTTCTGTCCACTATATTGCAAAGGATGGAGATGATCACAGCTTGGACTCAGTCAGCTGAGCGGCCAGTTTCCATGCTGCAAGGCTCTGGACAATCAAGGACGATCAGGGATGAATCGCACCCTGGTCACTCCCTCATCTCCCCTCTCTCGTCAGGCAAAATGTATAGAAGTGTGAAAATGTGCACCTCCTGATTCAGGGACAGTTTCTTCCCAGCTTTTCTCAGGTAACTGAATCATCCTACCACAACAAATGAGCAGTGCTGAACTACTATCTACCTCATCGGTGACCCTCGGACTATCCTCGATCGGACTTTGCTGGCTTTACCTTGCACTAAACATTATTCCCTCATCATGTATCTACACACTGTAAATGGTTTGATTGTGATCATGTATTGTCTTTCCACTGACTGGATAGCACGCAGCAAAAGCTTTTCACTGTACCTCGGTACACGTGATAATAAACTAAACTGAACTGTGACTTAAGGATTGTCTCAAGTAAAAATGCTTGTTCTCCGGGCTGGAAAATTGTGTGTCGAACGTTTCAGAGCTGCTGTCTGAATCTGTAAAGTTTACCATTCATGAAATATCTTTGTTGATAGTTCAAGTGAACAACTATTTTCCAGTATTTTAGAGAGTGAATCAGAAAGACACAGAGACAGGAGTAGAATCAAAGATGCCAATTCAGGTGCAAAATTAGCAGTTTCTCCCTGTAAACTCTGCCTGAGTTGTTACGGTTTTGCAGTACTTTCAGTTATTGCCTGAGTATCTCACTTGACGAGCTTTATCAGAGAAAGCAGCTCCACAAAAGATGTGTTTCTTTAGGGAAAAGCCTATGATTCATTAATGCTGGGCAGATTTGATATCCAGGAGCTTGAGAAATATAACTTAATTAATGGTGTAACAACATAACCATATATAGCCTCCTGTAATATCATTCTTTACCAAAGCATCTTAATTCAGAACTGCGGACATAAAAAGCACTGTGAATACTTTGACGTGTTTCCAGTACAGTTAGCAAACATTCAAACAAAGGAATTAGCACTGCCGATACCTTGACAAGCTCTTTAAATTCCCAAACTAAACTGTTAATAGCAAATGTCATAAAATCTGACAGTAATGGATTCGGTTTTGAAATTATGAAGTCCAAACCTTTTACAGTATCTGACCATCAGCTTCATTTGCATTGTGAAGTTCATATTATTTTGCTTGCGGTGAGTGTGTTGTGCCAGCTGACAGTAGATTCTCATTCCTGTCTGACATTCCATTGTCCAGTGGGACAGCGCAGACTGAGATCCGAGCGCTTCCTGATTCGGAGGTGGACAGATTCATTTCAATTTTTAAAAAATCAAAGTAGGCGTGAATGTAAATCCCATAGACAGCTGGTGGAAAGAACATCACGATTAGTTATCTACGCTGAGCAGTCCATACCTCTTAAATGGCTCGCTGACCCAATATTAACAAATATTAATTCAGCCCTTTCATATGGATGAGTTTCTGTCCATAGGAGTGGCAGCCACAGATTCTAATCTAAAGGGGCTGTCCCACTTGGGCGGCCTAATTGGCGAGTTTAGAAGAATTTGAAAAAATGAGATGTTGAAGACCTCCTTCGACCATGTAGAAGACCTCCTTCGATTATGTTGAAGACCTCCTTCGACTATGTTGAAGACCAGCTTCGACTAGCTACGACTAGCTATGATTAACTTTGGGAAAATTAGACACCGAATAGTGGAGAGTGAAGATGACCTCTTTCGATCTCCTTCGACCTCCCTTCGACTATGATGAAGACTTTCTACGACTGCCTTCGACTACCCTCGACTACCCTCGATTACCTACGACTAAATTTCGTTGTAAATGGTTCATGTTACAATGACAATAAAGAAACTATTCTATTCTATTCTAACCTGCCGACCTTCTACGACCTACTACGACTAACCAACGAGCAAAAAAAAAATAGAACTTTTCCATGGCGACCTTTATTTACTCGCGGGCATTTTTTAACATCAGGGCTTGGTGGGGAACCTCTTGGCATCTCACAACACAGAGGAGATAAGATGGACTTATCCTGCCTCACACTTTCTTCTCTTCGGAGATCATTACAGATACAAACACCATTTATTATTTAATTCTCTTTCAAAACAGCCGTAGAAATTTGCAGAAAATCCAAATCTCTTATGATGCAAACGAGAACAAATACAACTCTTTTTAAATTCTCACGGGTCTTCCAGCATTCGGCAGTAATTCCGCTGTCAAGGCTGAAATGTTGCACGCAGTTGCCGCTGAAAGCCGTTTAATATGAAAATATTTCCTCCTAAATTGTGTTGAAAATAAAGAGAGATGACGGTGTTACTGGCAACATTTGCCTGGGGTCAGATTGCTTTCTCTTTAATACTGCATTGATGGGAAATTAAGTGTAATCACACAGAGCAGCATAATCTCTGTATATTAACAATGTTCAGAGTGCAGCAGTTTTGTGCTAATCCCATACAGGAGAACGCTGACATTTTGCCGATGGATGTCTCCATCACTTGAATGTGGGCGGACTGAGAAAGCTGCAGAAGAGCCATCACTTATCAAGATAGGGAGATCTGAGAAAGGAACGGTGCACTGACAGTGCACGCTAGGTGGAAACTGACAATTAATTTGTGTGTGGAAGCCTGCACCTTACCTGTGGGCTGTCTACTGCACACAGACACTGCTGTTCTCAAGCTGCTACAAAGGAACAGACGTTTCGAGGGCAAGAAACAATGCGCTCGGCGAGAAACAGTGGTGCTGTTTGCGCAGAATGTCAGGCTAATTTAACTCCCTTTCCAGCAGTGTACATCTCCTGTCGTGTACAATATCCATTCAACGTATTCATCATTGTCAACTCCTCCATTGTTTGTGCAACTTGCATTTATACCCATCGCACTCCACAAAAAGATAGGGCATTGTAATCCGTACCAGGATAACACTTCATCACCGCCCAATGGCAGCTCTCAGTCCTTGTCAAATGATTCATCCACAGCATACATTGTTTACTGGAGCAGTAAACAAAGGAGGGAGGAACTCAACAGCTCAACAGGTCTTAGACGCAAAATGCTGCAGTAGCTCAATGCAATGGGTCAGGCAGCACCTCTGGAGAAAGGGAACAGGTGAAGTTTTGGGTTGAGACCCTTCTCCAGGCAGTATCTCTGCAGGCCGATGTTTTCGGTCGAGACAGTGTTTTAACTGGGGCAACACGGTGGCGCAGCAGTAGAGTTGCTGCCTTACTGTGCCAGAGACCCGGGTTCGATCTTTAATACTGGTGCTGTCTGTAAGGAGTTTGTACGTTCTCCCCGTGACCTGCGTGGGATTTTGCCCGGGATCTCCGATTTCCTCCCACACTCCAAAGACGTACAAGGTTTGTAGGCTAATTGGCTTGGTAAAATTGTAAATTGTCCCCAGTGTAGGACAGTGTTAGTGTGCGGGGATCGCTGGTTGGTGTGGATTTGGTGGGGCAAAGGGCCTGTTTCCGCACTGCATCTCTAAAATAAAATAAACTGCACCAAATCAGTATTTTGTATTTTTAGAATTTTCTTTGATATAATTTTATTCTCTCTCTGATTTCTGCGCTACATGATAAGGAACTGATTTCTTCCAGGGACGTATGAGTGAAATTAGCACCCTGAAATTATTTTCTTGAACCTCAAAAAGTCAAAGGGCCAATTTTCTCGTAAGAACCTCAAAAAGAGACAATATCTCACGTGGAAGACAGGTGCCAATGCGATGCAGACCAACTTGGCAATTAGATCTGAACTTGGCCCAGTGATAGGATAAGAGGTGATGGTGAAGCTTTGTCATTGCGTTTGGAAGATTGTGACCAATGGTGCACTACAGGGACTACTGCTGGGACCCTGACTGTTGATTGTGTGCATTAACAAGCTACATGTGAACAATGGACGTACGTTGACAAAGCTCATTGTCAACATGAACATCGATTGTATTTTCTGAAGGGTGGGTTGTCTTCAGGAACTGCATAATATTGATGAGTTTGTAAGATGGATCGAGAAATAGCAGATGGAATATAATCCTGAAAATGGGAAGCGGTGCACTTTATTGGGGTTGATAAGACCAGGAAGCACGCAATGACTGGTAATAATCAGGAACACACAGAGTTCATGTGCAAGGATCCACAGATCGCTGGTGGCAGTAATACTGATATATAAGGTGTTTTAAGGCAAATGAGATGCTTGCCTTCATTAGATGGGGCATAGAATATAAGAGCAATAGATTATGATACAACATTTAAAACATTAAATAGAGTGAAGGCAGAGTAGTCTATGCAGTTCTGCTCACCACATTATGGGAAAGATGTGACCCCTGCAGGGGGTGCAGAGAAGTTTGACCGGGGATGCTGTCTGGGATGGACATAAAAAGCTGGAATAACTCAGCAGGTCAAGCAGCATCCCTGGAGAGAAGAAATGGGTGACGTTTCGGGTTGAGACCCTTCTTCAGACATCTAGGATGGACTGGTTCAGTTATGAGGTGAGTCTGGATAGATTGGATTAGTTTTACTTGGACCACAGAAGGCTGGGTGGGAGACGGTTGGTGATGGGGGGGGGTTGGTACTGAGGGTGGAGAGGGATGAAGTGTACCAATTCATGAGAGGTATAGTCACAGGTTTACAATTGGAGGGAGGAGATTTCAAGGGGACTTGAAGATTTATATTTTCACCTGGATGGTGTTGAGCAAAGTGCTGCTTGAACCAGTGATGGAGATAAAGACTCTCACGACATTTAAGAAGTATTTAGATGAACACTGGCAATACCATGCTTTAGAAGGCTGCAGGAAATGGAATAAGTATAGATCGGTACTTGATTTCCAGCAAGGACGTGCTGGGCTTGGAGGGCCTTTTTTTTCATTGTGCTGCATGTTTCTATAACTCAGTGAAGACATGTACAATCCACTCTGCCCATCCGTTTCAATTGAGAACAAATTTCAAGCACTATTTTTTTCTGCAAGATGAGCAGCGGCTCCTTGTTACCTGAGAGCAGCCACACGTAGAGGTAACAAAGATTGTCGCAAAATCAAATTCAACCCCTGTGTGTGCCCACGGGGATTTTTCATTGTTAAATACATCCCATCTGTTTAACTGATTCTTTCTACAGAGGAAACATTGAGCAGTGTTCTACAACATGTACATGTCCTTTGAAGGACAGAAGTCCTTAAGGCATTTGGTTCGAAGTTTGTTTCAGAAAATTTTGAACTGATTTAACCCCCTCTGACACAGGAACATTGCTGTCCACTTTCAACAGTTTGCTTCGCAGTAGTCTCTGCGGGTCTTCGGTGAACATGCATCTGATGAAATATATTTGGTAAATATGAATGTATACTGGTTTAAGAGCTTTAAGATAATGGTTGCAAAATTATCTTTGGTGAGACAAGAATTTCCTACAGTACGTAACTGACAGCAATTGGGAACAGACGTAAGCCTGCGCCGGCTTTAAGCAAAACGTTCTGTCAGTGAGGCCAACAGAGGGGAAGTTTATGCAAAGCTGGATTCTGTTACCTAAAAGAGTCCGTTTGAAATCTTCAGAGTTACTGAAAAGAATTAGTTATAATCTGTTATTTTAATCAGAAAATGATAGAAATGTTGGATATAGCAGGGCGGTAAAATGGTGCAGCCGGTTACAGTTCCTGCCTCACAGCGCCAAAAACCCAGGTTCAAATATGGCCTCGGGTGCTGTCCACGTGGAGTTGGCGCGTTCTCCTTGTGACCACGTGGGTTTCCTCTGGGTGCTCCGGTTTCCTCCCACATCCTAAAGATGTGCAGATTTGGGGGTTAGTTGGCCTCTGTAAAATTGCCCCTATTGTGTCGGGAGTGGATAACATAGATGGTCTGCATGGTCTTGATGGGCAAAAGGGCCTGTTTCCTTGTTGTATCTCTAAACTAACCGCAGCAGGTCAGGCAGTATGCATGTGGATAGAGAAGAAGAATTAATATTTTCAGTGACCTTTCAGCAAAACTGTTATAAGTTAGAAATTAAACATAGTTTAACTTGCAGAGATGTTCGTAAATCAGAGGAGCCGAATTAAACCATTTGGCCCATTGAGTCTACTCCACCATTCAATCATGGCTGATCTATCTTTCCCTCTCAACCCCATTCCCCTGCCTTCTCTGTATAACCTTTGGCATCCTTACTAATCGAGAACCTGTCAATCTCCGCGAAGAATGTCCTCCACAGCCGTCTGTGGCAATGAATTCCACAGATTCACCACCCTTTGACTAACAAAATTCCTCCTCATCTCTTTTCTAAAGGAACTTCCTTTTATTCTGAGGCTGCACCCTCAGGTCCTAAACTCTCCTACTAGTGGAAACATCCTCTGCATATCCACACTATCCAGCCTTTTTATACAGTAAATCTCAATGAGGTGCCCCCTCATCCATCTAAACTCCAGCATGTACAGGCCCAGTGCCGTCAAATGCTCATTATACGTTAACCCAATCATCCTCGGGAAGATTCTCATAAACCTCCACTGGACCCTCTCCAACCAGTACATCTTTGGAATGTGGGAGGACCCTGGAGCACAGCCACATGATTCCAGGGAGAATTCACACGGACAATACTGGAGGTTAGGATCAAACCTGGACCGTTGAAGCTTAGTTTAGTTTAGTTTAGAGATACAACACAGAAACAGGCCCTTTGGCCCATCGAGTCTGCACTGACCAGCGATCCCCACACATTAACACTATCCCACACATACTAGGGACAATTTACATTCATACCAAGCCAATTAGTCTACAAATTAGTCTTTGGAGTGTGGGAGGAAACCGAACAACTCAGAGAAAACCCACGCAGAAACCCAGGGAGAACTTACAAACTCCGTACAGGCAGCACCCATGGTCAGAATCGAACCTGGTCTCTGGTGATATAAGCGAGATAAGGCAGCAACTCTACTGCTGTGCCACCCAATAGCTCTGTGACAGCAACTCAACCGTCTGTGATCTGCTGCCACACATAGCCAATGTGGTCTAAGCCCCAACCAGTCAGAGGGAAGCAGAGAAATGTCAGCAGGTTTCTAGAAGGTACAGTTGTAGTTGCTTCAAGTACCTAAACATTAATCGAGACAGTACCAGAACAAAGAGCATACATTCTGCAGAGTTCTGGAACTACATTCAAGAGAATTTCTTTAATTATCTTGCAGATTCAGATTCAATTTTAATTGTCATTGTCAGTGTACAGTACAGACGCAACAAAATGCATTCAGTACAGAGACAACGAAATGCATCCTTGCAAATTGCAACAGTTCCCTCAAGGGAGAAATGATATTGGACTTAGGTTTATGGAGCAAATCAGTGGAAAGGATGTTTATTGAGAAACCATTTTGGAGATAGTGATCATCATTCAGTGAGATTTAGCAAAGATGTGGAATAAAAGACAAAAATAGATGAGGAGGATATGTTCTAAATTGGGTTAGGGCTAATGTTACTAGATTGTGATATAATTCAATAAAAAAACACTAGAATTAGCCACTCGAAAGGATACCAGTATCAGAGTGTTCGATTTTTCCATTGATATAGCAACAAAATATGTTCTTTGAGTGACACAGCAAAATAAAGTTGGGTCCGGTGCTCTGCAGTCAGTGGCAGTCAGAACACCATGGGAGATCAAGAGGAAATGATGTCGATGTGCACGAAACACGTCAACTATCTCTTCAACAAAACCTCTCAATGTGCCAGTGGTCAACTAACAAAGAAGGTTCTCAGAGAGGCCCTCAAGTTCTCTCCATCATTGAAGTGGTTCGTCATACATCTGAATGCTGGCATTGTGGCTGGCGAGGATGGGATCCCAGAAGAATTGCTCTTAGATGAAGGTTCAGAGGATGTCGGTGTTTTTATATCAGCTTGCACGCACTAAAATTGGCAGTATACGATACAATCCCATTTTATTTATCCCAGAGGGAAATTGGTCTTCCACCAGTCAAAAGGTACAAGAGATACAGGCATCGAAGGTGTCATGTGCATTATAAAATAAATAGGAATTAAATAAGGACAAAAGTAAAAAGATGAGGAGTGACTATTGGCTGCCATGTGCACAGCGCCTGAACCGGAAAACAGGTTATCTACAGTAAAGGGCCTGTCCCACTTGGGCAATCCTGACTATGGAAGCGGTCGGTGTGAAGTTTGTACGCTTGTGAGTTTTCTCCAGGTGTTAAAGTTTCTTCCTGCATTCTAAAGATGTGCAGGTTTGTTGTATAATCGGCTTCTGTAAATTGCCCTTATTGTGTAGGATGTACAAGTGGGATCATGTAGAATTAGTGTATGGGTTATCATTGGTTGGTGAGGATCTGATGGGCCAAAGGGCCTGTTTCCATGCTGTATCTTTAAACAATAAAACACAAATTACCGGAGGAACTCAGCAAATTAAGCAACATCTGTGGGGGCAAAGGGATAGTCGACATTTAAGATCAAGACCTGCATCTTTTGAGTCTCAATTCAAGCCATTTGTGATTATCTCCAAAGACCCTGTAAATGGGAAGATTGTCGCTGCTTCTCCCACCCAGAACAGATGAATGCCAGGCACATTTTCCTTCCATTAAGATTAATGGACAGGAAATCATATGTTCAGGCTCAGCAGCTTCAAGGCATGTAGACACATATTTGCCAGTTCAGCTCCCATCTGTACGCACCTTAAAACTGAGGTAGTTTGCATATTGTAAAATTTCCCAAAAATCAAGTTTCATAATTGGAAACAGAAATCAGGCCCCTCGCGTTAAACTGAATTAATTTATGAATCAGCTTTATTTACTCATCCCTTGCCTGTTGTTGCAAGGTTATTTTTCTTTGTCATTTTACGTTTCAGTAGAATGTCCATTTATTTTCAGACCTTGTTATTGGCCATGTGTCATCAAAGTGACAAAATGTGAATCCTTTTCTAAAGTTCTCTTCCTCCTGCTAGGAAGATGTGGATCAAACATTACAATCAGAAGGATCATTATTGCCTGCATTGAAATTTTGATTGATAGACACAGACTGGAAACAGGCCTATCGGCCCACTGAGTCCACACCATGCATTGATCATGCATTCATACCAATTCTTTATTATCCCACTTTCTCATCCACTCCATACACACGAGAGGCAATTTTCAAAGTCCAATTAACCTACAAACCCGCACGCCTTTGTGAAGCGGGATGAAACCGGATCATCTGGGTGGCATGGAAGCGCAGCATTGGAATTGCTGCCTAAAGGGCCTGTCCCACTTTCACGACCTAATTCACGACCTTTTTTACTCGTGGACATTTTTCATCAGGCTAGAAAAAACGCCCGGACCTACTTGATGCTTCGAGTACCTACGACTAGCATCACGGCCCACTACGACCTACCTACGATCTCCTACGACCTTGTGACGACCATGCTGCGAGTATGAGTCAAGGGCAAACTCGGCAGAGGTCGTGAATTAGGTCGTGAAAGTGGGACAGTCCCATTACAGCGCCAGAGACACGGGTTCGATCCTGACTATGGGTTTTTGTCTGTGCGAAGTTTGTACATTCTCCCTGTGATCTGCTTGCTCCAGTTTCCTCCCACACTCCAAAGACATATATAGGTTTGTAGGATAATTGGCGTGGTAAATTGTAAATTGCCCCTAGTGTGTCATAAGGTCATAAGGAATAGGATTAGAATTAGGTCTTTTGGTCCATCAAGTCTACTCCACCATTCAACCATGGCTGATTTATCTTTCCCTCCTAACACCATTCTCCTGCCTTCTCCCCATAACCTCTCACACCTGTATTAATCAAGAATCTATCCACCTCTGCCTTAAAAACATCCACTGACTTGGCCTCCACAGCCTTCTGTGGCAAATAATTGACTATATAAATTTCACCTCATCTCCTTCCTAAAAGAATGTTCTTTAATTCTGAGGCTATGACCTCTAGTTCTAGACTCTCCCACATGAGGAAACATCCTCTCCACGTCCACTCTATCCGAGCCTTTCACTATTCTGTGTGTTTCAATGAGGTCCCCTCTCATTTTTCTAAACTCCAGCGAGGCCCAGTGTCAAAAAATGCTCCTCATAGGTAAACCTACTCATTCACTATAAGGCAGCAGCTCTACAAGTTGCACAAAGAGATACAATTCAAGGCCAGAAGGAACACATTCATTTTCAAAATAGTGCAAAAGCATCTTGAACCTTTAAAACATGATATGAAGAATAAATATTCAGGCTCAAAGCAACTCCGCAGCAGAGCATTGTTGATTACATTTTATGTTACTGCTCCTTGATGTGGAAATGTATTTAATGGAAGATATAATGCAAATGGATCATTAAAACTCTATAAACGCATTATTAAAACAATAAAACAATATAATGGCAAGGCACCTATAACTCTGTGTTAAGAAGTTAGAAATTTGAGTTGGGCACTGCAGGGAGACTGGGATATTGGGGCCTTCAAACAATTTTTAAAAGATGTAGATATTATTGAGGCTAAATTATGAATTATTTAGTAGCATTCTAAAAAGCGCATGATTTCCAATAATGTTGAGAAATGATTTTTGCTGCTTGGAATCTCTGCTGCCAGGTCCCTGGGAGAGTGCGGTCATTCAGCAGTTGTGAATGTTTTGAAGTATGATCACTCAGTGTGCAGGCAGGCATGTGAGGATGAGCGTGACTCTTCCAGTGTGTCAGTATGTGATAGTGAATCAGCTAATCACACATCAACTCTGGAGTGTGTGTGTGTGTGTGTGTGTGTGTGTGTGTGTGTGTGTGTGTGTGTGTGTGTGTGTGTGTGTGTGTGTGTGTGGTGTGTGTGTGTGTGTGTGTGTGTGTGTGTGTGTGTGTGTGTGTGTGTGTGTGTGGTGTGTGTGTGTGTGTGTGTGTGTGTGTGCGCGTGTATGTGTGTGTGCGTGTGTGTGTGTGTGTGTGTGTGTGTGTGTGTGTGTGTGTGTGTGTGTGTCCTCCAGCTCTCTCTCTCTCTCTCTCTCTCTCTGTGTGTGTGTGTGCATGCGAGCATGTATGTGTGTATAACCCCTGTGTGTGTGTGTGTGTGGGGTGTGCGTGCGTGCGTGCGTGCGTGCGTGCGTGTGTGTGTGTGTGTGTGTGTGTGTGTGTGTAAATATGAATCCTGGGATATCATTGCGTGACTGTGAATGTTATCATTTGAGTGTGACCAATGGTGTGAAAGTGTGTTTGATACTACTGTGCAAATGTATAAGTATGGTCAATGTAGTCTGAACGTGTATGAGTGTAATTCCCACAGCATGGTCATGTATGACTGTGATCACTAGAGTGTAAATATTATAAGTATGGTCACTGCAGTATGAGCATGTGTCATTCCCTGAGTGTAAATGTGTATGAAATTGTTCACTGTGGTGTAAATGGGTATGTATGTGATCACAACAGTGTGAACATGTAGTGTATGAGTGTGATCACTGCATGGTGAAAGTGTGGCAGTGTGAAAACGAGTGTGAATGCGAGTGTGATAACCAGTATGAATGCATGTGAGCGTTAGCTGCAGTGTGAACAAGTGTGAGTGTGGTCTCAAGTGTGAATGTGAGTATAATTGTTAGTGTGAATATGTGTGAGTGTGTTCACTGCACTATGAATGTGCATATGCTTGATGGCTCCTGTAGCTCCTCGACAAGAGCTGAATATTTTATCATTTATCAGCGGCAGCAGGTTTTGTGAACCCATGGGCAAGCACCTCGCTTAAGATGCAGCTTTTGCAGGTGCCCAGAAGGTAACGTCAGAACAAGTGAAGGGTGGGAGAGCAGACATCTTCTCCACAATGCACAACAGGGTCACAAGTAACACTGATCAACATCAGTGAGGAAAGCCAGTGCTGCCGCATGCCAGATACTAGAGGCAGCTTTTGTTGGAGGACCGTGGGCTGGATGGTTGCGGAGGCAGAAGGACGAGGATTCACATGGAACTACACGGAGGAGCATCAGCCAGAGCTGGTAGTCGGGAGAAGGCCACACCCAGGAGCTTGGCTATCACCCCAGGCTGCGCCATTAACCTGACACAGGCACATTGTAAGTCCTTTGTAGAGGAGAGATGTGTCGGTTATGTATCACTATTGTCACCACATAAATCGGCAGCCAAATGAATACAAGGTTCTTCAATGCAGACAGCTTGAACTGCTCTCAAATATCAGCTCCTACATTTCACTCAGTTTATAGCGTGCAGTTACAGGAGTGACACACGAGACAGGGCACAGCAGACGGGACAGACTCTTATCGGTTACACTGTAAAATGGAATTAATAAAATTTATCAAAGGAACATTTGCACTCTGAGTGTTATGGATGTTTACGACCTGTTCATGAATGATGTGCTAAATATATTAATTTTCTTAGTCAAATCTATCATGGATGTTTTCTTCATGTTCCTATTTATATTAATCGTCAATGGGTTTAACTTTCAACCTGAAATATGTTGCATATATATATTTAGATGCTTATAAAATTAGAGGCTGCATTGTCCATTACAATTTTAAAGAAATGATATCCATACTATTGAGATATACCTGTATAATAGTGAGTAGACAAAAATGCATGAGAAACTCAGCGGGTGAGGCAGCATCTATGGAGCGGAGCAAACAGGCAATGTTTCGGGTCGAAACTCTTCTGTGTAATAGTGTGTATGTGTGTGTGTGTATATATATGTATATGTATATATGTATATATCTCTATATATAAGCATGTATATATATATATATATATATATATATATATATATATATATGTTTGTGTGTGTGTGTATATATATATATATAATATACACACACACACACAACATATTTCAATATATATATATATATAATATCACAATAGAACAGGTATTGTTTCTTTAAAATGGCAATGGATAATGTGCAGACTCTAAATTTATAAGCGGCTATAGTAGTAATGTGAACACACCTGTGCATACAATTTTTTGTCCCAAAGGCAGATTGTTCTTTGATGCCTTCTACTGAAGAAAATAACCATTAAGTCTCGAAGTCTTTGATGTGGTGAAATTCACAGAGCTCCCATTGCATGGCAAGCAGTCACACCTACCCACCATCAAAACAATCAATAATACCTGCACTGGCGGCAACTCTTGAAATATAATCTGGCCCATTATTTGTTGATCTAAAAATGAGAAACTTTGCTTGTAGCTGGAAGTCAATGAAAGAAAAAGCTACCAATCAGTCAATTTCTCTGGAAACTGAAGGGGAAGAATGAATAGAGGTCATGGTATTAATCACAATGGGTCTTTGTTAAAATATATCTATTATACCAAAGGAAATGTCACTGAGTGGTACATTTCTATACAATGCTTAACATCTGATTTTATTTCTGGGCGTTTTGGAGAAATGTACCATTGATCTGGGGAAAATCCTAAATGTCGACTTGTCTGGATGAACTAATTTTCGTCTTCGGTGAGCTGAAGAGGAGATATACTTAATGACTCTAGCCTGTTCTCTGCTGTAACTATTTGCTGCTCTTCTACCAAACATGGTGCTTTGTTAGTTCTTCTTTCCACTGACCATCCATCAGGCTGCTGCAGGCATGTTGTAATCTGCTTGTTTCCGAGAGGTCTGGTTTTCTAATTTTCCCTCCTGGGTTCCTGACAGAGTGTACGGCGTTGAGTTGCAACTCCACTTGGGCCCCACTTGATACACGATGAACATTGCACAATACTTTTGACAGTCGTACCATTTCTGAGGATGGCTTGTGTGAATTGGGTTTTGTTGTAACAATTTGTACCCAGGTAAAGGTATTTGAAGGCATGCACACAAAGATGAGAATCAAAAAACTACAGCTGCTGGAAACCTGAAGTTAAAAACAAAGTAATTGTTGAACACACTCCGCAGATTAGACAGAATGAACTTTTCAAGTTTAGTTTAGTCTAGTTTAGTTTAGCTTAGTTTACTTTTGTTTAGTTTAGAGATACAGAGCGGAAACAGGCCCTTCTGCCCAGCGAGTCCGCATCGACCAACGATACCCACACATTAACAAATACGAGGAACAATTTACACTTATACCAAGCAAATTAACCTACAAACCTGTACGTCTTTGGAATGTGGGAAGAAACCTGGAGAAAACCCACGCGGGTCATGGGGAAAACGTACAAATTCCGTGCAGACAGCACCCGTAGTCGCAATATAATCTGGATCTCTGGCGCTGCAAGCGCTGTACGGCAGCAACTCTACCGCTACGCCACCGTAGTCCCTTGAATAGCTACTTCTCTTTCCACAGATGCTGCTTGATCTGCCCAGTGTTTCCTGCATTTACTGTTTTTTATAACATTGAATTTTAAATTTATTAGTAATTTTGTTTCTGCTCTGATTAGCACTAAAAAATCAACAGTGCAATCATGTTTTTTTTAATTACTTCAGGGAATTTTGAATATATGTTTAAAAAAAAAAGTGTATTTTCCTCACTGCTTTTACCTGCCTTGGAGACTTCACAACAGGTTTGTTTTATTACTCCACCAGCATCTCATTACTTTTATATCTCCGCTGTCTTACAAATTAAACACTTATGACTTGGTTAGCATTTTTTTAAACGGCATTTGCTCCCTTCAACTTCTCTCTGAATTGTATCTTGCCACTTGATATTTATTTTTCATCAAATGAGCATCTGGTTCTTAATTCAAGACAAAAATGTTGTTTGCCCAACAGGTTTAGATTAGTTTGGAGATGCAGCGCGGAAACAGGCCCCTTGGCCCACCGGGTCTGCATCGACCAGCGATCACACGAACACTAGTTCTACCTACACACTAGGGACAATTTACAGAAGCCAGTTCACCCACAAACTTGCTCTTCTTTGGAGTGCGGGAGAAAACCGGAGCACCCAGAGAAAACCCACGCGGTCACAGGGCGAACGCACAAACTCCGTACAGACTGCACCCGTAGTCAGGATTAAACCCGGGTCTCTACCGCTGCACCACTGTGCCCCCCCCCAGTTTGTTCACTAGTTTACTGAAAGTAACAGCCTCATCAACCTTCAGGCATGTTTTCTGAACTTTATTCAAGGGGTTCCTGTGAATAGGTTGAACACTAGAGGTAGATTTCACCAAATATTCCACTGCTATTGCAGTTTTAAGAACTAAAAATAAACAACTTACTCGAGGAGAGCAGTCATGAACTTTCCACTAGAAGACTGGATGGACCTATAATTCATCCAGTTCTTGTGGCTATGTCAGAGACTGCAGAGCAAGCTGGAAAGAAATATTTAGTGTATATATGAAATATATATTTCATTCCAAGTCTACAGGTTATTTATCAGAAAGGGCATTGAAGCGTAGTTCAAGCCATTCCTGCACGTTACACTGTGAATAGGTCTGTTGCCTTTGTGTAAAATGATCATAGCCCCCAGATGTTTGCCCTAAAATGGAAGTAAGTTTGGAGAATGTACACGAAAGTATGAGAAGGACAAACATGATAGTTAGTCCAAACTTTGCTCCAATAACAGAGATGTTTCAAACTGGAGAAAATAATATTTGGGTGAGGGGAAGAGCTGAGGGGATTTGGAGGGAGTCTGAAGGAAGATTTTTTTTGGTTGGAATCTAGAGCACACTGTCTGAGTGTGTGTTGGTGATAGGCACTCTCACAATCTCTTAGAAGTAGCTGGATGATCAGTTGAATAGATGAGGCACAACAGGTAGTGGACCAAGTGTTGGTAAATGGGACTAGTATCGATAGGTAATAGTGAATACTCAATTTATCTATAGCCAGATTGTGCAAAGGAATATAGATAGATTGTGTTAGTGGGTAAAAACCTGGTAAAATGGAGGTTAATTGATTTGATTAGATTTGATTTGGTTCAACTTTATTGTCATTGCACAAATACGAGTACAGGTACAACGAAATGCAGTTTAGTGTCTGGTCATAGTGCAAGATAGTAGAAATAAAAAAAATACTGGTTAAACAATGTGTGCACTGTGGATGAATTAAACTGGTACATAGGCAAATATATGTATACAGATAGGAGAGTATAAAAGATAGCTAGCGTCGGGACTGTGAGTTCAGCAGTGTAATGGTGTTATTGAAAAAGCTGTTCCTCAGCCTGCTTGTGCGAGACCTGAGGCTCCTGTACCGCCTCCCTGATGGGAGGAGGGCAAACAGTCCATGGTTAGGGTGGGAGGGGTCCTTGATGATTTTCCCGGCCCGTCTCAGACACCGTTTGCGGTGGAGGGCATCCATGGCAGGGAGCGGGGCACCGATGATGTGCTGAGCGGTTTTCACCACCCGTTGCAGTGCCTTCCTGTCAGCTGTGGTGCAGCTGCTGTACCATACCGTGAAGCAGGTGGTCAGGATGCTTTCGATGGTACAGCGGTAGATGTTGGACAGGATCTGGGGGGGACAGGTGAGCTTTCTTAAGCCTCCGCAGAAAATAGAGGCGCTGCTGCGCCTTTTTGATCAGTTTGGTGGTATTGAGGGACCAGGACAGATCCTCTGAGATGTGTACCCCGAGGAATTTGTAGTTGGAGACGCGCTCCACCTCAGTCCCGTTTATGTGGATGGGGGTATGTCTGCCACCTCTGGTCTTCCTGAAGTCAACGATGATTTCCTTCGTCTTCTTTGAGTTGAGGACGAGGTTATAGTGGGGAAGTGTGAGGTCTTGTATTTTGGTAAGGAAAATCAAACAGCAGATTTTTATCTAATTAGACAGACTGCAAATGAGTGAAGTGCAGAGGGATCTAGGTGTTTCGGTGCATGAATCACAACAATTTAGCAGGCAGACGAACACCTTTTTAACCTTCATTTTGAATGAGCTGAAGTTAAAGAATAGGGAGGCTTTGAGTAGGAAGGAACGGCAGATGTTGGTTTATACTGAAGATAGGCACAAAGTGCTGGAGTAACTCAACAGGTAAGACAGCACCAATGGAGAAAAGGGATGGGTGATTTTTGGGTCAGAACCTTTCTTCAGACTTCTTCTTTTGTGTCCATCTTCCATGTTTCAAATGTTGACATCACTGTCATCGTTCATCCTGAAAAGGACGCAAGTTTCCAGCGACAATCAGTGGGAGCCATCACTTGTTGCAATAGATGATGGTGGTAGCAGAGTTAGCTCAGGATACTTCCCGTTTCCTGCCTCGTAACGTGGACGCTTCTGCTATGCGGCCTCCTTCAGACTGAATGTAGAGGCAAGGGAACTGATAGAGGGACAGAATGGCATCAGGGCACTTAACTTCCTGATTGATGGGAACTGTGGGAATCTTAGGCACCTCCAAATTCTTAATACTTGTCACCATTGTTTAAATCAGATTGAAATTTCCTTTTATGGACACAAAATGCAGGATCAACTCGGCAGGACAGGCAACATCTCTGGAGAGATGGAATGGGTGGCGTTTCGGGTCGAGACCCTTCCTCAGATGTCCAGACCCAAAATGTCACCCATTCCATCTCTCCCAGAGATGCTGCCTGTCCCGCTGAGTTACTCCAGCATTTTGTGACCATCTTCGGTTTAAACCTGCATCAGATATTCCTTCATACACATATGAAATTTCCTTTTTGCAGCTTTTGACTTGGAGGCTGATCCCAATAACATTGAGAATCTCAGTAGCAAAGTAGCAAATGTTACACTGGAGGCAGAAAGTTAATTCAAACAAATCACAGATTGAATTCACTGACATAAAAACAATTTGAAGTGTGGGAAAAACATTGTACAATGCTTCACAAGACCATTATCAATGAAAAATCTATCACTTCCTTTTCCCTCAATGCCCGGGTGTTCAAAATCCGGTATGTCATGGTGACACAATCCCACAACACAAAACTGCAATAAAACAGTTTAAATATCTCCATCGAGGAGGGGTCCGTTGAGGCAGAAGCAATGATTTTGTAGCAAAAATGATTACAGCAATTGGTCTTCCTTAGTTGTCAAGGGTTCCAATAGACTGCAACATGGTTATTTAGAATCTCAAAGGATTAGTGTAGTTCATAAAGTCACAGAGCTTTTTGTTTTATCTATTATTTTGTGACCTAAATGGTTGGGTAGATAAATGTTTATTGTAAATATTTAACTGAGTTATGTGATAGTTCTGTCTGTTTGTTCATCCTTTTGTTTCTGGACCTGTGCCATAGTTGGATCTGGTCCAACCATGCACTGGAAGCATATTGGACGTGAAGCAGTTTGCTCTCTGATTTTCCCATTTTGTTCTGTGAAAGACAACGCCTGATTCGGTCTGTCTGCTGGGAAGATAATGCTCAGGGGCAAAGACTCACCTCCTGCCTTTCAATGGCGCACACTGTGCCTATTCAACAGAGGCAGCACAAAACCCACACTTACCTGTTCAAAATCTACAGGCTGTTTTGTACTTGGGAGGTCTGCAACCACTATCTAGGGAAATTTACCAGCTGGGAAACGGAAGATTGGATGAAAACTAACGTGCATGTCAGGAGGGGGGGGGGGGAATAATCAACATTATGCCTGGTCGTTAGCCAGCCAGGCAAATGTCGACAGTGACTCACACACAATCTCCACTCTGGCCTCATCCCCCCCACCCCCCTGCAAAATGAAACACGCTGTATTCTGCCGATACTAATGGGTGCCATGCTGAAGACCTTTATCGAAATATTTTGTGCTAAATAGTTGAAAATAAAGTACAAACACGGAGAGGGCTACGCAGGAAATCTGTGTGTAGTTCCACTGCCACTGACCCAAGATTTTTAATACAGTCCCATATGTTCGTTGGAGTTATGAGTTCGCTGTCATGTTTCCTTTACGATGCCAGGACCATCACATTTGCACACAGGAGATAACAAGATGATGGCCAACGCAGGTGACTATTTGTACATGAAGTAACTGCAGATGCTGGATTAAACCAAAGTTAGATACAAAATGCTGGAGTAACAGAGCAGGACAGGCAGCATCTCTGGAGAGAGCGAATTGGGTGACATTTTGGGTCAAGACCCTTCTTCAGACTATTCGCCTGCTAGCGACAGAAGCAGATATCTACATCCACATATTACAATCGCTCCACACTCTTAAATCTCTACTCCTACAGGTGTCTATACACTGTGAATGCCACAGTTGCAATCATCTATTGTCTTTCCAGAGACTGGATAGCACGCAACAAAAGTGTTTCACTGTATCTCGGTACACCCGACAATAAACCAAACCAAACAGAACTGAGCAAGAATTTAAACCCCTTCACAAAAGCCCATGTCTAATTCATTGTATAGGATTTCATAAAAACTGCAATATTCCAGCATGGCAAAGTCGTAAGCCGCCTCTCATATTCTCCAGCTGGGCACATCTGCATCTCCTGCTGCCAGGCCAGATGTGGGAAACATCTGCAAAGTTTGGAGCTGACTGTGCAAGATTAGAATTAAGATTGGACCAGGTGTCTGTCACATTGCCTGACACGTTGTCCAACCATAAAAACTGCATTAATGAGTGGAGTTATTCCAGTGTGACATTAAATCAACACTTCAAAGCTCAAGTAGGGTGGACAAGCAAATGTGTAATTTTAGTTTAGTTTCGAGATACAGCGGGGAAGCAGGACCTTCAGCCCACCGTGTCCGCACCGACCAGCAATCCACGTACACTAACACTATACTACACACACTAGGGACAATTCACATTTATACCAAGCCAATTTATCTACAAACCTACACGTCTTTGGAGTGTTTGGAAATTGAAGATGCCGAAGAAAACCCACATGGTCACGGGGAGAACGCAGAAACTCCGTACAGACGGCACCCGTAGTCGGGATCGAACCGGGGTTTCTGGCGCTCTAAGCGCTACAAGGCAGCAACTCTACCGTTGCGCCACCATGCCACCCTTATTCTCAGAGTCTAGCAACACAGTCCTGGCCAGCTCTCAATTAAATTAACATGGTGGTCAGGGATTTTGTCATAGAGAGAACAGATCATACGGCACAGAAACAGGACATTCTGCCGACTGTCTTTGCATCCCGTTATACTTGATTAGCAAGGGCGTCAAAGGTTATGGGGAGAAGGGAGGAGAATGGGGTTGAGAGGGAAAATGGCGGAGCAAACTTGATGAGCCGAATGGCCTAATTCTGCTTCAATGTCTTATTGTATTGTATTGTATTGTATTGTGTTGTATTGTATTTTAATGACCACACAGCCAGGCTGGTGGAATTTTGGATTGTGATTATGATACTAACATGTTTTATACTCCCATCTCCCCATCAGCTCCCTCCATATCTGACCACTTATCTCCACACAAAGGGCAATTTACCGTGGCGGAAGTCTTTGGGATGTGGGAAGACACCTGAGCATGTTGAAAACCAGAGAATATGCAATCTCACCAGACGGTGGGATTGAACCCAGGTCGCTGGGGCAGGGTGCATCTCCCCAGCAGCATGGGAAGGTTAAATCAGTAAATGTCTTCTAATGTTACCATGTTATATGGCAGTTTTTAAATCATACTTATGTTTTGAGCAAAACCACAATATCAAAGGGTGCAAGGCAGGAACAACAATCATGAAAAATGACTAGTGCTGGAAATCTGAAAATGCTGGAACCAATAAGCAGGTCAGGCAGCATCTGCTTCTCAGTTGAGGTAATGCTTCAGGACAGTGGGTCTTCTACTGAAAAGTTAACTGTTTTATTTTCTACTGATGCTGCCGGACGTGCTGAGTGTTTCGTTGTAAGTCAGAGATGTTCCTGGTTTAAGGTTGGCAGAGATGACAAGGAGCAATTAGGTTGATGCTACAGGTGGATCTTTTAGGAAGGAAGAAGGAACTGAAAGGCAGGTGAAACTGCTGTAAAACTGTGAATTGGTAACTTTACCCTGTTCTTTTATATCTTTCAGTCTACTTTTGTTTAGTTGTGAGGGATGGCTGACGTTTCGGGGGTTGAGGCCCTTCTTCATTCTGAGAGTCAGAAGGAAACACAGAGATATGGAAGGGTAAGATGTGAAAAGGAGACATCAAAGGGGATGAAGCTCAAGGAAAATGTAGAATAAATCATTGATAGCCAGGGGAAGTGACAACGAAGCAACCAAAGATAAAATGGAATCAGGAGGACAGTCAGACTAGTTAGAGAACTAGGATGGGGGGTGGATGGAGCGAGAGGGAGTAGCTCAGTGAGTCAGGCACCATCTCAGGAGGGAAGGAATGGGTGACGTTTTGGGTCGAGACCCTTCTTCAGAACAATTCTGTGGTACTAACTTGGAAACTTGCAAGATGATTGACTTTAATATTTAATCTAATAGTTATCCCTCAGTTAGCAACTTTGCAACCACATACTTAAGGTCCCACCAATTTAACCAACAAAACACAACAATGGGGATGTAACAAAAAGAAAATTCATCCTACCACAAAACTGAGATTTCCTCAAAAAGATCATCTGAATTGTTACTTTAATCCAATCCTGTTTCATTGTGTTAAGGTCACGGGTAATATTGATTTTAATGTCAACTTGAACTGCCGCAACCAATAACTCATCACAATCAGTAAGACTCTTGTGCACCATGAACAGTGTCTGAGTGTGTCTTAAATTTAAAAATATATTGCAACAACTGTTCCATCATGATGAATGTTTGTTTGAAGTTTATGTTCTGTATGTCATGTAGCTCTCTGCATTTTCAGCTAAGTTTTAAATATAATTGGATTTCATTCTAGAAATTGGCCAATCGTTCTTTAATAGCGCCTAATTACAAATAGAAATTGGTCATCGTGGAAGACAAGGAAGGGAGGCTGCAGTTAATTTGCAACATCAATTATCTCTGCAATTTGTTTGAATTTTCACTATTATCTTTAGTGCTCATGAGTTATTCTCATGAATAGTTTTCAAATGTCATTCTCATGCAAGTTTGTTCAACATTCAACATTCCTGATTTCCTTCATTGTGCCCAAAAGCCTTGCCTATCTGTACATTATACTTGGCCATTGTAGTTTAGTTTAGTTTAGTTTAGTTTAGAGATAAAGCGTGGAAACAGGCCCTTCGGCCCACCGAGTCCGCAATGACTAGTGATCCCCGAAGATTAACACTATCCTGCACACAGTAGTGACAATTTACATTTATACCAAGCCAATTATCCTACAAACCTGTACGCCTTTGGAGTGCGGGAGGACACCAAAGATCTTGGAGAAAACGCACGCGGTCACGGGGAGAACGTGCAAACTCCGTACAGGCAGCACACGTAGTCAGGATAGAACCCAGGTCTTTGGCACTGTAAGCACTGTAAGGCAGCAACTCTACCGCTGTGCCACCGTGCTGCCCTATAGTGCTTGCCTATCTGTACAGTGTAACATGCACGTTGTGCTTCTACATTGTACATGTACATTGTACTCGCCCATCTGTACTTGTAGTTGTGCAAATCAGCTTCCTTTCAGCCAGTGATGAACCTTTCAGCAGTGGACACCTGTGTTTCTCTCTTTACTTTCTTGTCTGTGCACCTTGAGGAGTGGGATTTTGTGGAGTAATTAATCTATTATCTCCATGTTCCTGACTGATTGAAGAATGCCTATCATTAGATCATAAGACAAAGGAGCAGAATTAGGCCATTCAGCCAATCGAGTCTCCTACGCCATTTGATCAAGGCTGATCTATTTTTCCCTCTCAACCCCATTCTCCTGCCTTCTCCCTGTAACCTTTGGCACCCATTACTAATCAAGAATCTCTGCATTAAAAATACCCAATGACAAATGCTTACATTTGTTGACCATAACCCACTTTATACGATTGCCTTATAACAATGGGGCATTTTCAGTATAACAAAAGCTGGGCACATTACTGTTAATGACACCGCCCGCAGACTTGTATTGATCACCGTGGTAAGTATACCACTGACCAAAGGCTTTTCAGTCCATTAGACCATCATTGTTTGAAACATTTTTATAATTAGTTTCATTCATCAGCATCCCAATCCATGAAATCTGAGCATTTTTTTTTCCCATTCAGATATCTGCCTAATTCTTGTTTGTACATTATTGTTGAATCTGCATTAGGCAATAGATTCCAGATTGTTAAAACTAATTGTGCAATGTATTTGTCTCTGGTTGTTTTTCCTCTAAATCTGTGTCTTCTGGTTCCCAACCTTTCTGTCGATGGGAAACAACTCTTCCTCATTTATCCCATTACATAGAAACATACAAACATAGAAATTAGGTGCAAGAGTAGGCCATTCGGCCCTTCGAGCCTGCACCGCCATTCAATATGATCATGGCTGATCATCCAACTCAGTATCCCGTACCTGCCTTCTCTCGATACCCCCTGATCCCCTTAGCCACAAGGGCCACATCTAACTCCTTCTTAAATATAGCCAATGAACTGGCCTCAACTACCGTCTGTGGCAGAGAGTTCCAGATATTCACCACTCTCTGTGTGAAAAAAGTTCTTCTCATCTCGGTTTTAAAGGATTTCTCCCGTATCCTTAAGCTGTGACCCCTGGTCCTGGACTTCCCTAACATCGGGAACAATCTTCCTGCATCTAGCCTGTCCAACCCCTTAAGAATTTTGTAAGTTTCTATAAGATTAAAACACACCATTAAAACACACTTCTCATCTCCTCTTCTCCTCAGCATTTCTGTTCAAAGTGGATGAAACTCCAATTACTGCTGATTTGAAGTAACTCAGATCACTTGTGCAATTTTAGTTGCTGCTGATGATATATTTGCTGCAATGCATTAATTACTGAGGGTTAGTCAAGCGAATGTATTTTGATCTAAATGTGTTTTCTCTGCAGGGAAGTAAGAGCCACACAAGTCAGGCTTCTTATTAATGAGGGTGTCTTTAGTTTCCGCAAACACAGGTCGAGATCAGCTTGTGTGGAAATAGCCAGAGAGATTTCTGCAATGAGGGGATGGCACAAATACCAGAATAACATTATGTCCGTCGCAGAAGCCAATCTGCTGCATAGTTTTATCTATCCACCGAGACAGGTTGGAACAAAACTCTAATTCTTCATCTTGCAATGTTCTGCCAATTGAGCCTTCATTTGTTTTAATCAATGTTACCCCCCTGGCTTTATTCATAGATACATATTTAGCAAAATCGCAAAAAGTAACTCCTCTCTTTATTATATGATTGAAATGGATTTGAGGCTGTAGGAACCCCAGTGCTGGTCATTGCATTCTTTCTTTCCTTCTTAGGCAAGAGAGAGGGATAAAATGAGGAGAGGGAGGACAGGGAGCATTGGAATATCATTGTGACAACAGACAAAATATCGTTATAGAGGCGTAGAGTCATTTAGCACAGATACAGACCCTTGGGCCCAATTTGTTCATGTGGACCAAGATGCCCCATCAACACTAGTCCCATTTGCCCATGGTATCCCTCCAAACCTTTCCTATCCATGGTAGACAAAAATGCTGGAGAAACTCAGCGAGTGAAGCAGCATCTACGGAGCAAAGGAAATAGGCAACGTTTCGGGTCCTATCCACGTACCTGTCCAAATACCTTTTAAATGTCATTATAGTACCTGTTTCAATTTTTTCCTTTGGGACTTCATTCCATACACCCATTACTCTCTGTGTGAAAAAAAAATGCCCCTTGTGTTTCTGTTAAATCTATCACCTCTAACCTTAATCCTATCTCCTCTGGTTCTTGATTTCCACACTCTGGGTAACAGACTCTGTGCATTCACCCTATCTATTTCCCCTCGTGATTTTATTACCTCTGTAGGATCATGTATGTAGATCAACAAGTGATCTTAAAGACTAAGATCACCAAAAATAATAAAAAGAAGAACTGAACTTCCTTGCATGAAGGAAGGCGAGGAATATTTTTTGATCTGCAAACCACATACTTCATTAGAATGCTTAAAACAAATATTTAGATGATGACGGTAAAATACCAACAATTATCGTAAAGGACTTCCTGTAAATGAGGGAGTGTTTATTTGATTGGAACCAAGCTAACAAAAAATACTCAAGAATAATACTCAAGATGGGCGGCATGGGTGGAGCAAATAGTGTTATAGTGTTAATGTGTGTAGATAGTGTTAATGTGTGGGGATCACAGGTTGATGCGGATTCAGCGGGACAAAGGGCCTGTTTCCGTACTGTATCTCTAAACCAAACTATACTAAAAATGAAAAATAATCCAAGCAATGATGGAATGCTTATTTTTATACCAGCAATTAGTAAAGTAACACAATTAATTATATGGAACACAAGCTTGATTCTGTTAATAATCTAAAGGGCAGTTACTTCATTAGAGACCTCCGTCAATCAACACCCTTGAGGAATTGCTTTTCACGCTGCCCGTGGAAATGAAATAACTTTTTGTACCTGGACTTCTAAAAATTCTTCAATTAAGATCAGGATAAATGGTCACCACGATGCTGAAATCAACTGGGAAATCAAGACAAAGTTAAAAGTAAACAAGCATTTGTGCCAAAAAGCAATTTCTATTTCTATCCCAGGAGTCAGTGTCATGAAACCATACAGGACTTACGTCAGAACGGTATAGATAGCTTAAGTTAACAGGAAAGTCTATAATATGGAAAAATATTAACTCATCCACTTTGGAAGAAAGAACATTGAAAGTACCTTTTTTCAAATAGTGTAACAATGAAGAGTGAAGGTATTCTGAGTGATCTGGTTGTTCATGCACTAACAACAGTGAACATTAACCTGACGGTGCTATACAGTAAGTACTCAGGAAGGCAAATGGAATCGCAAGGAACTGCAAATGCTGGTTAACAAAAAAAAATCACAAAATGCTGGGTCAGGCAGCATCTCTGGAGGACATGGATGGGCGAGGTTTCAGGTTTTTTTAAAGAAATGTACACTTGGCTGATAACATACTCTTGGTCGATTTCAGACATGGAGGTTATTTATGTGACGAATTAAGCATGTTGGGCCCATCTGCTCTCAAGTTTGGTAGAATCAGAGCTGATGTCATTGGAGCAGCAACTAGTGAATGGGCCCTTGATATGGTAGATGTTGAGAGATTGTTTCTCTGGTAAGACATTTTAAAATGGGGAGGGGATCATTTGGCATCACGCAAGTGGCGCGCGAAGATTTTGTGAATCCTAACATCCTGGGGCACCGCGCGCCACCGCGCACCACTGCCTACGTCACCACGTACCATGCGCGCGTAATGCACGTCATGCGTCGTGATGCGTAAATGATGTTGAGTAAATTACGCGCAAATGACGCCCAAGTGGGTCAGGCCCAAAGATCTTAAAGTGGAGCTATAGGATCTTTGGTCAGGCCCTTTAATTTTCACTACAACTTGCTCTCCCCACATTTCCATTAACTCCAACACCCAGATTCTACCATTCACTTACACACTGGGATCAATTCACGGTGGGCAATTAATCTACCAACTCAAACATCTTTGGAGCTTGGGAGGAAACCAAAGTACCTAGGCGAAACCCACATGGCCACAGGGAGAATAGGCACATAGAGAGTGCCCAACTTTCAGGATTGATCCTTGGTATCCGGAGCTGTAGTGTAACTGGTCTACTCTACCTCTGTGAAGCTTTTGAATCCAAAAACCTTACAACCCCCTGCTCTGGAGCGGCATGGTCACGCAGTGGTAGAGTTGTTGCCTTACAGTGCTTGCAGTGCCAGAGGCCCTGGTTCGATCCCGACTATGGGTGCTGTCTGTACGGAGTTTGTACGTTCTCCCCATGACTGTGTGGGTTTTCTCTGAGCTCTTCAGTTTCCCCCCACACTCCAAAGACGTACAGGTTTGTCGGTTAATTGGCTTCATTGGTTGTTAATTGACTTGGGTTTGTATACTTAGTATAAGTGTAAATTGTCCTTGTGTGTGTAGGCTTGTGTTAATGTGCGGGAATCGCTGTTCGGTGCGGACTCGGTGGGCCAAAGACCCTGTTTCCACGCCGGATCTCTAAACTTTACACCAAGAATTCTATTGTTTAGATTATGATTGGAAACTTATATCTTTTGGACACCTGTTTATGATCTCACTGGCCTGTCATTCCTCAAGCAGTCCCCTAACAGTTTCAATTATTTTACGTATTAATATTAATTTGTAGCTCCAAAATTTCCAGCCATCCGTTCTCATTTTCTCTCTCGGAATAAATCAACTGCTTTGCACTATAATAAACTTCAATTGTTGCAATATAATCTTTTATGTCCATCTGAAAGAGAACACTGGACATGGCAACATGAGAACAGGTGTTTACTCCTCAAACCCATCCCAGCACAGCTTTATTTGATTTCTTTGTGCATTATTAGTGATTAATAACAGATTGCCATCGCTGATCTTCTATCTGCTTCCAGCAATACTCTCTTAAATCATTCCTCGATGTGCTGAGGTCCAGTTCCAGATGGGAACTCCACAGTCAAATGGGTTTGTTGTCTCTGTGTTGCCCGTGAGTAGTTACCTTTTTAAGTAACAAACCCAGAAAAGCAACAATCACCTTTTGTCTCCCACTTTGTCCAATCTATCTTCTCTGGCCTCTTGCCAACTCTTGCCTTTGCATTGGAGTGAATAATTATCTGAATGGCTTTCATCTCTTGAAATTGCCATCCGCTTTAATCCATCCATTAACATCATATTCTTGGCTCCTTTCAACATTTCTCTCTTTCTTGATCACTCTGTAGCTTGTGAAGTCAATTGTGTTCCCGTCCTCTGATGACTCATGTGACTGATACAACGGCCTTTAACTGCACTGACGGAGCTATTTGTGATTCTTGTCCCAGCCATTTCCCTCCTGCTTCTGCTTCATTGCTTTGCAATGGTTCACTTACCAGTTCAATATCAGCCACTCCACCACATCTTCCACTTCACTGAGTCCTAGTTACTCACTGATCAAATGAAAATAAGGAACCGTGAATGCTATAAATCTGAAATCACACCAAATGTACACGTGTACATACAGATCGTTAATGTGTGGGAAGGAACTGCAGATGCCGGGTTTAAACCGAAGATAGACAGAAAAAGCTGGAGTAACTCAGCGGGACTGGCAGCATCTCTGGAGAGAAGGAATGGGTGACGTTTCGGGAAGAAGTGTCTCGACCCGAAACGTTGGACAGGCTAGATGCAGGAAGATTGTTCCCGATGTTGGGGAAGTCCAGAACAAGGGGGTCACAGTTTAAGGATAAGGGGGAAATATTTTAGGACCGAGATGAGGAAAACATTTTTCACACAGAGAGCGGTGAATCTCTGGAATTCTCTGCCACAGAAGGTAGTTGAGGCCAGTTCATTGGCTATATTTAAGAGGGAGTTAGATGTGGCCCTTGTGGCTAAAGGTATCAGGGGGTATGGAGAGAAGGCAGGTACAGGATACTGAGTTGGATGATCAGCCATGATCATATTGAATGGCGGTGCAGGCTCGAAGGGCCGAATGGCCTACTCCTGCACCTATTTTCTATATTTCTATGTTTCTCTCCAGAGATGCTGCCTGTCCCGTTGAATTACTCCAGCTTTTTGTGTCTATCTTCAGATTGTTAATGTGTCTTTTCTCCCCTCCACCCACTATCTTGCCACAGATTGCAAGGACCTGGCTATTGAGGTCAATACAGTAATTTACTCTCATAGTTGAAAGTAACTTAAGTCTCCGACCACTATGGTTATATTGTTAACATTGCCGACATAATCCATTTATACTGATTTCATCAGCCCCTTTATTACCAGTACAGTGTATAATCCTTGTGGATCACTCTCACCTCCATTCACCCTTGTAGATGCTGGAATCCAGAGCAACAAATAATCTACTACAGGATCTCAGTAGGTAGAACACGATCTTTAGGGGAAAGGAATCGACATATTTTTGGGTTGCGACTTTGCAACAGGACCCGGGGTTTTGACCTGAAAAGTCGACAATTCCTTTCCGCCCGCAGATGCTGCTGGGCTGATGGGTTCCTCCAGCAGATTATTTGTTGCCTTTCACATTCACACTTTCGAGTGATTTAATGTGGTTAAATTGTGGCATTGCTTGAAAATTGTTGTTGGGCTGTGAGTGGCACAGTGGCAGAGCTGGTAGAGCCGCCGACTTACAGCAAGAGAGATCAGGTTCAATCCTCACCCTAGACAATGTCTGGATGGTTTGCATATTCTCACTGTGATCGTCTGGCTTTCCTCCAGGTACTCTGGTTTTCACCTGGGTCACAAAGACTTGCAGCTTGGTAGTTATATTGTCCACTTCTAAATCGCCCCTTTAGTGAGTAGGTGAATGGTAGAATCTTGAAGGAGTTGATGGGATTGTTGGAAAGATAAAACCTTGGCACGGTGGTGTAGCGGTAGAGCTACTGCCTTACAGCGCCAGAGACCCGGGTTCGATCCTGACTACGAGCACTGTCTGTACGGAGTTTGTACGTTCTCCCCGTGACCTGCGTACAGCGCCAGAGACCCGGGTTCGATCCTGACTACGGGCACTGTCTGTATGGAGTTTGTACGTTCTCCCCGTGACCTGCGGTTGTTTTTGCCGTGATCTTCCGTTTTCTCCCGCACTCCACTCCACAGGTTTGTAGGTTAATTGGCTCGGTATCAACGTAAAATGTCCGTAAGTGTTTGTAGGATAGTGTTGATGAGCAGAGATCGCTGGTCGGTGCGGACTCGATGGGCTGAAGAGCCTGTTTCCATGCTGTGACTATAAAATGGTATTATTGAAGGATTAATGGAAAAGTGTGGTGATGGTGAGCATGGATTTGTGGGGCTGAAGAGTCAGTTTTGGTGCTGTTGTTCTCTACAATGTCTCCATGACCATATGACATTATGTATGTTGACTAGAGCAGGCGGGTACACTATGGCTGGTGGTGACCTGCACTCCTACTGTGGAAGTGAGGAATTGGTGCTCTTTCTCACTCCACACTCAGGCAAACAGAGAAAATATTAATAAATATCATTCGGTTACTATTTTCAACAGCAAAATACTGTTCAATCGGATGTGAAGCAAATGCATTCAATGGTACCAACAGTGAACAGGGGTGGCACGGTGGTGCAGCGTAGAGTTACTGCCTTACGACGCCAGAGACCTGGATTGGTCCTGACTCCTGACTATGATTGTTGTCCGTACGGAGCTTGTACCCACGTGGGTTTTACCCCGCCCCAGTGCTCCAGTTTCCCCCCACACTGAGAAGATGTAGGTTAATTGGCCTCATAAAAATTGTCCCTAGTGTGTAGGATAGTGCTGGCCTATACGATCGCAGGTCGGCACGGACTCAGTGAGCCGATGGGCCTGTTTCCCCGCTGTATCTCCAAACTAAACTAAACTGTTGCCCTGAGTGTTGAGAACAGGTGTAGGGACACGGATGTGATATTTCCTTTGTATTTATGTGAGTGTATGCAATATTATACCAATTATACCAACTGCCTCATATCATGTGCAATACTCTGTATGTTTCCTCCCAATCGAATTACATAGAATCAATAAAGTACATCAGACTCAGGCACAAACCAGTCCACTGTGAACTACTTCCTCCACTAGAACGGTTGAAGGAATGTCTGTATATAAGAATTGATATTTACTGCCAGGCATGAGTGATTTTCACTGTTAATTTCACAGTCCCAACACAGACGGATCATGAACTTCCATTGAAACGAGGGTTGGGTTGTTCCGGGGGATGAGGCCAATGTTGCACCTGGCCGGTAAGTTATATGGTTGATGTGAATACGTTACAAATGTTTATGTGATCCACAGCATGTAGTCTGCCCGAGTATCTGAATTAAATCTCAGAACCCTTTTCCTCTCGTCACAGATGCTAACTCCTTCACTCTCTCACTAATACACATCTAAATCAAAGATCTTGAAAATGAAAACAACTTACTGATTGTGTAGGATGGAACTGCAGATGCTGGTTCACACCAAAGATAGACACAAAATGCTGGAGTGACTCAGTGGGTCAGGCAGCATCTCTGGAGAAAAAGAAAATGCGATGTTTCGGGTCAGAACCCTTCTTCAACTTAGCGATTTTTTAATTATTACAGTACACACAATCCTGTATCACATTACTCCTATGAATATTTACAGATTATGACTAGGACTGAAACGTAGCAGTGAGACAGTTTCTGTGGAAAGAGAAACAGGATGATAATTTCTGATTCTGACTAAGTATCTTTGAACTGAAACATCAAACTCTGTTCCTCTTTTTACAGATGCTGCCTGACCTGCAAACTGTTTCTCAACGGGTCAGGCAGCCTCTATGGAGGGAATGGACATTACAGAGACTTAGACTTTAGACATTAGAGATACAGCGAGACCTCGGTGAACAAAGAGGAAGCTGACTGAACTTTACTGCCTTCTCTCACAGTGGGAAACATTGATTCTGCTGTGTGGGGATGCTCATGTTAAACTCTATCGTGTGTTGTGCTCTTTTTTATTCATATGGCTGTCTGGCAACTCAAATCTCACTGCACCAATTGGTGCATGTGACAATAAATGTAACTTGAACTTGAACTTGAAACAGGCCCTTTGGCCCACTGTGTCCATGCCGATCAGTGATCACCCCGTACACTAGCACAATCCTACACACACTAGGGACAATTTACAACTTTTACCCAAGCCAATTAACCTACAAATCTGTACGTCTTTGGAGTGTGGGAGGAAACTGGTGCAGCAGAAAAAAGCCCACGCAGTCACAGGGAGAACATGCAAACTCCGTACAGCAAAGCACCCATAGCCAGGATCAAACCTAGGTCTCTGGTGCTATGAGGCAGCAGCTCTACCACTTGCGGGTAGAGACTGTCAGAGGAATGACTTGGCTCTGAATCAGATTTGATGATTCTTGATTTGCTTGTAACAGGAAATGGTCCTGTCAGTTATCCTTCTTAGTCCCTGAACATACAGGGAATGGAGGGAGACAGATTGTGAGCAGGCAGAAGGGATTAGTTGAATTTGGCATCATGTTCAGCACAGAAACATGGGCCGAAAGGCCTGTTCCTGTGCTATTTTCTATGTTCTAAGAAATGTCTAGCCTTCTGAGTTCAAAACTTGGAACTAGCGTCCATCTCTGGAACGGTCAGACTAG
This sequence comes from Leucoraja erinaceus, assembly GCF_028641065.1. Lineage (NCBI taxonomy): Eukaryota > Metazoa > Chordata > Chondrichthyes > Rajiformes > Rajidae > Leucoraja > Leucoraja erinaceus. Next base: position 13,140,628 of record NC_073406.1, read on the forward strand.
CCAATCACTAATGATATCAATAGGAAATTGTTTACTTGGGCCAAAGTTTAGAGAACTTGGTTTGGACTCAAGCAGTCACTTTTCAAAGATGATCCACCATTTACCCTTAAAAACCATTTCCTAAGGATGAAGTTTTAAAAATATTACGGATTTGCAGGTTTCAGAAAACAATGGAACAATGGGAAAAATAATCATTATTACAACACTGAAGTCCCAATCAAAACATCTTGGCCTGTCCCACAAATGAAGATCAAAATCAGAGGGAAAAACGCAAGCACTGGAGTTGCTCTGCAGAAAGCAGTTACCTTGAACTTTACTTTAAGACTTCAAACTTTACAGATACTGCTTGGAAACAGTCACAGGGAGAATGCAAACACTCTGTACAGACAGCACCCCTAGTCAGGATCAAACCCGGGTCTCTGGTGCTGTAAGGCAGCAACTGTACAGGGCCTGTCCCACTCGGGCGATATTTGCGCATCACGCAGATGGCGCACGAAGATTTTGTACATCCCAAAATCCTGGGGCGCCGCGTGCGACCGCACGTTACTGCCTACGTCACTACGTACCATGCGCACCATGCGTGCGTAATGCGCACCATGCGGGCATCATGTGTGCGTCATGACGCGCGCATCATGCGTCGTGACGCGTAAATGATGTCGCGTAACTAACGTGCAAATGACGCCCAAGTGGGACAGCCCCTTACCACTGCGCCACTGTGCTGCCCTGATTTCCATTTTCCTTTGCTAAAATAACTACTTGCTGGACGATTCAAGCCAAGATTGTGAAGTATGGAGTTTAAACAAACAATCATGGTCTTTGCTTCAAATTCCTGTTTAACAGAAGTGTGAACTTCAATTGCACCAGGCCTTTTTACGATTATGACACTCAAAATAAATTCTAGCATAACATCATGTTTCATTAAACATCATTTGTCTGCACTTGTGAAAGGGATTTGGCATGTCTGCGCTGAACATTTGAAGGGCAAACGTTGGCTTGAAGCAGAATGAATAATAAACAGAAGGAGAAGGATGTGGCAAGTATAATATGCTGAAGTAGCAAATAGTTCACTTACATATGGATTTGTGAGATTAACACCCTCCATCCTTCATCTGGTGTTTGGTCTGAGCAATCACCTGTAGGCTTTTGTACAATATTGGTCACTATAAGAGCGCAGGCTTTGTGCCAAAGCATTCACAAGTATAAGGTGACACTTAATCTGTTGCATCAAGGTCCTTGAACTTTGCCAGAAGGGCAGCACAAGGTTTTTGTTCTTTCAAGAGGCCACCATTAAGAAAATGGTGTAAAATTCACGTGCATAAGTGATTGCAACAGAATTAGTCAATTCGGCCCATCATGTCTACACCTCCATTCACAAATTAACAAGTTCACGTTATAGGAGTAGAATTAGGCCATTTGGCCCATTGAGTCTATTCCACCATTCAATCACGGGTTGATATCTGCCACCGAATCCCATTTTCCTGCCTTCTCCCCATAATCCTTGGCATCCGTTATAATCTTCTAAACTTGTCTATCTCCGCCTTAAAAATATCCACTAACTTGGCCTCCACAGCTCTCTGTGGTGATGAGTTCCACAGATTCACTACCCTCTGACTAAAGAAGTTCCTCCTTTTTTAAAAGAGCATCCTTTAATTCTGAGGCCATGACCTCTGGTCCTAGACTCTCCCACCAGTGAAAACATCCTTTCCACATCCACTCTATGCCTTTCATTATTCTGTAAGTTTCAATGAGGTCCCCCCTCAACTTTCTAAACTCCAGCGAGTAGAGGCACAGTACTGTAAAACGCTCATCATATTCTAACCCACTCATTCTTGTAAACCTCCCTGGACCCTCTCCAGAGCCAGCACATCCTTCCTCAGATGTGGGACCCAAATTTGGTTCCAGCATTCAATCATGGCTGATCTATCTTTCCCTCTTAACCCCATTCTCCTGCCTTCACCCCATAACCCCTGGCACCCGTACTAATCAAAAATCTATACTGTATATCTCCGCCTTAAAAATATCTGCTGACTTGGCCTCCACCGCCTTCTGTGGCAGTGAGTTCCACAGTTTCATGACTGTCTGACTGAAGAAATTCCTTCCTAAAGGAACATCCTTTAATTCTGAGACTGTGACTGGTCCTGGACTCTCCCACTAGTGGAAACATCCTCTCCACATCCACTCTTTCCAAACAGAAAGATTGTTTGGAATGGAAAAGTGGTGGGCAACAAGTCATTGACAAAGAAGCAAGGGAAGGCATCTCTCCTAGCTCAAGTCTGCATGTCGTAGACTGTCCTGGTTTCTACACTATTATCCTATCCTTCCATGGTTCTTTATTGTTACGTATGCACAGCAAAGTGAAATTCCTTTGCACAACCACAGATGCACAGTCACCACAGTCTTGACACTGTTTAAAGTGAAAAAAATCAGAAAGCACCAACAGTCCAAAGTCCAGTCCACATGTTGGACACCCTGATCCAGGGAGCCTTCAGACACATGACCCTGCATCCCTCTCCTTTGCTGACCGCCCCTGTGCCCTGGGGGGGGGGGAGCCTCCTGCAGCCGACCTTGGAGGTGCTGGAGGTAATACCCCGGTCCCTCTCCCACCAGTTTACTCCTCTCATCCGTCATCACCAGCAACTCCCTCCTCAACTCCCCGGTCTTCGGGGCTTCCAAGCTTCCACTGTACATTGTTGTAGGGTCTTCATTCAAGGTGGACAACAGGTCTTTATTTTCGTTGATAGACACAAAATACTGGAGTAACTCAGCGGGACAGGCAGCATCTCTGGAGAAAAGGAATGGGTCGAAACCTACCACATTTTTGTTCTCGTTGGTGCTCATTGTTCTCAGCGAGTGATGGATCTTCATCTGATGGGAGGGTGGGGTCATCACATGGATAAATGGTTGAAGGAATGCATGGAACCACGTCCTTGGACTCTGAGCCAGTGTCCGTATCATAACCTGTTCTGGTGGATGCATTGGGGTTTGGTTTGCTCTGTCATCTTGTACATTCATTGCCTGGTTGATTACGTATAAATCTTTTTTTAAATAGAGAGTTTCTCCATCGCAAATCACTTCCCCAATTTTCATTTTTGCCTGTTTTTGCCATGTAAGGCACATGAATCTGTCGAGTGCATTTGTTTTTAATATACTTAATGGCTCAACATTTGCAGAACAAAATCATTCATGAAGTCAGCTGTCGATGCTGACAAAAACACTAAAATGTTTCTATGAATCTGAAACTCAAAAATATGCTGAGATTATTAAAATATATTCAAACAAATGAATATATATTTAAAATAGTCATTTTATACATAATTTAACCAAACAAATCATTTAGCCACTTTTAGCCTAAACAATTCGGGAAACTACGAATCACAAACGTTCCTTTATCCCGTCCAACCATTCCTGTCCAGACAATTGAGTGGAAAATCTATTGAAATGTTAAATCTAACCTGATCCAAGCCAGTCCAGATGATTCACACTCTAATATCATAATCACTCCTATCTGGAAGCCTCTTATCCACCGGATTATTAATTATTAGAATAGAAGAGAATACTTTATTGTCACAAATGACAAGTCACAGTGAAATCCTTTGCTTGCCTACCTTGCCAAGGTATGCAAATAGCACCCTGAGGGAGTTTCAGGGCCGCTGGGCTCCGCAGGGTGTTGAATGTATCCTCAATAAGGATTGTATCATAGTTGTATAGTAGTTTATTACGGATACATGTTTGTATTGTATTATGGTGGTGGGTTCTGGCTTGTTTTATTGTAGTCTAAATATTATTTTTAATAATTGAATAAATTTTGTTGTTAAAAAAAAAAAAAAAAGGTATTCAAATAGTCACCCATAAAGGGCGCTTACAAAGTTACAGATTCCCTCCCCCCTACCCCCGTGCCAGTTCCCCCTTTATTCTTCCCCCATCCCGCCTCCCTCATGGCGGTCCCCCCATGCCAGGTCCTGCTTTGTTTCTTCCCTCAGCAGTAGCGTCCTCACTTCCACGTGTAAATATTAAGGGAATTAAGTGTTGTTGAGGTAGAAGATCAGTTGGATGAATGCTAGAACAGGCTCGAAGGGCCAAACGGACACAGACTGCTCCTATTTCTTTTGTTCGAATCTACCTGCACCAGTCTGCTCTCTTGGTTGGCTTCTCAACATTTAGCTATCTCTTCTACGCTCCACAAATTTGTCCTCCACATTGATGGGCAGCACGGTGGCACAGTAGTTGCTGCCTTACAACACCAGGGTTCAATACTGATTACAGGTGCTGTCTGTACGGAGTTTGTACGTTCTCCCCGTAACCACGTGGTTTTTTTCCGGGAGTTCTGGTTTCTTTCCACACACCTAAGACATACCGGTTTGTAGATTAATTGGCTTGGTAAAATTGTAAATTATCTCTAGTGTTTAGGATAATGTTAGTGAGCGGGTATCGCTGGTCAGTGTGGACTCAATGTGCTGAAGGGCCTGTTTCCGCACTGTAACTCTAAACTAAACTGCACTAAACATTAATACTTCTAAGTTGGTTTGCTCACTTTATTAAAGTACCCCATAATTATTGCAGTGTCTTTGCTCCCTGTGTCTCTAATTACCTGGTTTATACTAGGTTCAACAACAAAACTACTGTTTGATGACCTCTGGATAACTCCCACCATGTTTTCTCCATTATTAGATTAGATAAGATTGGTTTATTGTCATGCCCACTAGGGTCTAATGAAATTCTTATTTCACATAAAGCTCGTGGTATAAATGGTAAGTAAGTAGAACCGCTTTAATAAGGACCAGGTAGTGACTGAGAAACAGGACCACACAAGTTGGATGTAACGCAAATAATGAATTAAGGAACAATATTTGCATCACGTGGTTTTGATGGGGAACTTGAAAGTTACATTTGGATATTGGCATGCAGGAAAAAAAGCTATCTTGGACTTAAACAGTATGAGGTGGGTGAAATCGGTTCCCATGTAACCTCCCTGCAGTAAGCAGATACCATTATCTCTTAAGAAGACAGCTTCTGCTTTAAACATGGGTGGCCATTGAAATTGTAAAACAATTGCTTCTATTGATACAGGTGCACAACCTTTTATCCGAAGATCCAAATAACGAAAACCTCCGAATAGCAACATTTTTTCGGTCCTTGAAGAAAGGTCCTTGAAAACGTTCACCGAGGGCGGCCCGCAGAGGTGACAGCGGAACCTCCGGTCGGTCCTCGAAGAAAGGGGAACTAAATCCCCATTCATAAAAGAGAAGGTGAGGGTATATTGCGCGGGAGGGTTAATAATTGACAATATGCTGCTACCTGCCAGCTGAGTTAAAAAGTTCCCACGGTAGACTCACGATACACAGTGTATTGTGAGTCTTGCGTGGGAACTTTTTAACTCAGCATGCAGGCAGCAGTAGATTGTCGCTCCCTTCAGTTTCACCCCACCCACACCCCTCTGCTTCCCGGCCATGTGTGTGACCCCTTCCCTCCCCTCTCCAGCTCCCCGCTCATTGCACCGGCGCGGGGGCTTTGTACTGTCTTCACGTCGCGATGCTAGCAGCACAGTGCCAGTCACCGGAGACGTCAGGACCAACGGAACACCGACCCCCAGGCCCACTGCAAGCACGGAGATCCCAAATCAGCAACTCCAGCCCAGCCCCGTTCCAACTCCAGAGGAACACGCTCCCCGTATGGGCAGAAGCTGATGGTGTGCAAGGGATACGTCTTGTTCTTGGGGTCGCGCAGCTCGGGCTGTGGGCGAACTGCCACTTGTCGGCATAGCGGCCCATCGGCGAGCGGATTCCTCTGGAGTTGGAGGGGGAGGGGGGTATTGTGCTGTTTGATCGCCCCCTACTATTCCAGGGACAGGGAGACAGGACGTTCACCGAGGGCGGCCCGCGGAGGTGACAGCGGAACCTCCGGTCGGTCCTCGAAGAAAGGGGAACTAAATCCCCATCCATAAAAGAGAAGGTGAGGGTACATTGCGCGGGAGGGTTAATAATTGACAATATGCTGCTACCTGCCCGCTGAGTTAAAAAGTTCCCACGGTAGACACGATACACAGTGTATCGTGAGTCTTGCGTGGGAACTTTTTAACTCAGCGTGCAGGCAGCAGCAGATTGTCGCTCCCTTCAGTTTCACCCCACCTACACCCCTCTGCTCCCCGGCCATGTGTGTGACTCCATCCCTCCCCTCTCCAGCTCCCCGCCCATTGCACCGGCGCGGGGGCTTTGTACTGTCTTCAGGTCGGCGATGGCAGCCAGCAGGCCAGTGCAGTCACCGGAGATGTCAGGACCAATTGGACGTCGACCACCGCAAGCACGGAGAACCCAGAGACCCACAGCCAACAGCAGCCCAGCCCCGCTCCAACTACAGAGGAACCTGGGTTGCGGATGACGGGGAGCAGCTCGGGGCGTCGTAGGGGCCCATCGGGGAGCGGATTCCTCTGGAGTTGGAGGGGGAGGGGGGTATTGTGCTGTTTGATCGCCCCCTGCTATCCCAGGGACAGGGAGACACAGCGGCTTTTTAGACTGGTGGGCAATCACTTCCAAAGTTCTGCCCACACAGTCAGTACACCTCTCCTACACTGCATTTCATACAAACATTTATTCTGCAAGAAAGAACGACATTGAAGACTCAAACTCGCGACTGAGTAACTGCCGGGATCGAGGCGCAAACTCGCGACCTTGCGGATATGAGCCGAGCACTCTACCACTGAGCCAGCCATTAAAATCTACGCTAAAAAATTTCCATTCCGAAGACCGACAAATTCTGAATTACGAAAAGTGTCTGGTCCCAAGGCTTTCGGATAAAAAATTGTGCACGTGTACTTGTTCAATGGATGCTATTTTAAACTATGTTATATAGAACTTTTGATGTTTTTGGTTTCTAGTTACAAAAATAAACTTATTGCTATTGAAAGGAACTTTATTTTTGAAAATCTTGCAGGAAGAAGAACTTGGTTATTGTCAGTCTGAAACTCTCTCACACCCGCTGAGTTACTCCAGCATTTTGTGTCTATGGTGTAAACCAGCATCTGCAGTTCCTTCCAACACAGATAGAAGCCCTGTGGCCAAGGTCTAGAAGTTTACAGGTGAGTTTATTTGGAATTATGGTGTTGAAGGCTGAGCTGCAGTCAATGAATAGAATCGTGCCAGGTGTATTTTGTCAAGGAGTCCTGGACAGAACATAGTGCAAGGAAGATAGCGTTCTCCATAGACCTATTTGTTCCTGCATCCAATATGCAGGGATCTAGATTGTCTAGAAGATTGGCATAGATATAGACTATTACGAATCTTTCAAAGCACCTCATTATAGTCAATGTAAGAGCTTCAGGGTAGAAGTCATTGAAACAGGTCACTTTATTTTTCTTGGGGACTGGAACAGTCGTGGTTATCTACAAGGAGCTGGGGACAGATGACTATGAAATAAGAGGTTAAAGATATCAGTGAAGACAGTTGATCGGTGCAGGATATCAGAACTATTGTGTGCATGTGTGCGCGCTAGTGTATGTGTGAGTGGGAGCGCGTGTATGTGCACGCGTATGTGAGTGTGTGTGCGCATATGTGAGTGTGTGTGTGTGTATGTGCGTATGTGCATGCACGTGTATTGTGTGTTCATGTGCGTGTGCATGAACATGTGTGCCTGCACATGCTTGTGTGTAAAAGAGAGGGGTTCAGGTTTAGTTGGTTAGTTTATTCCCCTCACCCCCCACCCACCCACCTCTACTTTCAGTCTGAAGAAGGGTTCCGATTCTAAACAGCAATTATCCCTTTTCTCCAGAGATGCTGCCTGACCCGCTGAGTTAGTCCAACATTTTGTTTCTATCTTCAGATGGTCCCTTACTGCTCCATGTGTATACATGAAACTATTTGACATTGCAAGAGTCAAGTCAGTGTGGCATGGTAGTAGACGTCACCAGCATTTTATTCTGTGCTCTCCTCACTTGTACACCACAGACCTACATGAATTGATTCAACATTAGTGGATAGAAGTTATAATGTGTCAGTGCAACGCCAAAGTAATGATAATGTCTTGCACTGAAGAAATGGTGTATGTGGTCCAATTTCCAAGCCACTACCTAACTCTTGTAAAGTTACTGCATGGAACCTTACTTTGCAAAAAATAACTTCTAAGCTTACACTTCAAAACTATTTAATTGAATGTAAAATGCTTGAGCCCTCTGAGACTGAGAAAGTTATTAAGTATTGGCAGAGGCTTCACTTCTAGCCTTGCGCTGTCTTGAAAACTCTCCTAACCAAGTGCCCTTTTAGACCGTAGAGCAGGTATTAAACAGGGCAAAGGAAAGATTTACAGGTCAATTGCCAGAGGGAACTTCAGCTCCAGAATTAAACAAGAATGTTTGGGCTCGTTCTTCCCAGAGCGATGAAGGTTGAGAAGACATTTAATAAATAAATGCAAAAGTCATGAAGACCTTAGATAGGGCAAACCGAAAGATCTCACTCCTTTTAGCAGATGGGAAAATGAAAGGGGCCTCAGATTCAAAGTGATGGCACTGAGATACAAGAGGAATTATGAGCAGAGTAGAAACAATCTGGCATTCATAGCCTGCAGGAGTGTTGGATATAGAGTTAATCAGTACATTTGTAAGGGAATTAGATCAGGACCTGAAGGAAAATAACATAGGAAAACGGAGTGAATGCAGGAGAATACTGTAGTAATGCAACACTGTGGTGCAGCGGTAGAGTTGCTGCCTTACAGCGCCAGAGACCCGGGTTCGATCCTGACTACAGGTGATGTCTGTACGCAGTTTGTACGTTCTCCCTGTAACTTTTCTCCAGATGCTGTGGTTTCCTCCCACACTCCAAAGACCTGTAGGTTTGTAGGTCAATTGGCTGTGGTAAAATTGTAAATTGTCCCTAGTGTGCAGGATAGTGCTAACGTACCGGGTGATCGCTGGACGATGCGGACTCGGTGGGCCAAAAGGCCTATTTCTGCGCTGCATCTCTAAAGTCTAAAAGGAATGCTGGAGAATGACTTTAGCTGGATTTACTAAACTGAATGGCCTTTCGTCTCATCGTGATTCTTTGGTCCGAGAGTAGGTGAACATGCACCTGCGATGTTGGGGCTGGGCATTTTGCTTCAACTTTGGAATTTGAAAAGAAGTTTGTGGAGGGCTCCTGCAAATAACACACGGGCCTAGATCCCAGATGATTAATTAAACCAATATAAATTGGAACCCCTGTGGGACTTTGCATTATCAGCTGAGGCTGTGTTACAAGCTCTGGTCAGGATGAAGTTATTAAAGGAAAAAGATGAAACAAAAGAATAAAATGAAGTCAATGTAATTAACTCCAGGCCTTGGTAGCACCCATTGACCTTCTCCTACATTCATTCCGTTATTAAAATCCCAGATGCCGCTGACTCCTTTTTGATTTTTATGTCCAAGTTCAACTTCAAAGAAAATTGAGTTGATCCACTGTGGAGTTTAAATATGAGATTTTGCGCAGATCCTTTCCTACTTAATTTTAATTTTTCCCATCCATAATTGTGGACGATAAAAAACTGAAAGGTTTTGAGCCAGAGTCCTATGAAAGTCAGCATCTTCTCACTTTCTCCCCCCCCCCCAAAATACCAACACCTGATTGCAAGGTGTGCAGTGTGCAGCGTTTAACCCAAGGCCAGAACTGGTTTTGACGGATTATGCATAGAAATGGCATCTCTTCCTTGATAGAGGAAGCACAGAATGTCTTCCTTAATCCCTTAATATGTCATAACTCATCCCTCCATATGAAAAAAGAGCATACACGTTTATCGAAAAGCAAATTCTGCAAATACTGGTTTGTGGGAATGGGAGAGAATGGCCTTCTATCAGAGCCAGGGAAACATTAACAATCAATAAACGCTTTAAAGGTTTCAAAGGTTAGGGAGGGATGCAGACAAAAATCGGAGAGCAGGAGGGACTGAAGTGAGCTGAGAGAGGGTTTGTGTTAATCACAATTGATCTGCCTGGGGGAAATTAATAATAGGGGAGTGAGGATAACAGGGCAACAGATTGGTTCCCAAGATGCAGGACAGGATGCCACAGGAGATCTTTCTTCCCTGTTGCTATCAAACTGTACAACTCCTCCCTCTTCTATCATGGGGTAGACTGAGACTGACTCCTCTCCCCTCTGTATGTATTTAGTTTATCCTCATTTTGAGTTGGAAAGGAAAGGGTGCCGACAATAGTTCAGCCCCATCTAAAGCCATTTCCTCTGTGTAATTTAATCAGTCAAAAGCATTTAAGAAAGGGAGAAACACAGTATCATGTGAAACAGGAAGGGTATAGCAATCGTGTTTCGAGGCAATCCTATTTCCAGATGATGCGAGAATACCAATGGTAAAGAGTGTGCTTCAGACGGAAGATTTTTTTAAATGTAGTGACTGTAAATATCACAACTAACTTTAGTGCTGCACTATTCAATGTAACACCAGGAACACTGTTCAATTACCACAATGTTCTGACAATAGACCACAAACCTGAAGTTATAACTGTGCTTCTCAGAGCCGCTGTCTGCACTTCTGAGCATTTCTGCCATTTGATTTTATTCCAGATTTCTACTGTCAATAATGTTTTGCTCCTTGTCTCTGAAATATGGTTAGCCGTAGCAATTCATCTCCCCGTGTGGGCAGTGTAAGCATGTCTCTACAAATGGAAAGACTGGCAGAATTCTCTTAACTAGAAGGAGTTACGGATTAAGAATAATGGGGTCGGCCATTTTGGACTGAGATGAGGAAAAACATTTTCACCCAGAGAGTTGTGAATCTGTGGAATTCTCTGCCACAGAAAGCAGTGGAGGCCAATTCACTGGATGTTTTCAAGACAGAGTTAGATATAGCTCTTAAGACTCACGGAATCAAGGAATACGGGGCGAAAGCAGGAATAGGGTACTGATTTTGGATGATCAGCCATGATCATATTGAATGGCGGTGCTGGCTGGAAAGGCCGAAAAGCCTACTGCACCTATTTTCTATGTTTCTATAATCTCCTTGTAACACCCACATTACTCCCACTCCAAGGAAAGGCTGCTCTCATTCACAGCCCTGCTCTTTTACGAGCAGCAGTTTTACATCAAGCAAAGGAAATGGCCAACAAAATGCCAAGCTCCTGTTTTAGCGTTTACTGGAAAAAATAAGTTTGGTAAGATTTGTCTCCTCCGCGGCAGTAGGGATCTGAGGATAATTGTTATTCTAATGTGAGAAGCGTCAATGCTGAAAGACCCAAGTCACATTGAATACACAAAACCTTTACATCATTGATTTGACAAGAGTTCTAAACTGAAACCAGAGGGAAAACCCCTTGCATTTTTCTCAGATAACCAGATTTCTTGACCAAGAGACAAACGTTTCTATTTGCCGAATCCTGGACCAAGCTCAGTAATGGTGTATTGTGCCAGCTGTCATTTTGCAAATGAAATTAGACAGGTGGTTCACAGAGGTCTCTCCACTTTCCTTAAGATCCTGAAAATGAAAAGTCACACTTTTTCACTTGTTCAATTGAAGTTCAAAACTAATGGAAGCCCGTGTCTGGCAAAGTCCATGTTCCTCAGGCAGAGTTTACTTTTACTTGGCCTTTCTGTTGAAAAGTATACAAGAATGTGTTAAGACACACGACTAAAACATTAGTCATGGAGTATTTTCAGCATTTCACTCTTCGTTAACATGTTTACTCTGGTTAAATGTGTTAATGATAGAGGGCATTGAGAAAGGGAATCTCAAAGTCGTGCTGCAGCTTTGTAGGGCTTTGGTTAGGCCACATCTGGAGTATTTTGTGCAGTTCTGGTCACCCCATTGCAGGACAAATTTGAAGTCTTTGGAGAGTGTAGAAAAATCCATCCGAATGCTGTCTTGATTAGGAGGCATTATATATATATATATATATATATATATATAACTTCCTTTATAACTGTCCATTCCCTACATATTAGAACATAGAACATGTAGAATTCTCTGCCACAGAAGGTAGTGGAGGCCAATTCACTGGATGTACTCAAGAGAGAGTCGGACATAGCTCTTATGGCTAATGGAATGAAAGGATATGGGAAGAAAGCAGGAATGGGGCACTGATTTTGAATGATCAGCCATGATCATATTGAATGGCGGTTCTGGCTCGAAGGGCTGAATGGCCTACTCATGCACCTATTTTTATATGTTTCTATGTTTCTAGAACATGGAAAGATACAGCAAAGGAACAGGCCCTTCATCCCATAATGTCTGTTTGAACATGACTAAGCTAAACTAATTCCATCTGCCTGCACACAATCCATAGCCCTGCACAAGCATGGGCTGGTACATCTTGCAGCATACGAAATGAATTAGATGAGAGATCTTGCCATGCATTTTTCTATACCTCCACTGTTCCAGCTTTCTTGCTCCTCACCCCTGTAATCAATCTGAAGAAAGGTCCCGATTGGAAACGTCACTATCCCATGTTCCCCAGGGACACTGCCTGACCCGGTGAGTTACTCCAGCACTTTGTGTCTTTCCGAAGCAGTGTCCAACTTGGCTTTGGGGGCAGTGTGATCAATGACCAAGATCTAGTTCTTGCGATAGTGTTTTTGAGGAATAAATATTGTTTGACTGTCCCAACCCCAGCATTAGCACATACGGATGGGACAATGCCATTCATTGCTTTAACCTGCTGTTGTTCAGAATCACAGAATCACAGCACCTTTTACTTGCCATTATATTCTCCATTTCAAGTGATAATAATTCTAAACCTTTGAACTATCTTTTATTGGACTTTATCTTGCACTAAATGTGTCCATTATCCTTTATGTGTGCACTCACTGTGGACAGCTTGATTGTAATCATATGGTCTGTTATTTTACTGTATAGCCAGCAAACAAAAGCTTTTCACTGTACTGTGACAACAATTAAACTAAACTAAACTAAACTAAACTAAAAAAATCTTCAACGCCACATTCTTTCAGAGAGGGCATGTTCAGAGTTATACAGTACTTCATCTTTCCTGACCGCCCTACCAACTTATACCATCCCATTCCAGATTCACCCAGAATAAAAATAATACACCTCCCAGCATTAAGTACCTTATATTAAAATCATATTAAACATCCTTATTATATCATCCTTTAAGCTTCTAAGCCCAAGAAAATGCAAACCTAGTTTACGGAAACTGACACACAGCCATATCAAACTACTCAATGGAATTGAACATGCTGTTTGTTCATATCTGAAAGAGTATGTAGCTGGTAATGACAGCCCTTGTTCAATGCTGCCGGATCTACCAAGTTGCACTGTGATGATCCCATTAAGATCCAGGAAAAACACACTCTATCTCTCTGCTCTCTGTCTCTTACTTCCCAGGCAGCTCCTGACCCATATCGCAAGGTGATTCGTAATTATGTAAGTCTGTGCTTTTGGCAACAAATTCTTGTGCAGAACCTTAAGCCAAAGTCCATTAAAGCAATATCCATTGATACTTAATGCTATCATTTTGTATCTGGTTATTCATTTTTGGGGATCGAGGTGCAATTGGAAAGGGCAGCATTTACTGCCCATTCTGAAGAGTTAATGAATTAATGAAAAATAATGAAGTTATTCTACCACTGAATCCATGCAAACTTGTTGTAGAATTATCTCATTAGTTGGTTTCCCTCATTGAATCATTCCGACCCTAAAAATGTATTTAACTCAAGCACTGAGTCACTCTCCTTTTGAAATCTTTGATCAACTTTAATTCCTCCACTATTGTATGCAGTGGAATCCAGGTCACCAAAACGTGCTGTGCTTTGTACCTTTTGGCCAAATCCTTAAACGTTTGACTCCTGGTCCTCGTACCACCGGTTCATGGGAACAGATTTTCCTTACCCAACTTAACTAAATCTAACGTAGTCTTTTACACCTCCATCAATTTGCCCCTAACCATCCTTCATCCCAAGTAGAACATCGCTAGATTGTCCAACTAACCTTGCAGCTAAAATCCTTAATCCCTGCAAACATTGCTGCAAATATTTGGGTTGGTACAGTGGCAGATGCTGCAGATTCACAGGTCCAGGGTTCAGTCGTAATGCTGTCTGTTTGGAGTCTCACACGTTCGCAAGTTATAGGTGTAGAATTAGGCCATTCAGCCCATCGAGTCCACTCTGCCATTCAATCATGGCTGATCTCCAAATCCCATTTTTTTGCCTTCTCCCCATAACCCTTGACACCCGTTCTAATCAAGAATTTGTCTATCTCTGCCTTAAAATATCCACTGACTTGGCCCCCACATGCCCACAGTAGCAATGAGTTCCACAGATTAACTGCCTTCTGACTAAAGAAGTTCCTCCTCACCTCCTTTCTAAAAGAGCATCCTTTAATTCTGAGGCAATGAACTCCGGTCCGAGACTCTCCCACCAGAGGAAACATCATTTCCACATCCACTCTATCTATGCCCTTCATTACTCTGTTAGTTTTGATGAGTTTGCATGTTCTCCCTGCGGTTGCATGGGTTTCTATTTCAGATGCTCCTGTTTCTTCCCACATCCCAAAGATATGTGCACTGGTAAGTGAACTGACTACTGTAAAAATTTCCCCGAGTGCATCGGTGAAGGGAGCAGGGTGAGGGGTGGGATGGGGGGGTGGGGGGGGGTTGATAGGAATATGGAGAGAATTTTTAACAGGATGAGTTGATGGTTAGTGTGGACTCTGTTGGCCTGTTTTTGTGATGTGTGGACTCTGTTGGAAAAACTTTCAGCTGTTGGTTGCCAGAGTAAAATGTCGTCAATTGTAATGTCCTGTTCCAGCGCACGCTGTCAACTCAAGTGAATGCAATTAAAGCACAAATTGAACTTGAGCAGTAACTTCACAGTTAAAGAACCAGGGGACTTCATTAAATTCGAAGAGCCTTATGTGTGAAAACAATTCACAGGGTGGATATTAAAAAACTGAAAATCTGATTTATACCGAGGCCAAAGGGGAAGGAAAAAAATTAGTCAACAGTTAAAGATGGGAGAGATTAAATACTCTGAAGATTCACAGCATTGTAATTTGAGAAACTGGGGCCCTGCAAAGCAATTTCAACTTCATGGAAATTTGAAACCTGCCCCGTTTCCAGTAATTCTGTTTTATTTTTAATAGACTCCATGCTCCGAGGGGGGAAGCAAGTTTCGTAGAGGAATTGCTTAGAATATGCACAAGACATAGAGGAGGTAAAGGAACGCAGGGTCCAACTTGCAAAAGGGCAGCAGGATTGGGTGGGACTCAGGAGATACAATGAGATAATGTAGCAGCACTAATGAAAACTGCAACCGAACCAAATGCGGCATTAACAGCAGGATGAATTGAAGTGTTAAAAATAATCCTGGATAATGGTGGAGCTTTAGCCGTGATAAAGCCCATTTCAGAAATGTGACACAAGTTATCAATCATCCTGATGCAATGTGGAGCAGGTGGAGGGATATGGGAGAAATTAAGTAGTTATTTCCTACGCTTGAAATGAGAGATTGGATATTTACACCTAATCCATCCAATCAAAGATGAGACGTTTGCTTCAATGTCAACATCCATAAAATGCTTTAAACCACTCTTCTTGCATCACTGCCTTTGCTTCCTGCACACAGATTAGGCCTCTTTTTTTTTAGAGATACAGAGATACATCGCAGAAACAGGTTCTTTGGCCCGACGAGTCCGTGCCGACCAGTGATCCCCACACACCAACACTATCACACAAGCACTAGAAACATAGAAACATAGAAAATAGGTGCAGGAGTAGGCCATTCGAGCCTGCACGGCCATTCAATATGATCTTGGCTGATCATCCAACTCAGTATCCTGAACCTGCTTTCTCTCCATACCCCCTGATCCCTTTAGCCACAAGGGCCACATCTAACTCCCTCTTAAATATAGCCAATGAACTGGCCTCAACTACATTCTGTGGCAGAGAATTCCAGAGATTCACCACTCTCTGTGTAAAAAATGTTTTTCTCATCTCAGTCCTAAAAGATTTACCTTTTATCCTTAAACTGTGACCCCTTGTCCTGGACTTCCCCAACATCGAGAACAATCTTCCTGCATCTGGCCTGTCCCTTAAGAATTTTGTAATTTTCTATAAGATCCCCCCTCAATCTACTAAATTCTAGCGAGTACAAGCCGAGTCTATCCAGTCTTTCTTCATATGAAAGTCCTGAAAGGACCCACTAGGAACAATTTACATTCTAACCAAGCCAATTAATCTGCAAACCTGTACGGGGGGAAACCGGAGCACCCGGAGAAATCCCACACTGTCACAGGGAGAACATAAAACTCCGTACAGACAGCACCCGTAATCAGGATCGAACCTGGATCTCTGGCCCTTGTAAGGCAGCAACTCTACCGCTGCGCCACCTAAAGTTCATCTGAGATATTTGTGGTATTGTTAATTAAACATGACCATTGGAGACAAGTGTCGGAAGTGAATCTTGGTCCGAAGAATATAATAGGACGGGGATTGTGGATAGGCACAGGTTCACAGTGCAGCAGTCCTCGCCCCAGAGTCACACTGCATTGTTGTAAGCCCTCAGCAATGAATTGGGTGTCGCTGTGTCCGTTTCAAATTACAGCCATTACATTATCCCACTGTGAACTGCAACACCATGAGCAATTATAGGGTTGGCCAGATGATTTAGTAAAGAAATGATCAAGACAGATGTGAAGATGCCCTTTGATCAAGTTTCTTACATTTGATGGGAGAACCAAAACTCGCCTTAGGGCTGGCGGTTTACTAAAGGAAGCCAGTCTGTGTTCCTCACCTGGTTTAGTTTAGTTTAAGTTGGTTTATTGTCACATGTGCCCAGGTACAGTGAAAAGCTTTTTTGTTGCGTGCTATCCCAGTCATGATAAACTATACATGATTACAATCAAGCCGAACACAGTGTACGAACACAAGATGAAAGGAATAATGTTTAGTGCAAGATAAAGTCCAGTAAAATCTGATTAAAGGTAGTCCAAGTAGGAAGACCACCATGCATCAAATTTGGAGATAATGAATGCATTTTGCATTTCCCCAACCAGAAATGTACATGAAGCTTAACAAAGTAGACCTCTATGTCAGTTGAGCAAAAAGCAAACCGCTGGAAGATCTCAGCAGGTCAGGCAGCACCTGTGGAGGGTAATAGACTGACAACAGTTTGGGGTTGGGTCTATTCTTTAAAATGAGGAAGAGTCCTAACCCGGGACGTTGTATGTCCATTCCTTTCCACAGATGCTGCCTGACCTGCTGTGTTCCTCCAGCAGCATTTGTTTTTGCTCAAGATTCCAACATCTGCTCTGGGGTCTCCATGCCCACTAATAGTAAAGCAAAGGTTTCATCTCTGTAGCAAATGGCCTGGGACATCATGGCTTGGAACTGTGGGTTTGTTTCAGATGGGATGCTCCACATGTTAATCACTGCCAGGAATGGTTGCATTTTCAGAATGCCTTCAATATTGAGAGGAGCAATGAATGGCTGGCAACCAACAAAATGCAAAAGTCATACTCAAATTCCTAATACTTAGCTGCAAAACATATATACTCGCAGATCTTGGGCGATATGGACTGGTTCACAGCACCTGGATTGCCCTTAAATCCACCCGATTGATACGTGAAAAAAACAACTCTAGGAGAAGCAAATGTTCTTTTACAAAATATGTTCTGGATCCTTGAGACTGTGTGGATTTTCTTTGGGTGCTCCGGTTTCCTCCCACACTCCAAAGAAGTACAGGTTTGTAGATTATTTAGATTCAGTTATATTGTCCCTAGAGTATGGGATAGTGTTACTGTATGGGGTGATCGTTGGTCAGCATGGACTCGATGGGCCGAAGGGACTGTTTCCACGCTGTATCTCTAATGTCTAAAAGTCAAAAGTTCCTAATCACACTCCTAATTTCCACCACAGACAAATGAAGCATTGCTATTTTATTCAATCTTCTGAATGTCCTTGGCCATGCCAATGCGCTGATCAATGATCTCGCTTTACAATAATGCAATCACTTTAGGAGGGCAAGATTGAAATTAGTGAGAGTGCAGGAGGAATGGGATCATACCAACCTCCCACAGCTGTGTTTGGCTCCGGCTTCACTCTTTCATCCATGTAAAGGACAGAGTAGGCAGGTGATTTCATGAAAGCTGGCTGATTGCCAGGGTGACCGACTGTTTTGCAAATTACCACAAAGATGTCCTGGCAATATCCTGTTTGCTTCCTTTAGTCAACCAAATATTTGGATGAATTCAAATTACCACAGAGCATAGAACCGCTGTAGGGATTTTTTTAATGCTTAGAAGGTCTGCAAATGTTCCCTTTTCTTTTTTAGGACTAAGGAACTGCCGATGTTAGTTTCCCCCAACAAAAGACACAAAATGCTGGAGTATCACAGCAGGTCAGGCAATAGCCCTGGAAAACATGGGTAGGTGATCTTTTGGGACAGGAGCCATCAGTCTGAAGAAGTGTTTGACCCCAAAATGTCCCCTATCCTTGTTCTCCCAGGATGTGGCCTGACATGCTAAGTTGCTCCAGTGGCTTTTTTTTTACTCTTTCCTTTTGCAAGCTAATCAATGAAGTGAAGAATGCACAATATCGGATGGATGTAGCACAAGGTGATAAGAACAGGAATTTGCTAATCTTCAAGGTGAGTTTGCATGCAATTCACGGATCCCATTATCTGATTGCCATGAATTCTATTAAATATTGGTCCAAATAGATTAAGTAGGCTAGGACTCTATTCCTTGGAGCGCAGGAGGATGAGTGGTGATCTTACAGAAGTGTACAAAATCACGAAGGGAATAGATCGGGTAGACGCACAGAGTCTCTTGCCCAGATTAGAGGACCAGAGGACAGGTGAAGAGGGAAAGATTTAATAGAAACACGAGGGGTAACTTTTTCACGCAGAGGGTGGTAGGTATATGGAACGAGCTGCAAGCTGCTGAAGGAGGTTGTTGAGGCAGGTACTATCGCAACATTTAGGAAACATTTAGACAGGTATATGGATAGGACAGGTTTAGAGGTATATAGGCCAATTGCAGGCAGGTGGGACTAGTGTAAATGGGACACGTTGGTCGGCCTGTTTCCACGCTGTATGACCATGACTCTAAATGCCATACAAAATAATAGTAAAGATAATATTGTCATAATGGGTCAACAAGGGCACAAAGTATAGACAAAGGCTTGGTAGAAAACGTTAGTATGTGTTTTGTAGGTTTAGTTTTAAGAACTGAATGTACCATGTAGTGTGGCTTTTAGAGTCATGGAGACATACGGCGTGGAACCAGGCCCTTCGGCCCAACTAGCCTATACCAACTAACATCTCCCATCTACACTAGTCCCACTTGCCTACGTTTCACTCATATCACTCTAAACCTGTCCTATCCATGTGTCTGTCTTAAGTTCTTAGACATTACGATAGTACCTGCCTCAACTACCTCCTCCAGCAGCTCGTTCCATACACCCACCAACGTTTGTGTGAAAAAGTTACCCTTCATGTTGCTATTAAATCTTTCCCCTCTCACCTTAAACCTACTATATGTCCTCTGGTTCTCAATTCCCCTATTCTGGGCAAGAGACTCTGTGCATCTACACAATCTATTTCAATCGATTTTGTACACCTGTATAAGATCACCCCTCATCCTCCTGTGCTCCAAGGAATAGGGCCCTAGCTTACTCAATCTCTTCCTATAGCTCAGGCCCTTGAGTTCTGGAAACATCCTTGTAAATGTTCTCTGTATCCTTTCCAGCTTGACAGTATCGTACTATCAGTATTCTGCTTGTCTACCAATCTTCAATCCATGCTAGTGTACTCCCAGTTCCATGAGCTCTACTCCTGCACCAACATAGGACTTTGTCTTCTTCTTCTTCTTGCGTATGGCATGCACAGCCTAAAGTTGTAGGACAACTTGTTCTATTTGATCTTATTTGATTGTGCACACCAGGTTGATTGCATTCGTCGAAACAGGGCGGACCACGTGAAGGTTGCAATCTCCCACCCCGGACTTCATCCATAAGCCTTCTGACAACCCAAATGCACCACGCCCACTTGGTCAACATTACATATTCTACAAGTTCCTTCAACTCCAACTCCAAGGATTGTGTATTCCAAAACTCCCCTACCAAGGACAAGAGCTCCCTTTCACCAATCCATGTTGACCTTGTCTAATCCTTTTGAAATTAACCAAGTATTCTGTATTCTGTTATCACATCCTTAATGATAGATATCCCCACTACAATCTTAAGACAATGGATCGCTAGTCCTCTACTTTCTCTACCCTGCCTTTGTTTAACTAATGGAGTTACATTTGTCTGTTTCTAATATGCAGGAACCACAATCTATAGAAAATTGTGAAATGACAACCAATGCATATATTATTTCTCTGTCTTTATTTATAGTAATTTAGGAGGTAGATTATCAGTTAGTGTTTATTTTCTTTTATCTCATTAATTTTTCCAGCACTATTTAAAAAAAAAAGCTAATTCCCTTTAATGTGTCCTTTTCACTAGACTCCTGGGTCCCTGCAACTTCTGCAAAGCTATTTGTATACTCTTCCATGAGAATAGAATCAAAGTATTTGTTTAATTGCTTTGCAATTCCTTTGTTCCCCATTATAATTCTCCTGTTTCTGACTAAGGGACCTACGTTAGTCTTCACTAACCTTAGATATTTGTCAAAGTTTTTACAGTCCACCTTTACATTCCATGTATGTCTACTGATTTTTCCGGTTCCAATTAAAGTCTTGGATTTTTTTTAAAACATAGAAACAGAAAATGCTGGAAATACTTAGCAGGTCAAGCAGCATCTGTAGGAAGAAAATCAGAGTTAACATTACAGGTTGAAACCCTTCATCAGAACTTCCCATGGTTCTGTAGTGCCATCAAAGTGTTAGTGGAGAGCAGAAATAACTAATGGCGAATATGATACTTCATGATCCTGGAGAAGATATCCATTTGACCAAACCTCTGTTGTTTACTAAAGTGCTGGGCTGGACTGGAGTGTAGGTTGACTTAGATTCCTTAAGAGGGGCAGTGTTGCAGTTAAAAACCTCAGGTGATCCTACAAGAGATGTCAGAGGAGGAATGAACCTTATGACATTAGTCCAAAATAGCACAGATGGATGGAGTAAGTCTTAAGACGGTGGACCTTAAAGCCTGAACCACAACCTAGTAATGGAGTTAGAGGAGGTGATTTTATGATTTCAAAAGAGCCAGCTGGAAAGAGGAGGGGTGTTG
Source organism: Leucoraja erinaceus (assembly GCF_028641065.1). Classification (NCBI taxonomy): domain Eukaryota; kingdom Metazoa; phylum Chordata; class Chondrichthyes; order Rajiformes; family Rajidae; genus Leucoraja; species Leucoraja erinaceus. The sequence continues at coordinate 13,161,782 of NC_073406.1, forward strand.
TGAGAGTCCAGAGTGAGAGTCAGGTTGCAAGCAGAGAAACACAAATGGTGACTTATAAAAGGCAACCATGTAATCACTGCTTTATCCTGACAGACAGATAGCACAATGGGCTAAGAGTTCGGCTGGCGACCGGAAGGTAGCCGGTTCGAATCCCGCTTGGAGTGCATACTGTCGTTGTGTCCTTGGGCAAGACACTTCACCCACCTTTGCCTGTAATGGAATGTAATTACGGCGGCAGGCGCGGGCACACCGCGACCCAATCTCCCTTTCAAGGGAGATGCTAGAAATGCATTTCGTTGTCTCTGTACTGTACACTGACAGACAATAAATTGAATCATCCAGCTTTTTTTTCAGATCCTGATTCAGTATCCATTTTTCTGAAGCATCTCGCCCAAAACGTCACGCAATTCTTCGCTCCATAGATGCTGCCTCATCCGCTGAGTTTCTCCAGCTTTTGCCTACCTTCCATTTTTCCAGCATCTGCAGTTCTTTCTTAAACAATAGAAGTTTATAGTAGTTTACAAAATGTATAAAACTGTGAGAGGCATAGATAGGGTAAATGGGCAGAACCTTTATCCCAGGGTGGAATTGTCAAAGATTGGAGAGCATAGGTTCAAGATGAGAGAGACAAAGTTTAAATACTATGTGCCTGGCAGTTTTTTTTTACACAGAGGGTTCCAGTAACACATTGCCAGGGGTGGTAGAGGAGGCAGATATGATTGTGCCATTTAAGAGGCTTTTTGACAGGCACCTTGGTATGTAGTAAATAGAGGGATATGAACCATTGACAGGCAGAGATTAGTTTAATTTGGCATCATGCTCGACATGGACATTGTAGGGCAAGGGGGATGTTCCTGTGCTGTTCTTTATGTGTTTCATGATTCATGGAGTGTTTCCAACAACTTTTGTTTTATTTGATATTATTTTATATCAGCTGTGAGTGGGTTCATAGAATCCAGTAATGCACCAAACATCACGCACAATTGTAATTGGTGTCAATGGTGATCGGTTATTATCCTTTGTGTGAAGCCTTTGTGAAGAGTTGGTGTACATAATTGACACCAGGAATGGAATGGTCAAGAATTTGTCAGACAATGCATTCACAGTTATAAATACAATTAATCTGAATTGCAGGACTGGAGGTGAGACCATTTGTGTCAGGCCTATCCAGAATAGCAATCTGTTAAAAGTACCAACGACTGAGTGGATATTTCAGATGGGTCGAGTGCTATTTGCAGTGAAGAGCTTTGCAAACATTGGAAACAAGCAATGGAATGAAGTTGCACATTTGGATTTACTCTGTATATTTATGTGAAATACCATAAGATTTTTTATATGCATAATGTCGCTGATTTGCTTTGATTTATAACTTTTTTAAAAGAGGAAGCAGTGTAGGGGAAAATGTTTTATTGCATTTGGAAGAGACTTAAGAGGAGAATGCGAGATAACAAATGGTAGATAGTTGTACTAGCCATTATCTTTATTTGAGGGCTTCTACCATCAATTAAAAAAATGGCCCATTGATTTTTCCACATCAGTTATTTGTCTTCTATTTTCTGACATTTCGGGTATATTCCTAATAACAGTGTCGGAATCTAGCAGGCATGTGCCATCGGGGTAGGCAAGGTAGGCACTGCCTACCCTGACTAAAATTTTAAAATGATAATTATTAATCAATAGTAAAGGCACGGGGGAATTATGCCTACCAAAGAGATCGATCTCTTAGGCAGGCATCATTCTCCGTGCCTTTCAAGCGCAGTACATGTAACACGCGAAGGTGTGTGCAGCTCACGTACCGTCGGCGCTGATTTCAAGCCGGCAATTTCAAGGGGAGGTGAAGGCAGCTGAAATTCTGCCTGTAGCATGGACTGTGTACTGCACATGTGCAGCAGCTTACTACGCATGCGCAGCGCATGTTTCAAGGCGTGTTTTTCAAACATGGATTGTCATTATCTTAAGAGTATCTTAAGAAACAAAGGGAGACGAATGGAAGGTACACAAAAAAGCTGGAGAAACTCAGCGGGTGCAGCAGCATCTATGGAGCGAAGGAAATAGGCAACGTTTCGGGCCGAAACCCTTCTTCAGAGAAGAATGGAGTTTGTGTACAAATAATGTGGTAAGTAGATTTATTTTAGCTATATGTTTTTAAATACCGTATTTCCCGGCAATGAAGACAACATTATTTATACAAAAATAAGGCATGAAAATGTACCTGCATCTTGGAGGCCGAAGGTTAGGTTGTTAGCCAAGAAAGATCGACTTGGTTACCCCTCAGTACAGCAACATCAAGAACGATAGCCAAGTCTATCCCTCATTGCTGCCAGCTGACGGGTAGCGGCTGTAAAGTGGGAAGCGGCTGTAAAAGGACAGCGCTCCTGGGGGGGGGGAGAGTTCTTTTCACAGCGTGTGGGGCGTCTGGCCAGGGGTAAAGTTGCGGGGAGGGTAGGAGCGTTGAGAAGGAGGGGGTCGGGGATTATGCCAGCAACCAGCTCAAGAGCAGGTCAGCGGGCGATGGATAACAGGAGCTTACTCCATGTGTCAGTGCGAGTAACCTCAATTGGTCCCTTGTTTATGCTGACACAGGAGTAAGCTCCACTGACCGCTGTCCTGTTATCCATTGCTCGCTTACCTGCTCCGCTCTATGATCGTTGCTCTTGAGCCGATCCCCTCACTGTTCAGGCAGAGAGCACTTCCAGAGGTGAGCGGGCTGGCAGAAGGCGCTGAGGTCCCGGCAGCCGCTCACAGCCACCCGAGCTACTTCCCTCCCCGGCCACAATCAGGTGGCTCTGTGCCCAAAGCGCCGCGGCAGCGGTGAATGAGTGGGTTACTGGCATGATCTCCGACCCCCTCCTTCTCAATGCTCCTGCCCTCCCCACAAATGTACCCCTGGCCAGATTCCCCACACGCTGTGAAAGGAGCTCTACCCCCAATTGGTCCTTTGAACTAGTATTGTAATTCAATAAGATCACAACTGATTCAACTGGTCCTGGTGTGCTCCTGTTTTTCCCACCATCTCTCAACCTGCCATCACCCCCCACCCATTCAGTAATTCAGAATGAAGATTTGGAAGCCTTGGGCAAATTAAATAGTTACTTTCTTTATTTTTATTTTTTATTTTTACAGAGAGGAGAACAATCTGCGCGGTTTAAGATTTTTTTTAAAGCCGACTGACTCACGTGCCTCGAATATAGTAACAGAGAGGGAAAGGAAATAAGCCAAAGTCACTGATGGATGACAAACAGAAATGGCCAATTCTGATATATTTGAAAAGAAAGAGCGAGTTACCCAAAGTTGGAGATTTCACTGTTGAATCCTAAAGACCACAACATGCCCAAATGGGAGATGAGATGTTGTTCTTCCAGTAATTTTTGAGTCATATAAAAAAAACATACTTCATAAAAAGCATACTTGCGGTACCCAAATGTTAACATGAAATATGATTTGCCAAACAATATGGCTCTGCAACACACTACAAAAGTATTAAGAATCTCGGTATATGTGACTCTCAAATCTTTACTCAAACTCAGCTTTTCACCGTACAATGGATAATTTTAAAATGCTTTTATGCGACTCCTTAGAGAGCTGTGTTGTAAGGCACTGAGTTAATACAATGACATCTCTTATTCTAAGCAGCATAACAATAAATAATATGTAATATGTTAACTGAAAAAACCCCCAGCTGAATAGAGGTAACTTCTTTGCAAAGCATGTTGTGTTAATTAAATTTCAATGCACCTGCACCTGAAATGAACCTTTAGTAATATCAGGTTTCCAGAAGCCAAAGCTTTGAAATTAGCTGTCGTTAGTAAACTAATGCAAGGCTTCAAGTGCCTCTTTGAGTTCAATGAAAGAGGAATGAAAAAGAATCCTATCCCCCAGCAGAAGTTGGAAGCATTTTCACCTTTGATGTGAAAATCTTCAGGAAATCCCATATGTAATCACAAACAAAGATATTTTTTGGGGATAAAATTGCACAGCTGTCTTCCAGAATGGAAACATAACATTTGTTTACAGCCTCAAACTTTGCATCAATGCAAATATACAACGATTAGAATATGGCAAAGGCAGCAAACATATTTATATACAGGACTTTTTTTCCTAAATTACTCAGTGTAATTATTTAACTGATACTTTCTGATGAAGAACTGGAAACAAAATACTGTATGTAAAATCAGAGTGCAAGATGGCCACCTGAGATATGCATCGGATTGCTGGACCATGTGTCCCTACAAACTATCATGTTAATCCTGACCTTTTTACCCATCCACACTGATCCCATTTGCCCGCATTAGCACTATTTCATAAGTTTATGTTATACTGGAGGAGCAGGATTAGGCCATTCAGCCCATCACGTCCACCCCGCCATTCACTCGTGGCTGATCTATCTTCTTCTCTCAACCTCATTCCCCTGCCTTCTCCTCATTATCCCTGACACCCATACTAATGACGAATCTGTTAATTTCTGCCTTAAAGATATCCATTGACATGGCATCTGCAGCCTTCTGTGGCAATGAATTCCACAGATTCACCACCCTCTGACTAAAAAAAATCCTCCTCATCTTCTTTCTAAAGGTACTTCCTTTTATTCTGAGATTATGGCCCCTGGTCCTAGACTCTCCCACAGGTGGAAACTTCTCCTTCTCTCCTTCTCTGCTTCTCCTTCTCCTTCTATGCCTTGCCTATTTAAATATCTAAATGTCTCTGAAACACAGTGATTGTATCTGATTCCACTAGGTCCAATGCCAGCACGTTCCGGATGTCAAATATTCTCTGTGTAAACAACTCATCTTTCAGATCCTTTCCTCGGCTTAAACCTATGCACCCCTCCCCCCTTTGTTTTTAATAACTCCACTATGGGTTCAATATTCTGACTATCCACTTTATCTTTGCCACTTTTAATTGTCTATACCTTGATTAGGTCACCCCTCAATCTCGTTTGCTCCAGGAAAAACAAGCCTAGCCTGAAGGGTCTTTCCCCGAAACAAACCCTTTTTTTTTCTCTCCAGAGATGCTGCCTGTCCAGCTGAGTTACTCCAGCATTTTGTGTCTATCCTAGCCTATTAAATCTCTCGCCATAACTAAAGTCATCCAATCCAAGCAATATTCTGGTGTATCTCCTCTGCACTATCTCCATTATAAAAACACCCTTCTTATAAGGTGATGACCAGAACTCTTGGTGCAATATAATCACATTTGGTAAAGCTGCAGAATCGAGGATGACATTGTAATGATTTGCCTGGCATATGGCTACCCAGTTTAATTCAAGAGGCCAAAATGTATCTCACTGCTATCTCTGATGCACTTGACAATGGGGTCCCACCAACATAGCATTCAAGGTAGTTAAGCAAAAATACAGCATGGTGTTTGTAGGTTAACTGCAGATTTACAGCTCCAATGTCATGGGTTCAAACCTGATTTCAAAGCTGCCTGCATGCAATTTGCACATTTCCCCTGTAACTATGTGTAGGAAGGAGCTGCAGATGCTGATTTACACCAAAGATAGAATATTAATATGATAGGTATTGATTTCTCTAACTTCAAGAATATTGATTTCTCTACTGTCCTCATTATTAAATATTACTGATTGTATGCCACGTTGTCACCTTCCCTTCAGCTACCATTGAACCATTCGACATTTCCTTATCACCATCTGCTTTGATCTGACCGTTTTCACAACTTCCCCCTCCATACTTCTAGACTTCCTCTCCCCTGACTCTCAGTCTGAAGAATGGTCTCGCCCGAAAACAGCACCCATTCCTTCTCTCCAGAATTGTTGCCTGTCCCGCTGAGTTACTCCAGCATTTTGTGACGATCTTCCCTGTGACTATGTGGGTTTCTGTCAGGTGTTCCCATATCCTCCCACATGCCAGAGACATGTTGAACTTTTAGCCTTTGTAAAATGACCCCTTGTATAGGTCACTGTAGCTAAATGTGGTTGTAGAGATAATGGACATGTGAGAGAGAATAAATAATATGAAATAAATGGGAAAGCAGGACTGATGGGATTGTTCAACGAGCTGCCGTGGTCTCTATGAGCTGAATGGCCTTCCATGTCATGTGAAGTGTGGGAGAGGGTGCCCATTTTAAATAAAGTGCCCAGTGCCCTTGGTAAAATATAATGCATTTTGAGGCATTTTGTGGCTGCATGCAGTAGGTTGAGGAGATGTGTAGGAAGGAACTGCAGATGCTGGTTAAAACCGAAGATAGATACAAAAAGCAGGAGTGACTCAGTGGGGCAGGCAGCATCTCTGGAGAGAAGGAATGGGTCGAGTCTGAAGAAGGGTCGCGACCTGAACCGTCACCTGTTCCTTCTCTTCAGAGATGCTGCCTGTCCCGCTGAGTTACTCCATCTTTTTGACTCTATCTTGGGATGAGGAGAAGCGCAGGTACAAATGTGACATAAAGTTCACAAATTTGAGTTCACAAAAACTCAGGCAGAAACTTCTCCCTGGTTTATTTATATATATCGCGGGTCTCAAATCTGTCCGCTAAAAAACACGAATGCTGGCACTCAAATTTACTTGGAATTTTGTCCCTGACAGAATCCATTTAAGTGTCAATCTATTTGACTGTGTGGGTGAGCAAAATGAATGATGTGCATTTCAAAGGCGGCGTGGTGAGGTTCAGTCAGAAATAAGATTCATCTCCAGAGCAGTCATGGACGTTGCATAAACAGATATTATTCTGACTCTTTATGGCATCTTTTTAAAAACACGTGATAACCATTGCTCAGTTTGAGAGGAGTAATACGACTGCGGTAAACTGTAATGTGGAACTAAAGTAAAATAATTTACAACAGTGGAGATGCAAATTAGGGAAGATGATTTGGGAAATTGGATTAAAATGTTTGCCAACTGCTAAGCAAAGGCAAACATTCAAAGAGTTTCTGCCTTACAGCGCCAGAGACCCAGATTTGGTCCTAACTGCGGGTCCTGCCTGCACGGAGTTTGTACATTCTCCCTGTGCCCTGCGTGTGTTTTCCCCGGGTGCTCCGGTTTCCTCCCACACTCCAAAGACGTGCGGGTTTGTAGGTTAATTGGCTTTGGCAAAGATTGTAAATTAGTATGTAGGATCGTGCTAGCATATGGGGATCGTTGGTCATCATGGACTCGATGGGTCGAAGGGCCTGTTTCCGTGCTGCATCTCTAAACCTAAAATCCTAAACATTTTATTAAAGTCTTCACTTTCATCCATGGAGAATTAAACATCTTAAAAATTGTTAATTGAAGTTGAGTGTATTGTCGCATGCAAAAGTGCAGTCAAGTGCAGGCACACTGATAATCTTGCTTGCAGCAGCAGCACCTGCTCAGTCAACATACATACAAAAGATAAATGATACATAAATTATTGAAAAGAAAAAGACTGAAACAAAAAAGCAAGTCATTGGTGCAAAACACAATTACAAAGGACATCCATGGTACTGCAAGTGGAGTTCCACAGTGTTCTATTGCTCAGAGCGGATTAGTGTTGTATGGGTTGGTACAAGGACCAAATGGGAAACCTAATTAATCTATTAGGAAACCTGGTCTCTTTGTATATTAGTAATATTAACAAAGACAAAGTGAAGGAAAAATTAAAAGGGGACTAAAAGTCAAAATATCTCCTGGACTTGATCCATTGCATCCTGGAGAGATGCCAAAATAAAAGATGCATTAGTGATGGTTTTCCGGATTTAAACCAAATGTAACACAGCTATTCACAATATGATTGTGAGGGAAGATAACAAGTAATAGGCCACTTGGCCTGGAAACAGCTTACATGAAAATGCCAGAATCTGTTATTAAGGATGTGGTAACAGAAGATAAAGCTGGGGCTGATCTTCTGATGACTGGAAGTTTTCCAAGTTCCACAGGCACATGGCATTGAGAGCACTGGGAGACCATTGTTTCCTGAGGCTGTCCCCAATACTACAATGGGAGGCCAGTCTCCAGCTGACTGCGGGCCTTTGCACAACATTTGCTGTGCAAAATGTCCGGTCTCACCCCTGAGTGGTCATGACGCTCCACACCACCCCCCACCCCCCCAGGCTCTGTCGATGACCAACACAATCAGCCTGTTCAGAGGGACCTCAAAGATTATGCAGGGTTGTTTCACGATCTGCCAAGACCTGTGCAGCCCATATTCTCTCATCATCATCCAACGTTGCATATAAATTTGATTTGTACATTAACCATTGAGAGATCCCAATCAACTGGTCAGGGTTTATGGGAAGAAGGCAGGAGAGAGGGGCTGAGAGAGAAGGGTAGATTCAGTAGATTCAGCCTTGATTCGTTCTACAAGGGGAAGACTGCGATTGGAAAAAGAAGAGTCTCTTTTTGGACGGCCAGATTGCGTGCGATCCAGCCCATCATCCACTCTCAGCACCTGTGCGATGGGGGAAATCCAGAAACAAGAGTACGGGGCAGAATCCCAGACCTTAATCAGTTGAGACAAAATGCTGCAATCATTTAAGAGCCAATGGTTGCTGCAATCAGTAAACAACTTAGTTTACACAAAAATGCTGCAGAAACAAGGGCTAACAAAATTGGGAGAATTCAATATTCATGCCCTCTGGATGCAGGCTCCCCAAGCAGAATATGAGGTGCTGTTCCTCCAATTTCCGGTGTTGAAGAAGTTCTCCTCCTCTCTCCGGAGGCAGTTTCACAACCTCCTCTCTAACTGCCCCCCTCTCTGTGATCCCCCCTGCCCTGCAACTGTACACAACACTGGAAATTGGAGGAACAGCACCTCATATTCCGCTTGGGGAGCCTGCATCCGGAGGACATGAACATTGAATTCTCCCAATTTTGTTAGCCCTTGCTGTTTCCTCCCCTTCCTTAGCTCTCCAGCTGTCTCCTCCCATCCCCCAGCCCTCGGGCTCCTCCTCCCTTTTTTTCCACCCTTCTCCCTGCCACCCCCTATCAGTCTGAAGAAGGGTTTCGGCCCGAAACGTTACCTATTTCCTTCGCTCCATAGATGCTGCAGCACCCGCTGAGTTTCTCCAGCATTTTTGTGTACCTTCGATTTTCCAGCATCTGCAGTTCCTTCTTGAACAAATTAGTTTAGTTCACTTTAGAGATACAGTGCTGAAACATGCTCTTCAGCCCACTGAATCCAGGCCAACCAGCGATCCCAGACTATCCTACAAACTAGGGACAATTTACAATTTTTTTCCAAAGCCAATCAACCTCCAATATGTACGTCTTTGGAATGTGGGAAGAAACCGGAATTCCCGGAGAAAGCCCACACATTTATGGGGAGAATGTACAAACTCCGTACAGACAGCACCCATAGTCAGGGTCACACCCGGGTCCCTGGTGCTGTAAAGCAGCAACTCTACCGCTGCTCCACGATGCCGCCCCTCAAATTATTAATGTAGTGTTTCCAACAGTGTGGAAGGAGGTTTGTCAAACAGAATTTGATACTGAGCTATATAATGGGGCATTGTGATGGGTAATAAAAATGCTTCGAGAATGGTAGGTTTTAACTGACATCTTTATGGCAGAAAGGGAGATGGAGAAGCAGATAAGTTTAATGAGTGTAGTCCAAAGCTTAAAACCCTGGTAGCTACAGTCTGTCTGTGAATATATTAAAATTAAAAAAAATATAGGGAGGGGTTAGTGCGAGAAAGTGGTTAAGCCTGATCTTTTCCCGTAGTCCATCCTGCAGCACCTTGTACAACCCATTGACTGAGGTCCGTGGGAAAGGAACAAGGCAGGTGTGATGCAGGCTAGAGATTCATTATTGTCTAATCTGTGCTGCCACCAAATTCCAAAGCTTAAAGCCTTGGTAGCTGTAGCCTGCCCATGAAGCAGAGCATTGCACCAATTGAACATGCACAGGGCATGCTTGATTGAAAATATTATTTGCCATTAATTAGCTAGAAATTAAATTTCTAGGGTGGTGGATACATGGAATGTGTGCTCAGAGGAAGTGGTAGAGGTGGATACAATCACAACTTTAAAAATACATTTGGACAGGTACATGCATATGAAATGTTCAGAGGGATGTGGACCAAATGCAGGCAAATGGGACCAGATCAGATTGATGTCTTAGTTGAAATAGATGAGTTGGGTCAAAGGGCCTATTGCAGTGCTTCATAATTCTATTGCTCTGTGACTCTATGATTCTCCTGCCAGTAATCTCCCAGCCTTCCAGATCTCCCTCGGTCAATCTCACACCATCCAACCCATGCTGTTCCCAGGGGTAATCTGCCAATTCTAAATCATGAACTGCCCCTTCTTGTTCTTGATCACAACCCTAGTGGGTTTATGACCAAAACTGCCGTTACCATTTGTGCTTTTACCTAGCCACCTTATCACCAGAGAGCAGTAAACAGAATATTGTCCAAGTAGCATATCTCAACTGGATGCAGCAGATACATATTTCAGCAATTCTGAGACTGTCTGAATGAAAAATGCACCTTGTGACATTTTTAATCTGATTCATTTTAACTCTGCTGATTGCTCTGACTAACTTGAAGTTACCTTGGCTTCATCTGATCAGTTGTGATTATCTTAGTGCATGTGATGGACGTGCAAGCTTAGTCCTTGCGTCTTTGTCCAATTGTAAGGTACTCATTATGATGTGCTATCCGTGATTCGTACAATTAATCACTAAGTTATAAATTCGCACAATTTATCACTAAATTGGCCAGTGTAAAATGCCGTAAAATGCTGAGCTGCCAATACTGTCATTCCTCCCTTTCATTGTCATACACATGAAAATATATAACAAATAATGGCAATAATGAGGGTTTTTTGCCTGGAAAGGGTTTAAACTTGATCTTTTCCTGTAGTCCATCCTGCAGCATCTTGTACGATCCATTGACTGAGGTCAGTGGGAAAGGAACAAGGCAGGTGTGATGCTATAGGTTCATTATTGTCTATTCTGCTACCACCAAAGCAAGGTTATTTGCCGTGAAAATGTAAAAGAACTCTGTCACATGAAGAAAAGGAGGTTGTGAAGCTGTACACAACTAAATCCAGGCACATTGAAACTACGGCAACTTGAGGAACTTAATTATAATTATACAAAATCCTTCGCTAACTATTTTGCAATTCACAAAACAAACAAAAGCAAAGGTGAAGTCTCCTGCCACCAACTTAACACACACTAAACACAATAAGACCACATTGTAATGACCAAAGGGTCTCATTAATTAAAGTGTCTGAGGCTAATACTATTGTTCTGTCTTAACCTTCTTACCATAAAGCTGGTATACTATGACTGTCAGGACTGTAAAAGTGAGGATTTCATTAAGTCGCCTATGACCATTTGACATCTTGAAAAACGATCCTTCTTTGAGTTGCCGCAACTTCTGGGCATCAGCCATCAACAATCTACATTTTCCTTGATCTCCATTCCCTTTTTTCCCATTTTCACACCTTACATATCCTTTTCTATTTATCTCCATCTTCCCCTGACATCAGTCTGAAGAAAGGTCTCATCACCCATTCCTTCTCTCCAGAGATGCTGCCTGTCCCGCCGAGTTACTCCAGCAATTTGTGTCTATCTACAGCAAACTTGTCCTTGTTCTTCAGTGCCTGCCCCAAGTAATCGAAAATGCTGACATGCTGTCCTGGAAAAGGGCCAGCCAAATGCTAATTTATACCTGTCGCCACCTCCGTCAGGGTATGTTTGAAGTATGTACATTTTGCATTTCCTTTAAGTTATCATGGTCAACATGGTTCATCCACCAGAGTGGAGATTGTCCCATTGCTCTATAAGGGGGGGGGGGGATGCAGGTTTCACTCTGACATTCGCACTTAGTGATTTTGAATCCAGCAGCAACAAGCAAAGTGACATGAACGCATGCTGATGGGTGGTCCTTGCCTGTCTGCTCAATAGCTCATATTGGATCCTGTCAAGGGGAGTTGGGAGGAGGAGCAAGGAGATTAAATAATGTCATCAACTTTAATGGCAGGAGGCTACTTAAAGATAAGTGGCAGAATTTAAGGACAAAAAGTTTATAATCCAGTATGAAAAGACTGGGAAATCTTCAATATGTTTCAAGATTTTTCAAAATAATGCGTCTCTTCAAGAGAAGGTCATGGGGCAGGTCATTCCGTTTGCTCGATGAGAATGGAGGACAAGATGATTGCTTTCATGCCCTTAGTCCATAACAATAGATGCGGAAAATGGAATATCTCAAGAAAGTTGCTCTGGTAAATTAGTCAATTTTTCATTATGCCTTCATTGAAAGATAACTTATGCATGAATTCTGCAGAGTGTCACACATGGTAGAGCTGCTTTCTCTTAGCTCCAACGACCCAGGTTCAATTCTGACCTCAGGTGCTGATGATAGATTTTGCATATTCTTTCTCTGAGTGCATGAATTTTTCCCGGGTGCTCTGTTTTCCTCCCACATTCCAAAGACGTGCAGGTTTGTAGATTAATTGGCTTCTGTAAATTTCCCCTTGTGTTTTGGATGGGATGGCATTGAACTAGTGTACTGGTGATCAATGGTCGGCCTGGATTTGATGGGCTGAATGGCCGGTTTCCACCCATACCTCTCAATTCTAAAGTCTAAATTAATCTTAAAGCTACAAGTCTCCATGTCCCTAAAGTTTTGTCAGGCAACTGCTAACACATTTTGTGTTAGCCCATTGCAGGATGAGGATTATGCACATTTGAACTCTTTTATTGCTGACAGCGGGTTTGTATGGGTCATGGATCACAGCCTTAGTTACAAAGGTCCGGACATGATTTTCCAAATCTATCTGAGGAAAGGCAATCACATGTTAGTTCTCTTTCAATCCGATCCCTCCTGAGTTTATGTACAACATAAATCGAAGCAGCTGCTTGAACATGTGTTCGAAAGTAGTATAATATCTTTAACTTGCATCTTATAGACAGTACAAGGTTATATATACTGGGCTCTACATTTTGAGTGGGTTAAGTGTAATACATCAGATATGCAAACCTTTTTTCAGGAAGCCTCCAATGATTGCAGCTACAAATGAAGAGGTAACATGGGGTGGGGAAATTTTGGCAACCTCAGGGAGATTAAATTTGGCAAGTTTGATCGAATGACCATTTCTCACAAGCCCTGATTTCACAGCTTTCAGAAGGCATTGGAAATGCCCCTGTCCCACTTAGGAAACCTGAACGGAAACCTCTGGAGACTTTGCGCCCCACCCAAGGTTTCCGTTCGGTTCCCGGAGGTTGCAGGTGGTTGCTGTAGGTTGCAGGTAGTGGAAGCAGGTAGAGAGACTGACAAAAACCTCCGGGAACCTCCCGGAACTGCATGGAAACCTTGGGTGGGGCGCAAAGTCTCCAGAGGTTTCCGTTCAGGTTTCCTGTAATGGCCCCAACTGACTCCACCCAAATCTCTTTGGCAGCTTCCATTAAAAATTACAGAATCATCTTGTAGGACGAAGTGTTAGAGAGGATTTCTCAGCTGATAGACTGCGGCTGAGTGAAGTTTTTAGTTTACTTTAGAAATACTGTGCGGAAACAGGCCCTTCGGCCCACCGAGTCTGTACCGACAATCGATCCCCGCACTTTTTCACTATCCTACACACACTAGGGGCAATTTACATTTATACCAAGCCAATTAATCGACAGACAATACATCTTTGGAGTGTGGGAGGAACCGAAGATCTCGGAGAAAACCCACGCGGTCACGTGGACGTACGTACAAACTACGTACAGACAGCACCCGTAGTCGTGATGGAACCCGGGTCTCTTACGCTTTAAGGCAGCAACTCTACCGTTGCTCCAAAGTGCCGCCACTTCATGCTCAAAGAATATCAGTAAATAAGGGTTTAATATTAGATCAATGCTATTTTGAGAATGGTTGGAAAGGGTTAAGGAGCATCCTTCCATTGACCAGTATACGGACACTGTAGTGATGTTAATGATCACGGGTTTCAGCAGTCCCACCTTTGCTGCTCGGGAGTGCACTTACTCTCTCTCTGTGATATCACTTCACGGTAGATTGACTACCAGACATTACATGTCAAGTGTTCCCTGGGGCTAACTATCATACTGAGCCATTATCGGACAATTCCCCTCCAGGCCATTTTGTTTCATGTGCCGTAGCAAAAGCAGCCGTAATTTTAACACCTTCTTCACCATAAAATCACAAGGGAAGCCTTGACATCCAGCAGTGTTCGTTTACAGACAAAGCATACCATTTAATTCTTAAGTGATAATGTTCAACATTTTAGTGCTGATTTTACTTACAGAGAGCTATAAAATTAATGGCAGTGCTGGCTCGAAGGGCCTAATGGCCTCCTCCTGCACCTATTTTCTATGCTTCTATAGATAGAGCTCTAGGGGCTAGTGGAATCAAGGGATATGGGGAGAAGGCAAGCACGGGTTATTGATTGGGGCCGATCAGCCATGATCACAATGAATGGTGGTGCTGGCTCGAAGGGCCGAATGGCCACCTCCTGCACCTATTTTCGATGTTTCTATCTATGTTAAACCTAATGTTTAAAATTTACCATTGATAATTTATTCAATATGCATTAAATGGTCACTCTTGTCTAAGTAACTGGTGCAAGTGTCAATGTAATGTCATCACTGTTGTGATATTAATTGAAGGATGAATGTTGGCCAGATAAATACCATGGGCTTCATTGATATGATGCCAGGGAATTCATTTCATGTGGCACAACGGTAGAGTTGCTGCCTTCCAGCACCAAAAACCTGGGTTATATCCTGACTACAGGTGCTGTCTGTATGGAGTTTGTACGTTCTCCCCATGACCTGCTTGGGTTTTCACTGGGTGCTCCGGTTTCCTCCCACACTCCAAAGATGTACATGTTTGTAGGGTTATTGGCACGGTATAATTGTAAATTGTCCCTGGTGTGTGTTAGTGTGCAGGGATCGCTAGTTGGCGCAGACTTGACATGCCTAAGGGCCTGTTTCCACGCTGTATCTCTAAACTAAACTAAACAAGGAGAAAGGAAAAGGAATGTTAGTTTTACTTCTGTAAAGGTGCACATCTGACAGTAAAGCACGGGTATGTTTGAATTTTCAGACAGAAGACAAGAATGGGATTTGAGATCACAGCTATTGATTCAGGCGAGGGAGGTCTTTCCACAGAGCTGCAATTGGCACAAATTGCATTTGCAAATTATCTTAATGGAATACACCACTGAAATGTTACTTCTGCTGTATAGAGCTTCACTCAGACCTTACCTCAAATGATGATATATATTTAGTATTCTTCAATATAAAGATATAGGAAATAGTAGAAGGATCATGCCATACGATGTTTTGAGCCTGATAAGACATTTTATCAGATCATCACAGAAACATTTACAGTTGTTCTTCTTATCAACTATCATTCCTGGAGTCTAAAACGCTGCAGACCCCAGCCGTAAATATGCACTCTGACTGAGCATCCGCATCGTCTGAGGCAGTGAATTGAACACCCACCTCTGATCAGGTGCTCAAGCCCGTAATTGAGGTATCGGTCCAGTAACTCTACATCGTAGAAAATCCAAGGCCAATATTTGCTCCTGAGAAACAGAGCTGAAAACAGCACACAAAGTCCACATGTCTCAGCAGAGTCTTGAACTGTTGGTTTTGAACTTAGTTACTCTTTCATTCCAATCTGCTTGGAATAAATCCAATACCCTATTACTCTCCCAATTACTTGGTATAGTTACATTAATTTCCTGTGCTTTATCACAAGGACAGTGTGATCTCTTCAAATAGTTTTTACTGTTCTCCTAATTACTTGGTATAGTTACATTAACTTCCTGTGCTTTATCACAAGGACAGTGTGATCTCTTCAAATAGTTTTTACTGGGTCCCCACTGGCTTAAAAATATTCATATTTTATTTCTTTGTAACAAATTAAATTGGATCATAGTTCCCAACTTTATACGCCCAATCAATTAATTTGACTGCTAACCCGAAACATCGCCTCCCCATGTTCTCCTGAGTTATTCCAGCACTCTGTGTCTTCTTTTATAAACCAGCATCTGCACACCCTTGTTTCTACCTCCTTTCATCCTCCTTAGTTGACTGTTCCACCTAGTATTGTTTCTTCAGTAAATGTGCACTGATCTTTCATCTACTCCAATGCCACTGTAAAGTTAGCCTTTGGTGTTTTTTACTTTCAGTCACTCTGAATGAAGATCCTGATTTTCATAGCCAGTACCATTCTTCACACATGCCTTATGTCATTCTTCATCATGAGAGATAATCCTCTTCCTTCCTGTTCCACAGCATTGGTCCCTCTCAAAGTCAAGTGCCCCACAGTAGCTTGTTCCCAAATATGGCCACCAGGGGCGCCGAACAATTGGCAGCCCCGCCAACAGTCTGTTTTTTCGTCTTTTTTTAATAAATGTTAGTGCGTTTTATAAGTTTGTGTAAATGTTCCCCGGTTTGTTTTTTATGGGGGTCAGGAGAAACTTTTTTTTCAGTTTCTTACCTTACCGGAGACGCAATGTTTCCGGGTCGCATCTCCGGTCACTTTGCGGCCTATCATTGATGGAGCTTGAGGCCTCCTCGGACTGACCTTGGGCCCCACCGCGGGGCGCGGACTTAATATCGGAGTCGATCCCTTGCCTGGGATTGCTCCAACTGCGGCCTGTGGACTTTACATCAGGAGCTCGCAGTCGGGGGAGTTCCGACGAATGCAGAGGCTCGACCAGCCCCGACGCGGGGTTCGATTGCCCGGCGCGGGGAGCTGACATCCCCCCGATGCAGGAGATGATCTCCCTGACGCGGAGGGCCCAAAACGCCACCGACTACGGGAGTCAAGATCATCCCGTCAACGGAGGGCTCGAGGCCCCCGAACGCAGGAGAACAAAGAGAAGAGAATGAACTTTTTTTCGCCTTCCATCACAGAGAAGAATGGGGAGGAGTCTCTATGATGGATGTTTATGTTAAAATGTGTTCTGTTGCTTTTTATTTGTAAGACTGACTTGGCAAATGAAATTCCTTGTAAGTTGCAAAACATACTTGGCTAATAAAGTGTCATTATGATTGTGATTGTGATTATGATATTCATGGGAGTTGCTCTTGGAGGGGTGTATGCTCCTCAAACTACGGAGCATCCTGGACAATACAGCTCCACAACTCTATTATTGACATTTTGACAGAAATGAGAACATTTAGATCATCATTTATCATTTTTTTCTCTGTTTACCTCATAGATGTAGTAAGGATTGATCATAAGATTATCAGATCTTATCGGGATAATTGACAAAGACAACTTTTAACTTTTAACTTGATTTGTGATACTTGGGTCTGGAAGGTTGAAGGGTGCTTGAAATAAGTAAGGATTAACTTAAAGAGAAAATATTTCTCATGGCCAATTACATATTTAAATACAGATAGGTCCACGCATATGAATCAATCCTGTTTCCTCTGAGTTGCAGCTCTGTTTTGTCCAGGTGCCTCCTCTGGCTTGCTGAACAAGAAATCAGGCACGATGGCTGTAATCCTTCGCCCGTGACATTGCATTTTAGCAGGATTCTCGCATATATCTCTGTGGTACTAAATGTCCAAACTGTTTACTCCTTCATTGAGCAGAGGAGCGTTTGAACATTTCAGAATGCAGTCATTAAGCAAACTCTCTCAGCACACCGACTCTGACACGCATGGGCGAATCACAAGCAAACCCATTCCATCAATGAAGGGATGATTGTTATATCCTAGGGTTCTTCCGTGGACACAAGGTCATCATAGATAAAAGCAGGAGGATTCATCATGCCTTCCCCATTATTCAATAAGATTATGACTGATCCAAGGCCCTATCCACTATCCCGGAGATTCCTACAGTCCTCCTTCAGTATACTCAACCACTAAGCTTCACTGACCTCTGAAGTTGAAAACCTGACACCCTGTCTAGATGGAAATTAAAGTCACCTTTCCTGATACTCGATTTTTGTTGTTGAAACCTACTGAATAATGAAAGGCCTTTCTAGAGTGCATGTGGAAAGGATGTTTCCAGTAGTGGGAGAGTCTAGAACCAGAGGGCACAGCCACAGAATGCAAGGAGATACCTTTAGAGCAGAGATGAGGAGGAACTTTTTTAGCCTGAGGATGGTGAACCTGTCGAATTCATTGCCAGACGGCTGAGGAGGCCAAGTCTGGGTATCTTTAAAATGGTTAGCATGGTTGTCCAAGTAACGGGGAGAAGGCAGGAGAATGGGGCTGAGAGGGAAAAAATAGATCAGCCATGATTGAATGACAGATTAGATTTGATGGGCTGAATGACCTAATTGTGCTCCTTTGTCTTATGGTCTAAGATTTATCATCATTTTTCATGTCTTGATTCATCCTTTCTTTAATTGTTTTGTTACTTCTAGGGGATTAATAATCAAATCAAATTCAGACAAGGCAATGTAACAACTACAAGATCACATTTGTTCCTATTGAAACATAATTTAATTATTTTCTTTTGAATCCTCTGTGCAGTTGGATCCAATACCGTTTATTTATGATTTTATTTCTAATTTTCCCTCACATGGACTTGGTGAACTAGTGGACTATTACAGTTAATCTCATGTCCTATCCCTTTAAATCCATTGTAATTGTCTTTACTTAACTGGGCCCCGTTGTTATTAGTTTAATGTTCTGTTTTTGAAGGGCTTGTTAATTGGCATGTCAGGACGAAACATCCCCCACCTAACTCCCTGCATCCCCTGTGCAAACAGAATGGCTCTCTCTTTTTTTTGCTGCTAATGGCAGTGTCTAATCATTTTAATTCCCTTCCATTCACACTATTATTTAATCACACTTTTCGAAACATGTCAATATTTAGATGGGTGTGGGTCTGGTACCAATGGGTCTTAGATGGGTCTGGTACCAATCCACTAATTCTCTCTCTTGAGGTTCATTGTTTTTATTTGGTTCATAGCACCCCAAAGCCTCTAAGATGACCCTCATTCTTTGTTGTACCTGTCATTGATCCCAGGATGGACCAGAGTAACTGGATTCCCAACTAATCTCTTGCGCTGAGAACATGTTCTTGTTACTAGCACTGGGTATATGATACAGTCAGAGCTGCAGAGAACATTTCCTACCCACCGATGATACTGGCCCGATCATTATCCTGTTTTATTTCACAGCCTCGGCTTGAACGGTTTCCTTTACATACAATCACATATGAACTGTGCGCGCTTACAAACAGACAGAGGCACCCACGCGCACACACACATACATTCACTCACACACATGTACACACGCACGTACACACGTGCACACTCATGCACAGTGACTGGATGTGCATACCGGACGCCCATTCTCCTCTGCACTAAATCCTCGTGTTGACCAAACTCTTGGCTGATGCGCTCGGTTAAGGTTGTTCAAAACTGCAGGTTAAATCTATTTAACTTTATATTTCCTTAAGCCATCTCTAATGTACCCAAGGACCAACTCACCCCCTGCTGACAGTAATTACCTATCTCCTGGTAATCACTTACGACCCACTATCTAATTAACTGTTAACTTCCACGGCAGGCAGTTCGATAAATATTGACTAGTAGTAAAAGAGCATACTACCAGTTGCTATAAGTGAAGAATAAAGTTTAATGTCTAAATTAAATCTATTCAATCACCCAATTCTCATGCTGACGAAAAACTCTGACTTCATAGTTTGTACGGCACAGTGTTGCAGTTAGTGAATCCACTGCCTCACTGCTCCAGTAAACTGTGTTCAGTTCTGACCTCCAGTGCTGTCTATGTGGAGTTTACCTATTCCCCCGATGTCTGTGTGAGTTTCCACCATTTATTTTGGCTTCCTCCTTCTAAATAAAAGTGCACGTGTTGGTAAATTAACTGGCCACTCTATATTACCCCAGTGTGTAGGAGTAATAGAATGTTGAGTAAGTTATAGTTAAACAAGCCCTTCAGCCCACAACAACCATGAAGCAACAACAACCAATATCGTACACTACCAGTTGCTCCAAGTTTAATTTAAAGTCTAAATTAAATATATTCAAAGCACCCAATTTTCACGCTAACAAAAAACCCTGACTTCCATGCCTGTACAGTACTGGCCCCTGTTGTATGTCGTGGGTCATAGACCACCAATCAGGATTACATCCCTCCGCCATGATCCTCAAAGCAATAAGTCAGTTTTGGATCCAGTCTGTGAGCTCGTCTTGGATCCTGTCTGCCTTAACATTCTGGGCCAGCCTACCACGAGGACCCTTAGCAAATCCATTACTGAAGTCCATATAGATAACGTCTACCATTCAGCCTTGATCAACCTTCTTAGTTACCTCCTCGAAAAATAAGCAATCGCATCTCTAAACTTTATCTCTAAAGTCTAAATTAGTAAGGCAAATTAGTGGATGGGAAACTGGAGAGAATAGGTCATTGAGAAATATATAGGTTATGGCGAGGGATAAAGGTTATTGTGTGAACCAGCATAGACTTGGTGGACCTAATGGTCCCCTTCCACGTCATTGAGAAAGAAGTAAATATTTAGTGCTCAGTGTGGTCTAAGTAGGGGAAGAGTAGGGAAGCACGTCATGAAAGGATGCTGAGAATGGGCAATGGGCTGCCGCAGGAAGTGGTTTAGGCAAATGGTGCAGATGCATTTGGGGAAAGCTTAGATAAACATAGGATGTAATAAAGGCTGTATTGCTTGAGTTAGAGGAGGAAGGAAGGAGATCACCACCAGATAAACACAAGCCTGCAGTGATTAGATTGAATGGCTGGGAGATCTGCTCTGAATTCCACACAATTCCATTGCATTTGATTTAGAGCCGAGATCAGATCTCACTTCAAGCTGTCCAAGGCTGAAGCCTCAACATGTTCCGGTAGCTGGGGATTAGTAGACTCACAGCTGGGGATGGCGTGTTCTGTGAGTCATCTACCTTTTATCCTCAGTGATCACCTTAAACCTCTGTTATTCTGAGGCAACATGACAATGCCGTCAAGCAAAGAGCTGAAATCCACCTGAAGTAACACTGCACAAACAGATTGCTCTTATTCTCCTTTGACTAATATTGTGGAATAGGATGAAGTAAAGCTCAAATGGTATCCAATGTACATCACAATCTTATATACTGTATCTATAATCAATGTAGGGGCAGCATGGTGACACAGTGGCAGAATTGCTGCCTTATAGCACCAGAGATCCAGGTTCCATCCTGACTACAGGTGCCATCTGTACGGAGATTGTACGTTCTCCCCGTGTGGGCTTTCCACGGATGCTCTTGTTTCCTCCCACACTCCTAAGATGTATCGTTTTGTAGGTTAAATGGCTTCGGTAAAGATTGTAAATTGTATCTACTGAGTAAGCTAGTGCTAGTGTACAGGGATCGCTGTTCAGCACGGACTCTGTGGGCGGAAGAACCTTTTTCCACGCTGTATCTCAATCAATCAATCAATCAATCAATCAATCAACATTTATTGTCATCTTGCAAGCAACAGTTGTACAGTGCAAAATGAAAAGACGTTTCCCAGGGAATAGCGGAGCATCGCACATGAAATTTAAAACGTTTCACACATAATAACACTAAAAACAATCCAGTCCCTGATGGAACAGTATAAACAAATAGTTAAAAGCAGGTAAAACACAACGTTAAAATACAATAAACCAATCATAAAAATGTCCGGGGCAGCTGATTTGAGTGGCCAGTGCCAGTTATTAAAGTGTCCAGTGCCAGCTGCAGAATCAAGTGACTGTGAGTACAGAGTGACTGTTTAGCAGCCTCACAGCCTGTGGTAGGAAGCTGTTTAGCAGTCTTGTAGTCCGGGCTTTGATGCTTCGATATCTCTTGCCTGATGGCAGGAGATCCAGGTGTATGTGGAGGGGGTTCAGTTTGTCCTTAGCAATTCTCTGAGCTTTTTTCAGACAGCAGCTCTGGAACAGTTCTTGTACCGAGGGTAGGGAGACGCCAATGACCCTCTCTGCTCCCCTCACTACCCTCTGATCTCTCTAAACTAAACTAATTTAACTGAGAGTGGGCACACCTAAATTATCTATTGCAGAGTTTATATGAGAAACTGATCATCGGCTGTAGAAATGCATGACATGCACGGCCATGCCTGTTGTTTTTTTTTGTAGGGACATATTATTTAATAGTCGTTAACACCATGAAGCTGCTATTATCCATCTCAATAAGTAAACATACATTGGTATCAGAAGGAAAATACTTGAGTGTGAACATTTATTCATAGCACGGTACTGCCAAAAAAGTTCCCCAAAACACTTTACAGCAATCCTGGCAATCCTGGCAATTTTGATCATGCTATTAAATATATATCTTATCAAATCCATAGTGGGACAATTTCCATAATTGATTGTTTTACCAGTATTTATTTGGGGGATTAATCATACTTCAGTGTTACAGGTGAAAAGTCCTCAAATTCTCTGTCAAAATCTCATTAAAGGCACATCAGTACTGACTCCGTGATTGCCAAAGTGTAGGAGATTGCCAAAGTACAGGTTCTGTTCTGACCTCAGGTGCTTTCTGAGTGGAGTTTGCACGTTCTCCCTGTGACTGCGTGAGTTTACATCGGGACCTCCCATTTCCTCCCACATTCCAAAGACGTGGAAAGATTTGGAGGTTAATTGGCCACAATAAAGTTGCCCCTAGTATGTAGGAAGTGCGATAACATGAAATGTGGGTGAACAGGTGCGTGCGGACTCGGTGGGCTGAAGGGCCTGTTTCCATTCTGTATCTCTAAAAATAACTAAACTAAATTAAATATACCTAAGCAGTGAAACCCTTGACTTTTGAAGTGCAAGATATAGTTGAACTTCTGCCACGAGACACAATATAATTCACATCCAAATTCCCAGCCGAAGTCTCGATGAACCAAGGACACGGAGCAAAAATAACCAGTGTAAAAACAATCTGCTGGAGGAACTCTGGGGGAAATGGACAACAGGAACTAAATGTTCTCCTTCTAATGCTGTATTCTCCTATTATTCTCGAATCTATTTTGCCACTATTTCCTTCATGTATTGGAAAGACCCAAGTCAAACCCAAAGCCAAGCGCAAAGGGCTAGACAGCCTTTACCGTTCAGCCCTTTTATGCCCCTTCTGAGGAAAATATTTCACATTTCAGGGCAGCACAATGGACTGCTGGTGGAGTTATTGCTTCATGGGACTGGAGACTCGGGTCCAAATTCTGACCTCTGGAGCTATCTGTGTCGAGTTTGCACCTTCTTTCTGTGACTATTTGGGCTTCCTCCAGTTGCTCGAGTTTCCACCCACATCCTAAGCTGTGCGGGTCGGTGGGTTAATAGGTCTGTAAATTCCAACTTCTAGGTGGTTGGTAGAAGCTGGGGAGAGATGAAGAGAATGTGGTGAGAATCAAAAATTAGATTGATGTACGATTAGTGTAAATGTTTGGCTGATGGTCAGGTGGATCTAAGCATCTAGTTCCGTGCTATATTTCTCTGTGACCTTACGACTGTGATTCTAGAGTCAATTATATCACAAGAGCTGGGGTGAAGGTCCAGATGTAGTAAATACACAGGCAAAGATTGGATTGCATGTGTGTTTCAAACATCACTTAAAATATGAAAGAGCTAAAGATAACCTCTTAACAGTTGCTCCAAGTACCAAATGTAACCAAAACCTGTGACCTTTGTTGCCACATTATTTCCTGTAACACGGCTTTGAGCAAAGCATTTCTAAGATTGGAATATTATCAGGTCAGCACTTTATTTCCCAAAATATCCGTAATGGTCATTCATTCTAAATAGACATTGACTGTAACAATGTGTAAATGCAGATGCTGGAAAAATCGAAGGTAGACAAAAATGCTGGAAAAACTCATCGGGTGAGGCAGCATTTTGGAGAGAAGGAATAGGTGACGTTTCGGGTCGAGACCCTCCTTCAGACTGATGTCGGGGGGGGGGGGGGCGGGGAAAAAGAAAGGAAGTAGGCGGAGACAGTAGGCTTGTGGGAGAGCTGGGAAGGGGGAGGGGAAGGAGGGAGAAAGCAAGGAGAAGTTAAGCTACGCTCATTGGCGTCAAGCCCACTGTTGCCGACTATCTCTGAAAAATTTTCAACATGTTGAAAATTCGGCGTCGACCAGAGAGATGCTACCTTTGGGCGACTGAGGAGACCACTCACGACCATACAGACGACACCTTGGAGGCCATGTGGCAACAGCCTAGTCGCCTAAAATATAGACTAGGCCCTTAACTCAGCAGGACAGGCAGCATCTCTGGAAAGAAGGAATGGGTGATGTTTCAGGCCGAGACCCTTCTGCAAAACGAGCATCTGCAGTTCTTTCCTACAGATTTAATCATGGCTGATCTCTGCCTCCTAATCCTATTTTCCTGCCTACTCCCCATAACCCTTGACACCTATTCTAATCAAGATGTTGTCTATCTCTGCCTTAAAAATATCCACTGACTTGGCCTCCACAGCCCTCTGTGGCAATGAGTTCCATGGATTAACTACCCACTGACTAAAGAAATTCCTCCTCACCTCCTTTCTAAAAGAGCGCCCTGTAATTTTGAAGCTATGACTCTGGTCCTAGACTCCCCCTCTAGTGGAAACATCTTTTCCACATCTCTGCCTTTCATTATTCCGTAAGTTTCAATGATGTGCCCCCTCAACCTTCTAAACTCCAGCGAGTAGAGGCCCAGTGCTGGGAGACTGGCACAGATATGGACCATTGCCAATCTGTCAACGCATTTCATTGTGGTCGATATAAAAGCTACTTGAGCGGTGGTCATTGAGACGGGGCACTTTATTTTTCATGAAGACTGGAATGGTGGAGGTTTACTTGAAGCAGAAGGGGACAGAAGACTACTACATGTCAAGTGAGAGGTTGAAGATGTTGGTGAAGACAGGCCACTCGATTCACGTGCAATATCAGAACCTATCCAGGTTTATGAGAGTTTTCCCTCGAGAAAACAGATCTGACTTCTGTCACTGAGGTGTATGGGGCAGAGCCAGTCAGGGGATGGGGAATGGGCCATGGATGAATTTTGCTTGCCTGTTCAAAATGGATGTGAAATGCATTGAGCTCATCCTGTAGAGATGGTTCATTGCCAGAGATTCCCCCTCCCCCCGAACTTGGCTTGTAGCTGGTGATGGTATTTAGGCCCTGCCACATTCACCTGGCACCTTGACTGAATTGAATCTCTTGCTTGTTTAGTTTACAGAGATAGTGGGAAACAGGCCCTTTGGCCCACCGAGTCTGCCCTGACCAGCAATCCCCACACATTGAAACTATCCTACACATACTAGGGACACATGTTTACATTTATACCAAGCTAATTAAGCTACAAACCAGCACATCTTTGGAGTGTGGGAGGAAACTGAAGATCTCAGAGAAAACCCGTGTGTTCACGGGGTGAACTCAGTAACAGACAGCACCCGTAGTTGGTATCAAACCTGGGTCTCCGGCACTGTAAGCGTTGTAAGGCAGCAACTCTACCCCTGTGCCACCATGCCACCTGTTCTGCAATTCTCTCTCGACATCCATCATAGACATACAGAGATCATACTTGATCTTCTTGTACAGTGCAGGGGCATCCTCCTTGAAAGCCTCAGGGACTTTCATTTTACCCCTCGAATTGTATGTCCTTTAGATCTAGATGCCTCTGAAATGGATGTCGACGCACCCTCTCTCACATGAATAGAAACAGTTTACTCCCACAACTTATCATGTTTTATAAACATTGATACCAGAGGAGAGAGGCTTGGAAGGATGACGAATAATTTCAAACGAGCTGGCAATTAAGACCAACCTGGAACTGGAAACATCCCTGAATATACCAGTAATCGCAAACACTGCTTCAAGGCAACAGACTCACGTCTATTTAATTTTATTTTTATTGAGTTTTGAGATCTTTATTCATTTTTAAGATCAGATTCTGCAATTCGGTGCATATTTTTGTGACAATTGTTCCTTTTCAATTTACTCTTGCCCTTCGGCAATGAAGGAATCCACTTCAACAACATTATGTTGCATTTATATAGCACCTTTAATAAAGGGCAGGTCCCACAACGCTTTACAAAATGCAAAGAGCAAACAACAGACAGAAGATATCAGAGCAGAGGTCTGAAGGCTCAGTTAAAAAGGCTGCTTTGAAAAGGTGTGTTCAAGTGCATCAGTAAAATGGAAAGATTTAGGAAGAGAATTTCACAGCTGAGGCGATCTCCCCATAGGTGTGGTGTGACAGAGGGCCAAAATGGGAAAAGAGCTGTGATGACTAAGGTTTGACTCAGAAGGTGGCGGGTGTAACAAACCGGCTGTCAGAGGAAGGAGTTGAGGGAGGTACTATAATAGCATTTAAAAGACACTCGGTCAGTACATGGATAGGAAAGGTTTGGAGGGATATTGGCCAAACACAGCCACATGGGACTAGTTTAGATGGGCATATTGGTGGGCGTGAATGAGTTGAGGCAAAGGGCCGGTTTCCGTACTCTATGACTCCATGACTTTAAAGCACACAGTAAGATTTCCTCCTCTGCTCCAAAGCAAAACAATCCCCATCTATTCAATCGCTCCCCAGTGCAGCAATTTCCCAGTCATTTTAACATCTTTGTAACTCATCTCTGCACCAATCTAGTCCATTTGCATTTCTCATGCGATCTTGCTCCAGAACTGTTTGCAGCACCCAGGCCAGTCCTTAACTAGTTTTATTTACAGTTCTAGCCTGTTCTCCCTGGATTAATATTCTTTGCCTGGACTAATAAAGCAAAGCATCCCTTATGTCTTTTTAACCAGCTTAATGGCCTGAGCTGCTTCCTTTTACAAACACCCAAGGTCCCTACGTTCCTTCACACCTCTCAATATCCTCCCATTTATTTATACTCCTTGGCCTTACTCCACCTCCCAAATAAATGATCTCACACTCCCCTGAACGCTCCGCTGAATTGAATTCCTTTTGCTACTTTTCCGCCGACTGACTCCATCATGCTGCAGTGCAAACCTTTCCTCCTCCATCATTCACCCTGCCAACCTTTGCATCCATCTGCAAACTTCTTTATCAAGGCTGTAAGATAGACACAAAGATGGGTCTCGACCCAAAACGTCACCTATTCCTTTTCTCCAGAGATGCTGTCTGACCTGCTGAGTTCCTCCGGCTTTTTGTGCCTATCCTCGGTTTAAACTAGCATCTGCAGTCCCTTCCTATGCTGTATCATTAGTGTGCTCCACAAACAGCCAGGGACTTTGCACTGAACCTTGTGCAACCCCACCGGAAACTAGCTTCCAGTCACAAAAATATCTGGAGGCCCTTAACTTTCTCCCTGCCATTGAGCTAATTTTGGCTCCAATTTGCGACTCGTCCGTGAATCCCGGTGTGGCGTTGCAGCCAAGCCACCACACTGAGACCAAATTAACAACACTGTGGGGAGGAATAATGGGGAACTAATGCATCTTAATATACTGCTGAACACAATGGAGATAAACAACACTGATCATACGTGTGTGGAAATACTTGTGCCTTGGAGGTGGGAGTGCTTTAGTGAATCATAAAACCCAACTTATAGCTTCTGCAGGTTGAGCTAATTGTTTTCTGGCAGCTTTGTCTTCCACTTTAGGCTCCTCTTGGAGGGTTTCTCTTCTCCTGATTATCCGGTTGCTGAGGAAAATTCCGCAGGCTTTAATGGGTCGGTAATAAACTGGCAAGTTTCAAATTCTGCCCCTAAGCTTCATGCAAATTGACCCGGCGACAGACCCCCATGCTCCCAAAGGGAAATGTTCCAATACAGATGCTCACGGAGCTCTGTGGAACCACTCCCGAATCTACCTGTTGCTCCTTAATACACAGTCTATGAGAGGCTGAGAAATATTGCGCGAATGTGAGAAGACACAAAACGAGTGGAAGTGGATGGAACAAGCTACCAGAGGAGGTGGTTGAGGCAGGGACTATCCCAACATTTAAGAAGCAGTTAGACAGGTACATGGATAGGACAGGTTTGGAAGGATATAGACCAAATGCTGGCAGGTTGGGCTAGTGTAGCTGGGACATATTGGCCAGTGTGGGCAAGTTGGGCCGAAGGATCTGTTTCCACACTGTAACACTCTATGACTTTAGATGAACACAAAACGCTGGAGTAACTCAGTAGGTCGCGCAACATCTCTGTAGAAAAGGAAGAGGTGACGTTTCGGGTCGAGGCGTCAGTCTCGAGAGTCAGGGGTGAGGGAAACAAGCGGTATAAAAAGGTACAGAACAAATCAGAGCTGGCACCGATGGTCAAGGAGCCCACAATGGTCCAATGTTTGCTGTGGAGGAGGTGATAATGAAGGGATATGAACAGCGAAACTAGCATGATGACTAGGGTGGGGGATGGACGGAGAAGAGAGGGAATGCAAGGGTTACTTGAAATGAGAGAAATCAATATTCATACCATTGGGTTGTAAGCTGCCCAAATGAAATATGAGGTGTTGTTCCTCCAATTTGCATGTGGTTTCTGTCTAACACTGGAGAAGGCCCAGGACAGAGGGGTCACTATGGGAATGGGAAGGGGAGTTAAAATGGAAGAAGCTCCTTTGTTCTGCTTATTGAGCACTTCTCTGGATACGAGTCATTTTTGGTATTATAGAGATACAGCGTGGAAACGGGCCCTTCGGCCCTCTGAGTTAACCTTTGATCACATATACGTTGGGGTAGAAGATTGCAACCTTCACGTGGTCCGCCCTGTTTCGACGAATGCAATCAACCTGGTGTGCACAATCAAATAAGATCAAATAGAACAAGTTGTCCTACAACTTTAGGCTGTGCACGCCATACACAAGAAGAAGTCTGAAGAAGGGTTTCGGCCCAAAACATCGCCTATTTCCTTCGCTCCATAGATGCTGCTGCACCCGCTGAGTTTCTCCAGCATTTTTGTATACCTAAGAAGAAGACATATACGCTAGTTCTATGTTATCCCACATTCGCATCCTGCACACTAAGGACAATTTACAGAAGCTGATTAACCTACAAAATGCACGACTTTGGAATGCGGGGGAAACCGGGGCACCCAGAGAAAACCCACATAGTGAAAGGTAGAAATACTTACATTTGGGACGCGTGGGGTTACAGAACGGGTAGAACTGTCCCATTACATTTGATGGGGGCTGCAAGGGAAATAAAAAATGTATCCATTTCTCTAGGCCCAATGAAAGTCATTGAGTACAATTAGGAAATCATAAATGACTTCATTTCTTGTACTGGAAGTATGTGATAATAGCAGAATGTTTTCAAAACACGCTCTCTCCAGTTACATCCTGAAAGTAATGATAGACTGGAAAGGAAAATGTAGGTTGTAATTAAAATATAATACACAAATACAAGTGACTTCATACAATGGAATCATGTTGATATAAGGGAAATGACAACGCATATCGCTTGGTGTTGGTGGAGGTTAGCTTGGATACACTCTAACATTTGAGACTTTGCAGAAACTGTTCTCGTTGGCAGAGGATGTAACAAAAGAATCCACACAGTATTAACTCTTTAACACCAGTAAATACAGGAGGCTTGAAAACGAAGGAAGGGTCTACACTTGAACAGTCTACTTCCCATACCACTTTGGTACTGCCTGACATATCCAACATTTTCATTGTTTACTTACCTTCATTCAGACCTACAGCACTGGCTTTTCAAAGGAATCTATAGAGTAATTTTGAGCTGTGTGTGGTCTTGTCAAATGTATTAAGCCAGATATCCACCACTAATTCTTTTCCTGTTTGTGGTTGCATTATCTATGGTCTTGCTGATGAGTGTCACTATGGGGCCCACACAGAATACACTCAAGGAACCTCCCATTGACGGGGATAATATTGGGAATAAACTGTGTTGCTGTTATGCTTTTTCAATGAATTGATTAGAGACATTAAGGATGTTATTTCCTGCTTCCTCTCAACACCAAGGTTAGACTCTAATAATGAAACAAAAATAAGTTACCCGCTACCATCAGGGAGTGAATATTACTCAATAACATTGCAGAGATTGTTATAGTTGAACATCAGGACCTGATTTGTTCTGGCCTTTTCCTACCTCTAATTCCCACCCCCCCCTATTTTCAGTCTGAGGAAGGGTTCCGACCCAAAAAATCACCCTTCCTTTTTCTCCAAAGATGCTGCCTGACCCGCTGAGATACTCCAGCACTTTGTGTCTATCTTTGGTATAAACCAGCATCTGCATTTCCTTCCTATACTAACGATTTTGGAAAGCACAGCCTGAGCAGCCAATGTACACCCTGTACACTGCAGGCCCACAAGCGCATTGAGACACAGAGGAGGAAGCAGCACATCACAGCGAGGGTATATCAGGAAGCACACACTAATGAAATGTGACAGGTAGTGTCAGTTCCAGAGTCAAGTCAAGAGGCAAGAGTGCTTTATCGTCATATGCGTCACATAGAACAATGACATTCTTACTTGCAGATGGAGCTGCTGGAGTATTTACCTCCATGGTCAGATCAAGATCCCTGTATTTACAACAACTGGAACTTGAAAATGGTGCCAAACTGGTGTCCCGGTTTCAATCCTGACTAAGGGTGCTGTCTGTACGGAGTTTGTATGTTCTCACCGTGACCTGCGTGGGTTTCCTCCGGGTGCTCTGGTTTCCTCCCACACTCCAAAGACGTACAGGTTTGTAGGTTAATTGACTTGGTATAAATGTAAAATTGTCCCTGGTGTACATGTGCTAGTGTACATGGCAATCGTTGGCCAGTGTGGAGTCGGAGGGCCGACGGGACAGTTTTCACGCTGACCTTATGACAACAAGATATTCACAAACTCCGGCCAGGCCGGGAGTGGGGGAGGCGGGTGACCCACAATGACAGTACTATTATCTATCCTGCCTCCTCTGTATTCAAGAGAGAGTAAGATATAGCTCTTGGGGCTAACGGAATCAAGGGATATGGGGAGAATGCAGGAACGGGGTACTGATTCTAGATGATCAACCATGATCATATTGAATGACGGGTGTTGGCTCGAAGAGCTGAATGGCCTACTCCTGCACCTATTTTCTATGTTTCTAGATTTCTATATCTCAGTGTACTACTGCTATACACTTGTACTGCATCTGAGATGCTTATCCGATTTGCATCTAATTGCTTATGTATAGTGATATATACTGTAGTGTATTCCAAAAAGAATTTCACTGTACCTCGGTACACATGACAAATAAAGTACCATACCATATTGCATGCATTTCTGGTCGCCAATGTATAAGATGAATGGATGGTGCAGAGGATATGTTGTATTGGATAGAACTGTTCAGTTAAGAGGGAAGGCTGGACAGGTTTGGAGTGAAGGGGGTAAAATAGGCAACAGAACTGAGGTACATGAAGTTCTGAGGGGTACACGAGAGGTAGACTGCCTGAAACCTTTCCGTAGAGTTGTACAAAACTAAAATTAATCGGGTAAGGGTAAGAGTTAAGAGGTTTAGAGTGAATCTGAGAGGGATTTCTTTCATCCAGAGAGGGGTAAACATGGAATGCTCTGTGTGCCTGAGCGAGTGTTGGAAGCAAGGTCCCTGACGAGAAAAAAATCTACTCTCTGTCCCTGACTGTCCTCTTCTGATCACTTATTAAATGGTGAATTCCAAATTATAAATGTGTGGACTGGTTCCAAAGGGAACAAAAGATTTTATAATATTTGACTGCATCAAAGGCAGTTAATGGATGATTTTAAGTTTACTACTGGAATCCTGTATGTTTATATTGAGCTTTCAACAAGGTAAACAATCCCAAGGCTCCAGCTTAAGGAACATCTTAATGGAGATGGGTGAAGTGGAAAGGATTAGGCAGAGATTTCCGAACCTCCAAAATTCCTAAAGTCCGGAAAGCTGCAGACATGTCTATCCAAGATTGAGAGATTAAGATTCAAGGCATTGAAGGAAATCAGGAATGGAGTCATAGAGATCATAACTATAGGTTGGAAGAAGCTTCAGCAATATAAAGGAGCAAAGCAATGGAGGGGCTTGAAGGTAATGATGAGAACTTTATGTTGAAGTACTGTCAGACTGAATGTAAATGCAATAATGCTGGGTGAAAAAACAGGGTACATTTAGAAAATGGATAACCAAATTTTGGATTTTACAGGTAATATGGCAACAATAAGTTGTCTCTGGAAATATGTTGCCTCTTGGAATGAGGTCCATCAAGGATTATTGCACTCAATGGTAACTAAACCCAAACACCTTGAGATCCCAATGGGTCCAATGGACAGGCCACCACGTTCTGAAGGATAAGCCTCAGTTCTCACCGCTGGTTGTGAAGAGCAATGGTGACCTCTCACACAAACAATCGGTCAACTGTTGGTAAAGTGGTCTTGTTGCCTACTGATACTGAACAGGGTCTGATCTGTCCTCAGGCTGGGCTCAATTGTAGATGGGCAATGTTCTATTAGGAGCCTCTTGCAGAGTTATAGGAATAAAAATAATGGCTGCAAAGTACTCCTACAACTCTTTTTTTTCTTTTAAACACCACTAGGTTTCATTAAATATTGAATCCAAGTTCACAAATACAAACTTTCATTTCTCAAGCACCCCATTGCATGTTGACATCACTGATGAAGTTGTATAGGAGTTTCTTCAGGACAACACCGGTGGTTAGTAATCCTGCCACTAACACTGGCAAGGATCAGTGACTGGGGCAACTCCGATATCTTTGCCAATGGGGTCCTTGTGGGTATTAAAAAGATCAGGCAGCTTCCTGTGTGGGCGGTGGAGAAATAGACCATTGGAAATGCCTAAATATCATTTGGATTCATGTCAGCCAAGCAGATCCAAGGTGACGGAACGAGGCAGGGCTATAATGCCTGGGATCCATATTGGGCTGAGGAGTCCAGTCTCCTCCCACGTTTCAAAGACGTGAAGGATTGCAGGTTAAACGGCCTCTGTAGAATTGCCCCCATTGTGTAGGCAGTGAATACGAAAACGGGATGACACAGACCTTGTGTGAACAGGTCGGTGTGGACTCGGTAGGTCAAAGGTCAAAGAATGCACAACCGTTGGGCGGCACGGTGGCGCAACGTTAGAGTTGCTGCCTTACAGCGACAGAGACCCGGGTTCGATCCTGACTACAGGTGCTGTCTGTACAGAGTTTGTACTTTCTCCCCGTGACAGCTTGGGTTTTTCCCATGTGCTCCGGTTTCATTCCACAGTCCAAGGACGTACAAGTTTGTAGGTTAATTGGCTTCGGTAAAGATTCTAAATTGTCCCTAGTGTGTAGGATAGTGCTGGTGTACCGGGTGATTGTTGGTCAGCGCGGACTCGGTGGGCCAAAAGGCCTGTTTCCGTGCTGTGTTTCTAAACTAACATATGCTAAGCTTGTTTCAATGCTGTATCTTTAAAATCTTTAAAAATCAATCAATCAATAACTTTTATTTGATCACAGCTTCTAGACCTTGCCAAATCCAGCTCACAAGCTTTGCAATATTTCATAAGATCATATGTGATAGGAGCAGAATTAGGCCTTTCGGCCCATTAAGTCTACTCCGCCATTTAATCATGGCTGATCTATCTCTCCCTCTCTCTAGCCATTCGCCTGCCATCTCCCTTTAACACCCATTCTAATATCTATTTCTGCCATAAATATATCCAATGACTTTGCCTCCTTAGACTTCTGTGTCAAAGCGTTCTGAGACAGATCCACATCTATGCTGCCTGGACACAAGAAAGAGAAGAACGGAGAAATCAATATCAAACAATGTCTTTAGTTCAAACTACGGTTTAGATTTGGCTTTAATGTTCCATGTTTATATTCACCAATCTCATGTTGTTATTATAAACTTGAGCCTGTTAAGACTGGTTAAGAGATTCATTGAATGTCACAGCGGACACAACTTTAACACAATCCAGTCAACAAACCTCACAAGCAAAGCATTAAGAGCTGAACCTGCTGAAGTCAGTTAACACAGCATAACTGGGAAGGGCACGATAGGTGAAAGTATAAAGCAGTAGTAGCGACTCCCACATTTGGATCTTCATAACCTCTTTGGGATCGATTTATACAATGAAGCCAAGAGGCTGTCTGAAATACAACGGAGTTTCATTCTGTTTTCAAATTTGCCAGTGTAATATAATCCTTGTGTTTTCTAAGCTCCGTTGTTATGTTCTTGCTCCCACTGTAGAGGTGCTATCGGGATTTCATGATGTTTAACAAAGCTTTTAGAATCATAGTCATACAGTGGGGAAATATGCCTTGCAGCCGAACTTGCTAATGCCGACCAACATGCCCCATCTACACTAGTCCCACCTGCCTGTGTCGGGCCCATATCCCTCTAAACCTATTCTATACATGTACCTGTTTAAGAAGGAACTGCAGATGCTGGAAAATCGAAGGTAGACAAAAATGCTGGAGAAACTCAGCGGGTGAGGCAGCATCTATGGAGCAAGGAAATAAGCAGCGTTCTGGGTCCTAATGCTTTATAAACATTGTGATATTCCCTACTTCAACTACCTCCTCCAGCAGCTCGTTCCATTTTTCGACTACTCTTTGCCCACCCCCCTCCCACCCCTGACCACCTCATCTTAAATCTATGTCCTCAGATTTTTGATTCTCTTACTCTGGGTAAAAGATTCTGTGTATCTAGTCTATTCTCATGTATCTATGCATTTCTTAATCCAATTTTATGATTTCTGTTCCCTTTGGCATAGAAAGTTGAAGAGTTTGCAGTTGCCAGGGAAGTTGGGAAATAGATTTAGAGTACATTGCTTGCCAGTTAAAGGTCGCCCAGAAATTGGAACACGTTTAAAAGTACGATAGTGAGATTTCAAGGTGTGCATATTACGGGAAAAGGGTAACTAAAGAGAGAATAGGGCACCTGAGAAATCAAGTGGTCATCTATGTGTGGAGCTGCAGGAGATGGCCAAGGTTCACAAATGATATATATCCCACAGAGAAAGACGTGAAGAAGAGGAAACATGAGAAAGTTAAATGAAACGTCTTAGGGGCAGTCATTATTACAGCAAGGAGCTGCAAGACATATGAGGGTAGGTAAATATCTCAGGCTTGGACAGATTCATTCAAGGACACTGTGGGAAGCTGGTGAAGAAATTAAAGGTATCCTGACCGAGATATATGAATCAACACTAGACACAGGTGAAGTGCTGGAAGACTGGGGGTGGCTAATGTTGTGCCCCTATTTGTGAAGGAAGCTTAACATCCATGGTGGGCAACCTATGAAGAGTATTCGGAGAATAAGCTATACCCACATTTGAAAAATCAGTGTTTGATTAGGGATGCTTTGGGATAGCCAACATGGGAAATTGTGTTTGTTGATGAAGTAACCAAGAAGGGTGATGAGAACAGGGCCGTAGATATAGTCTACATGGACTTCAACAAGATAGGGTTCCACACAGTAGCTGCTCTGGAAGGTTAGATCATAACGTCATATGGTCATGTGATAGGAGCAGAATTAGGCCATTCGGCCCATCAAGGCTACTCCACCATTCAATCATGGCTGATCCACCTCTTCCTCCTAACCCAATTCTCCTGCCTTCTCCCCATAACCCCTGACACCCATACTAATCAAGAATCTATCTGTCTCTGCCTTAAAAATAGCCATTGACTTGGCCTCCACAGGCTTCTGTCCAAATGAATTCCACAGATTCACCATATTCTGACTAAATAAATTTCTCCTCAGCTTCCTAAAAAAATGTCCTTTAATTCTGAGGCTATGGCCTCTGGTCCTAGACTACCCCACCAGTGGAAACATCCTCTCCACATCTTGGATATCACTGGATCCAGGGAGAGCTAACTAACTGGGACCAGCTTTGTCAGGGCACCTTGGTCAGCATGGGAAGATTGGGCCAAAGGGCCTGTACACATGCTCCATGACTCCATAACTCAGTTAATAATCTGCTGGTTTTGTATGGCTTCTGCCATTGGCAATGGCAAAGTCTACTCCTAGAGAGTACAGGCCATGTACAGACTTTAGCTGAAGGCATGTCAGAGACTGAGAAATAACTGGCATGAATCAAGCCCTATTTTGAAGTAACATATTTTTCTTATAAATTATAAATTTTTGTAATAGAAGCAGCCTTTGTAAATCTGTCGCACTGTAATTACATCCTCCAACTATTAGCTATGGCAAGACAAATTTGCTGAAGGATTTTCTATTAGAAATTTGACATGGGAATTTATTATTCAAAAGGTTAATGGGAATGCACAAAGGCATAAGTTAAAGAACCATAGAGATAGTATCCTCTGTACAAAGCAATACTTTTATATCAATAATGTATGTTAATAGTCAATTATTACATGCTGCATCTCGTTGTGTGTTATTTGTGCAGGCATCTGTAATCAATTTTTAATTAGGAATATTTTCCTTCATGCGTTTAAAAGGAACATGCTAATGTCTGACTGACACAGCACGCGGTCCTGTGGAGACAGTGGTAATTTTATTCATTATCAGATATAGGCATTGCCTTTAGACTCTCTGAGAGATTCCAACACGACCCTTTAGACTGTATACATTAGAGATGCAATGTGGAAAGTCTGCACCAACCGGCGATCATCCCGTACACTAACGCTATCCTACACACTGGGGACAATTTACAATTTTACCAAAACCAATTAACTCACAAATCTGTATGTCTTTGGAGTGTGGGAGGAAACCGGAGCACCTGGACAAAAATCCATGCAGTCACGGGGAAAATGCACAAGCTCCACACAGACAACACCCGTAGTCAGGATCGAACCCGGGTCTCTGGCGCTGTAAGGCAGCAACTCTACCGTTGCACCACCATGCCTTCCACTCTGTGGCTGTTAGCTCCTTCTGCTGGACCGTAATATAGAAATGATGAAAAAAATGAAAATATGAAAAAAATACTGGACTGTTCCCTGCAGTGAAACTTGTAATCCAAAAGAGTTGAGGAGTGCGAATGGTAAAAAGTGCCTGTCATCTGATGGATACTGGAGATTTATTCCACCTGGTCAACGGCTCCACACAGGAGGCTTTAGACCGGGCAGCAGCGTTCTAGCCATGATCTAGTTATGCACAAGAGGTGAGGAGACCCTGGCAACCCATGACAAGAATACTTGACACAATGTGGCTTCATGGGGTTCAAGTAAACATGAAGCGAATGGACATTAAATGGACAACTCTTCCAAGGTTATAGTCATTCATGATGGAAGATGGCTGTGGTTGTTGTAAATCGTTTATCCCAGCAGCAGGCTATCTCTGCATGGGGTCTGTACGGTGATGTCCTCAGTTTAACAAACTTCATCTTTCATAAATCAATTACCTCTGGGGGTATCACCAATGATTACAGTAATACATGTGAATATCCAGGTGAATACTTCAGCAGATAAATCAATCTATGCTTCCATTTGGCAAGACCTGAACAGCATTCAGCCAAAGGTGCAGTTTGGCATGTTGGTCAGCATGGATGTGATGGGCCGAAAGACCTGCTTTCATGTCTCAATAACGAAGTAACACAAGTGCCAGACACGACCATCTCTTACAGGAAAGAGTGACTCACTCCTCTCCTTGACGTTCAATCGCATTATCATTGCCAAATCCCTACCATCAAAATCCATGTTGTCATAATCAACCAGAACTCAGTTGGATTGGACACATATATACTGTGGTTGGAGTCACACGTCTGAGATAGTGGGTATTCTGCAGCAAATGACTCACCACCTGAGACCATCACACCTTTCCACCATTTACAAGGCACAAGTGAGGAGTATGATAGAAAACTCTCTATTGGCCCTGGTGAGATCAGCTCAACACCATGCAGGAGGTGTATGGGTTGTTGCCAAGATACTTAACAGCATTTAAGTCTGAAGAAGGGTTTCGGCCCGAAACGTTGCCTATTTCCTTCGCTCCATAGATGCTGCTGCACCCGCTGAGTTTCTCCAGCTTTTTTTTTGTGTAACCTACTTAACAGCATTGATGTACAGTAGAATCTTGTGGTCCAAGTTCATGGCTCTCTGAAAGTATCAACACAAGTAGATGCTATGGTAACTTGATACATACGCTTGCCTTTATCGGTTGAGACTTCTGAGTATAAGAGTCAGGAGGTCCTGTTGCAGCTTTATAAAAGTTTGGTTAAGCCACATATGGACTGTGTGTATTTCTGCTATCCCTATTACAGGGAGGATGTACAGGCTCTGGCGAGGGTGCACGAGGTTTACCAAGATGCTGTCTGGTTTAGGGACTATTAGCTGTAAAGACATTGGACAGTGCTGGGATTGTTTTCTCAGCAGCATTGTCGGTTGAGGGGAGAACTTACAGAAGTTAATACAATTATGATAGGAAGAGATAGGGTAGACAGTAAGAATCTCTTTCCCAAGTTGGAAATGTCAAATATAAGTGGTCACAGCTTTAAGAAGAGTGGGAACTTTTAAAGGAGATATGCAGGGCAAGGTTTTTTTTTTACAGTGAGAGTGGTGGGTGCCTGGGATGCACTGCCAGGGTGGTGGTGGAAACAAGTAGTATAGTGCTGTTTAAGAGGCTTTGAGGCAGACCGCCTGAATATGAAAGGAATTTAGGGATATGTACTAGTTTAATTGGGCATCATGTTCTGCACAGACATTGCACGCTGAAGGCCTGCTCCTGTGCTCCACTATGTTCTATGATCTTGTTTTACACTTCTTCACCCCTCTCCTTCCTGCATGCTTCTTCCCACCACTACCGGCATTGCCTTGGCAGCCTCTCACGCAGTGCATCCTCGTTGGTGAGTTAATCGGCCCCTGCAACCCATCCCCAGTGAAGGTGGGTGACGGGTACATCAGAGTGGAGCAGGTGGATGTGTGAGAGCAAATAGGTTCCAGGGAAACAAGTGAGGGAGTGCAATTGATGGCATTGTACTGTGACCTGGTGGAGATGGGCTTGCGTGTCATCAGAAAACATATCATGAGAAAATCTTCCGTTGCCGCCCAGCGATCCCCGCACACTAACTTTATGCCACACACACTAGGGACAATTCACACACACAAACCAAGCCAATTAACCTACAAACCTGCACGTCTTTGGAGTGCGGGAGGGAACCGGAGAAAACCAACGCAGGTTACGGGGAAAACATAGAAACTCCATACAGACTGCTTCCACAGTCAGGATTGAACCCGGGTCTCTGGTGCTGTAAGGAAGGCAGCAACACTACCGCTGCGCCACCGTACTAAAAAGTATGTAGAACAATAAATTTGCTCAAAGTGAGTAACCTTGTATGAAACTCAAGCCATTGACATTAAGTGTGACAGGGCTTTGCTTTCTGTATCCTGGCAGGGGACGGTTTTGCTGAGACAGCGGGAGTGATGAGTCAGCAGGCTGGCCTTGGTAAGCACAAATGTCTGCAGAGCTGATAAGAAACTCTGCTGACAGAAGCACAATCAGGCAAACGCCGCCAATGGAACTGATACAAATTCCTCCCAGCTGGAAGTGAAGAGCAACCCAAATATAGTACAATGTTGATGGAAACCCTTCTATAAAACGGTTCATTTCATGCAGATATTCAGAAGAACCAGCTCCTGCATCAGAGCAAGACAAGGTAGGAGATAAACGTTCAACCTTCCTCGAATAAATTCTTTGTACTGACCTGCTTGTTAGATTATATGTGAAGCCGTCATGTTCTTTGTGGTGGCATGTACTGTACCTATACTTTAAATGAAATCTATACTATTAGAAAATAACTAACTTTTCCAATGGTAAAAGACAGATGAAGGCAGAAGAGATTAAATAAAACTGGAAAATATTGTATTAACTCAGTGGGTCAGACAACACTATGGAGAGTAAAGGTCACAACTTATAGGTCACTGTTTTGAAATACTGAATCTATTTCTCTCTCCACAGATGCTGCCTGACCTGCTGAGCATTTCCAGAATTCTCTCTATATTTAACTAAATCGTCTGGTTTGATTCAAGACAATTTGTTGTCATCACTGCTTCTGCAATAATCTTGTGTGTGACAAGTTTTGTCTTTGGGATTCTTGAATGAATTTTTCACCAACCCACCCCATCATCTGCCTGCTTTAAAACACTCAAGTCATAATGCTCTTAATAGGCTAGATAGCCAGTTATCTCAATTCCAGGTATCAGTGGGTCTACACTGCCTTTTCTAGACATTTGTAACAAGTACAACTCTTGAAAATTTTTCCTGAATTAAAGTTAATTTAAACTCAGAAAGGATGGGTTGCACTTGAACCCGAGGGGGACCAATATCCTGGCGGGGAAATTTGCAAAGGCTACTGGGGAGACTTTAAACTAGAATGGTTGGGGCGAGGGACTCAAATAGAGAAAGCTAGTAGACAGAATGGGAGGCAGGAAGCAGAAAAGGGAAGCACTCGGACACAAGAGGAGAAAGAAGAAAAAGGAAATAAACAGAGAATAAGAGGCGGTGGGTTTCTTAAATGTGCATATTTTAATGCTAGGAGCATTGTAAGAAAGGTGGATGAGCTTAGAGTCTGGATAGACACCTGGAAG
Organism: Leucoraja erinaceus; assembly: GCF_028641065.1. Classification (NCBI taxonomy): domain Eukaryota; kingdom Metazoa; phylum Chordata; class Chondrichthyes; order Rajiformes; family Rajidae; genus Leucoraja; species Leucoraja erinaceus. The sequence goes on from NC_073406.1 coordinate 13,202,035, forward strand.
TATGATGTTGTGGCAATCAGTGAAACATGGTTGCATGAGGGCTGTGATTGGAAACTAAATATTCCAGGATTTCGTTGCTTCAGGTGTGATAGAATTGGAGGGGCAAGAGGTGGAGGTGTTGCATTGCTAGTCAGGGAAGATATTACAGCAGTGCTTTGGCAGGATAGATTGGAGGGCTCATCAACTAGGGAGGCTATTTGGGTGGAACTGAGAAGTGGGAAAGGTGTAGCAACACTTATAGGGGTGTATTATAGACCGCCAAATGGGGATCGAGAATTGTAAGAGCAAATATGTAAGGAGATAGCAGATATTAGTAGTAAGCACAAGGTAGTGATTGTGGGAGATTTCAACTTTCCACACATAGACTGGGAAACACATTCTGTAAATGGGCTGGATGGTTTGGAGTTTGTAAAATGTGTGCAGGATAGTTTTTTGCAGCAATACATAGAGGTACCTACTAGAGGAGGGGCAGTGCTGGACCTCCTGTTAGGAAATGAGACGGGACAGGTGGCGGAGGTATGCGTTGGGGAGCACTTCGGGTCCAGTGATCACAATACCATTAGTTTCAATATAATTATGGAGAGGGTCAGAACTGGACCTAGGGTTGAGATTTTTGATTGGAGAAAGGCTAACTTTGATGAGATGCGAAATGATTTAAAAGGAGTGAACTGGGACATTTTGTTTTATGGGAAGGATGTAGAAGAGAAATGGAGGACATTTAAAGGGGAAATTTTAATAGTACAGAATCTTTATGTTCCTGTTTGGTTGAAAGGAAACAGTAAAAATTGGAAAGAGCCCTGGTTTTCAAGGGAAATTGGACATCTTGTTTGGAAAAAGAGGGAGATCGACAATAATTATAGGCAGCATGAAGTAAATGAGGTGCTTGAGGAGTATAAGGAATGTAAAAAGAATCTTAAGAAAGAAATTAGAAAAGCTAAAAGAAGATATGAGATTGCTTTGGCAAGTAAGGTGAAAGTAAATCCAAAGGGTTTCTACAGCTGTATTAATAGCAAAAGGATAACGAGGGATAAAGTTGGTCCATTGGAGAGACAGAGTGGACAGCTATCTGCAGAGTCAAAAGAGATGGGGGAGATATTGAACAATTTATTTTCTTCGGTATTCACCAAGGAGAAGGATATTGAATTATGTGAGGTAAGGGAAACTAGTAGAGTAGCTATGGATACTATGAGTTTCAAAGTAAAAGAAGTGGATAAGTCTCCAGGTCCTGACAGGATATTCCCTAGGACATTGAGGGAAGTTAGGGTAGAAATAGCCGGGGCTATGACAGAAATATTTCAAATGTCATTAGAAACGGGAATAGTCCCCGAGGATTGGCGTATTGCGCATGTTGTTCCATTGTTTAAAAAGGGTTCTAAGAGTAAACCTAGCAATTATAGACCTGTTAGTTTGACTTCAGTGGTGGGCAAATTAATGGAAAAGATACTTAGAGATAATATATATAAGCAACTGGATAAACAGGGTCTGATTAGGAACAGTCAACATGAATTTGTGCCTGGAAGGTCATGTTTGACTAATCTTCTTGAATTTTTTGAAGAGGTTACTAGGGAAATTGACTAGGGTAAAGCAGCGGATGATGTCTATATGGACTTTAGTAAGGCCTTTGACAAGGTTCCTCATGGAAGGTTGGTTAAGAGGTTCAACTGTTGGGTATAAATGCAGGAGTAGCAAGATGGATTCAACAGTGGCTGAATGGGAGACGCCAGAGGGTAATGTTGGATGGCTGTTTGTCGGGTTGGAGGCAGGTGACTAGTGGGGTGCCTCAGGGATCTGTGTTGGGTCCTTTGTTGTTTGTCATGTACATCAATGATCTGGATGAAGGTGTGGTAAATTGGATTAGTAAGTATGCAGATGATACCAAGATGGGGGGTGTTGTGGATAATGAAGAGGATTTCCAAAGTCTACAGAGTGATTTAGGCCATTTGGAAGAATGGGCTGAAAGATGGCAGATGGAGTTTAATGCTGATAAATGTGAGGTGCTACACCTTGGCAGGACAAATCAAAATAGGACGTACATGGTAAATGGTAGGGAATTGAAGAATGCAGTTGAACAGAGGGATCTGGGAATAACCGTGCATAGTTCCTTGAAGGTGGAATCTCATATAGATAGGGTGGTAAAGAAAGCTTTTGGTATGCTAGCCTTTATAAATCAGAGCGTTGAGTATAGAAGCTGGGATGTAATGTTAAAATTGTACAAGGCATTGGTGAGACCAAATCTGGAGTATGGTGTACAATTTTGGTCGCCCAATTATAGGAAGGGTGTCAACAAAATAGAGAGAGTACGGAGGAGATTTACTAGAATGTTGCATGGGTTTCAACAACTAAGTTACAGAGAAAGGTTGAATAAGTTAGGGCTTTATTCTCTGGAGCGCAGAAGGTTAAGGGGAGACTTGATAGAGGTCTTTAAAATGATGAGAGGGATAGACAGGGTTGATGTGGACAAGCTTTTCCCTTTGAGAATAGGGAAGATTCAAACAGGAGGACGACTTCAGAATTAAGGGACAGAAGTTTAGGGGTAACATGAGGGGGAACTTCTTTACTCAGAGAGTGGTAGCGGTGTGGAATGAGCTTCCAGTGGAAGTGGTGGAGGCAGGTTTGTTGGTGTCATTTAAAAATAAATTGGATAGGCATATGGATGAGAAGGGAATGGAGGGTTATGGTATGAGTGCAGGCAGGTGGGACTAAGGGAAAATAATTGTTCGGCACGGACTTGTAGGGCCGAGATGGCCTGTTTCCGTGCTGTACTTGTTATATGGTTATATGGTTAAACTGTCTTGATGCACCAAGCAGCTAACCAGAAATTTTACTTTGATTCTATCATCTCCCAATTGCTGCACATCTGCAGTCATAAACAAAGGATTCAGATATTCATGGAGTTATACAAAGCAGAAGTAAGCCCTTTGGCTCAATTTGTCCATGCTGATCAAGGTGCCGATCTATACTAATCCCATTTGCTTGTGTCAGCCCCACATGCCTCTAAACCTTGTGTAGGAAGAGCTGCAGACGCTGGTTTAAACCGAAGATGGACATAAAAAGCTGGAGTAACTCAGGGTCTCGACCCAAAACGTTACCTATTCCTTTTCTCCAGTGATGCTGTCCGAGCCACTGAGTTACTCCAGCTTTTTGTGTCTATCTTCCCTCTAAACCTTTCCCGTCCATGTACTTGTCCAAATATCTATTAAATGCTGCAATTCTGGTTCCGTAGAATATTAAACAGTACAGCACAGGAATGGGCCCTTTGTGTTTGTGCCGAACATGATGTCAAGTTAAACTGATCTGATCTGCCTGTATATGATCTATATTCCTCTATTCCCTGGTCTTTCATACACCCGCCAATTTAATGCTCCCTTTCATTGCAAAGAAAATTTCATCTATCTTATTTGTGCTCTTCGTAATTTTATAAATCCTACAAGGTCACCCACAGCCTACTTGAGTCCAAGGAAAACATTTCTCCACTTAACCAATCTATCCTTATTTAACTCAAGCCCTCCAGTCAAGGCAACATCCCAGTGAATCTCTTCCGCACTCTCTCTAGCTTAATCATATCCTGCCTTTTGCGTGGTGACCAGAACTGCACACAATGCTTTAAGTGAGACCCAATGACCAGCACAGCAGTAACATGACATCCAACCTCTTTTACTCAATGGAGCCAGAAAGGAATTGCAGATGCTGGAATCTTGAATAAAACACAGTGCTGTAGGAACCTAGCGGGATTGGCAGTTTCCATGGAGGGAATGGACAAGAGGCCTGACCTGATGAGTCACCAGTCCATTCTCCACACAGAAGCTGCTGGAGCCACTGAGTTCCTCCAGCACTTTGTGTTTCCATTTATTTAATGTCTCATCCAAAGAAGGCAAACATACTCTATGCCTTCTTCACCATTCGGTCTATCCCTAATTAGTCATTGCCTTTCCCAAATCATTTCAAGATGCAAATAAATCCTGTCCCTCAGAATCCCTTCCAGTGATTTCCAGTGACGCAAGGTTAATTTGCCCGTGGTTTCCTGACTGGTTCTTGCAGCCCTTCTTAAATGAAGACATAACGTTAGTCATCCTCTGTTTTCCTGGCATGTCGGCCATTCAGGGTACATGGTTAAAAGTCCAACATGTCGGTTCAATGGGCTACACAGTGGTGGACTCATTGCCACAAATAATAAGGATCAATCCTGACCTTGGGTGCTGTCGGTGTGGAGTTCGCCTGTTTGCCCTGCGACCATGTGGCTTCCTCCAGATGCTCCAGTTTCTTCCCACATCCCAAAGAGGCGAGGGTCGGGTGTGTCAATTGACCTCTCTCTGTCAGTTGTCCTTGTGTGCAGGTGCGTGGCAGAATTTAGGGGCGTTGATGATGTGGGGAGAACAAAATAATGGGATTAATGTAGGATTAATGTCCAATTGGTTATTGGTGGTTGGCATGGACTCGGTGGCTGAAGGGTCTATTTCCACGCATGCTATTTCCTATGACTGAGAAATGCTCCTGTTTTAATCTCTGAATGTGACCCATCTAGACCCATCTAGTTCAATTAACGACAATTATTGATTTAGAATGAAGATTATTGTGTAAGTGTCCCATTTCCCTTGCGTGCTGTTTCCCCTTGCCTGCTTCCCCTTGTCCTATAGCCTGCCACAAAGCCGAGTGGCATTTCGTGACTGTGCTCTGCGTTTGCACGGGGCACCGCGATCATTTCTCATGAAAGAAACATCATTGATAATTAAATCACAATCAAAGCTGGCAACGCAAATCGCTGGAGACACGCGTGCGTGTTTAATCTCAAGGAAAGAGCCCCAGAGTTAACGGGAGATTGACGCACACAAAGCTGGAGTGACTGTCGAGTACATGTGAGAAGGAACTGCAAGATGCTGGTTTGCACTGAAGATGAAATGCTGGAGTAACTCAGCGGGTCAGGCAGCGCCTATGGAGAGAAGGAATGGGTGACGTTTTGGGTCGAGACCCTTCTTCAGACCCAGAGTTAAGGGGCTAGCTCACTCTTTTTTTTTTAGTGTGCAAATATTATGGTATCTAAACAGCCCGCTGAAATTCGTCCATGTGAGGACTATCTGCAGTGACAGGCCATCTCTGGGTGAGATAGCGTGCTCTGCCAGCCCGATCATGCAGTGATAATTCACTCCAGCCCCTGGGCTCCCGCATCGCCTGCCAAATAAATGCCATTTAAACAGATGTAGTTATGAGCGCACACGACCAAAGTATTGCTCGCCTCCCCCCCGCCAGACTCTGGAGGGCACGGGCACATTGTCACTGCAGCTCATCAGCAGCGTTTAGTGCATGATTCAAAGTGACGTTTTGATTTCTGCTGGCCTTTGCAGCCAACACATAACACATGAATGTCTGTCTGTGAGCACCAAGTAGCAAGATGAAAGTGTCCACGCTCCATTAACCTGCGTTACTTTCCAGTCAATTGGGCCGCTGGAGGAAGACTACCACCAGCTAAGGAGCAGAACAATCCATTCCTGTACAAAACTCTTCCCCGTGTCGGAGCTCGCACGCGTGAAGACTGAAGGAAAATATCGGTGAAAAGTTATTTACACCCAATCGTAAGAGAAATATTATGGAAACATTGTTCCGGAATTTCTTAAAGGAAACTTCTTGTGCTCTCAGCAATCTGTCCACTCCTGAGCATGAAGTAATAGTGCACTGTTACACTATTACGCTTACACTACTACAATTTCACTGCGCAGTTGCCCATGTGACAAATAATGCACTATTAAACAATTGAACTATTCAGAGCGTATGGACATCGAAGTGATGGAGAAATAGATTTGTAGACTCTGAGAACTGCAGATGCTGGTTTACAAAAAAAAAACCACAATGTGCTGGAGTAACTCAGCAGGTTAGGTAGCGTCTACGAATGACACGGATAGATGATGTTTTCCTCTAAGACCCTTCTTGAGTGAGACTATAGGAGATAGACTGAAGAAGAAGAAAGGTACTGCCCTGAAATGTCACCTATCCATGCCCTCCAGTGATATTGTCGGACCTGCTGTTAGTCCAGCACATTGTGAGAAGCAGATTGGAACTATTTTGGTGCTTTATTGTCATATGTCGGTGGTGGATATATGGAATGAGCTGCCAGAGGAGGTAGTTGAGGCAGTACTGTAACAACATTTAAAAACCATTTGGAGAGGAAAGATCTGGAGGAATATGAGCCAAATGCATAGGAAGGAACTGCAGATGCTAGTTGAAACCGAGGATAGACACAAAATGCTGGAATAACTCAGTGGGACAGGCAGCATCTTTGTAATGGGTGAAGTTTTCCCTCTGAGGAAGGGTCTCAACCCAAAATGTCACCCATTCCTTTTCTCAGGAGATGCTGCCTGCCTGAGTTACTCCACCATTTTGTGTCTATCTTCGGTATAAGCCAAATGCGGGAAGGTCTGACTAGTTTAGATGGAACATCTTGGCAGGTTGGACCGCGGGCCTGTTTCAATGCTGTAAGACTCTATGACTCTTTGTCCATACCATTCTCTCTTCACTCCCAAAATGTTTGATTAATAAAAACCTAACAATCCCAGGCACAAAATTAACAATGGACACAGCATCAATTGATGTTTGCAGGAGAAATTCAAGCTTCTACCATCTTCTGTTGGTATTCATCTTCTACAGTAGAACATAGAGCAGTACAGCACAGAAACTGGCCCTTCGGTACACAATGTCTGTGCCGAACATGATGCCATGATGAACTAATCTCCTGTGCTTGCATATCATCCATATCCCTCCATTCCCTGCATATCCATGTGCCAAGCATCTAAAATGCTCTATCATATCTGCTCGTGCATCGAACCATACCAACATCTGGTTCTACTCCTTCCTCTGCTATGTACTGTAATGTTACAAATCATCCCAGACCTCTCCATGTGGTGAATTGATTCACATACTAGATTTATTAATGTGTTTTATTTCCAACTGTTTATTTTTGGACCAATATCAGTGAAAACATCTTCAATGTATGTACTTAATCAAGCACTTAATTTGAAAAAAACATTTATCAGCTGATCTCTAAATATTTTTTAAAATAGCCACAGACTATTTTGTGTTTCCTGATAGTTGTAATCTCTCAGTTCTAGGATTACCTAATAAATAAATTATTTAGTGAAGTTATTTTGCACTTTTTCTAGTGCTCCTCCATAATCTATTTAATATGGATTCCAGAACTAGGCTGTACTGTGTGTGTGTTGCCCAACCAAGTTCAATGGGTCCAGCATAAGTTGCTCTGCTTTGTAATGTAATTCCTCTGGAAAGTAACCTTAATCTTTTGCTTGCAGGTTCTAGGGCTTTATTAACATGTTATCATTTGTACCACTTCCTAAACCTGTTTCACCCAAGTATTTTGTTTTGTTTTTTAATCTCAGACAAGCATTATCACGTGAGAGCAAGAATGGATAGCTGCATCTTCTCTTAGAGTGGGTACCCAGGAATGGTAGTGCCAATGCAAAATTGTCTTGATCCTGGAGTCGCTCAGTGGATTTCAAGCTGTTAGTGTTGTGGCACGAATCAAGAAAACACAGATAATACAAAAAAAAACACAGGCTTGGCAGTCTGACATCAGTTAGAGGAAAAATGTAAAAAAAACTCTTAGTTAACTTGAATTTTTTTTTCTCTTTCGCAGTTGTGATGAAGGCTCCTCATCTGAAACATTACTATTTGTCTTTTCGGTCATGCTGCCTGATCTCCTTGGCATTTGCAGCTTTTTCTATTTTGTGTTTTTACATCATGTTAGATCAGTTTTTGTTACCCTATTCATATCAGTCTAGCCTGACGGGCAAGTTCCACGGCACACATTACACTGAATAGGAAGCCTAATGCACTGCCTCAATAAGCCATTTGACTCATCCTATCACATGCATTCCCTTTGTTGTACACACATCCATCTCCTACCTTCTCTGCCACTGAAAACAAACTTTTATCTTTTTCTTTCCCAGTACTGGCGAAAGGTCACACACGCAAAACCTCGTCTGTGTCTCTCTTTTCACAGATGTTGCCTGATCGGCTGCGTTTTTCCAGCATTTTTTAATTTGATTTAGGATTTCTAACACCTACAGGGAAGAAGCACACTGTTATGCTGTAAGCCACCCAAGCGGACTATGAGGTGCTGATCCTCCAGTATGTATGTGGCCATGCTCTGACAATGTAACAATCCCTTTTTAATCTTGTGTCCTATCCTCCTCTATCCTGTGCCCCACCTGTACTCACACCCATTTCTCCCCTTCCCCCTCCCTGTCCAGCTGGCATCAATATTCCCACTTCTTCTCTCCTCATCTCATCCCTTTCTCCATCTCCGGACTTTGTCCAACCATCTGCCTAGCGAACCCCCTTTATCTGTACAGGTGCTCCTCAACTTACGATGGCGTTATGTTCTGACAAACACATTGTAAATTGAAAATCGAAAACCCCTTCTTTCCCCCCCTTCTCTCCCCCTACTCTCTCCACTTCTCTGTCCTTCTCTCCCCTTCTTTCCCCTTCCCTCCCTCCCGCGCTCTCTAAAGGACTTACCGTGCTCTGTGGCAGCCGTGACAAATTGGAAATGGTCCTTAATGTGTGTTAGTGTGCAGGGATCGCTGGTTGGCGCGGACTCGGTGGGCCAAAGGGCCTGTTTCCTGTGCTGTATCACTAAACTGAACTGAACTAAACTAAACTAAACTAAACTGAATCTCCTACATTTAATAGTGTCAAGGGTTATGGGAGAAGGCAGGAGAATAGGGTCGAGAGGGAAAGATAGATCAGCCATGATTGAATGGAGAAGTAGACTCGATGGGCTGAATGGCCTAATTCTGCTCCTATGTCTTATGAACACTTATGAGAGAGTGCTGGGAGGTGTTTCTGCTGATCTGCCCTGCAGAAAACAATCAGTTCTGGTCGTGTATAGATCAGCCCACAATGAGCTAGCGGCAAGAGGACGTTGCTCAGTTTTATCCACATAATTTATAGATACATCTATAACTCACTGACATGCTCTAATGTGGCAAATTTCGAGCCTCAGTGTCACAGATGTGAGCCTGGGTCCTTAAAAGAGCACAGTATACATGTCGCTGATAAAGATTGATGTTATCTGCCAGCAGCTATAATTTACTGACAATTTATTTATTTATTCCATTGCTCCACAAGAGAGACCAGGGTCACTACTCACTACTCTGCTGTTCGGGGAAATCATTTTAATGGACAACAATTGCAATGAAGTATGACTGTGTCTAATGACTGTCCTCTTAAATCAACAATCCGCTGTATATCTCGGTAGCTTGTGGGCAAATCGGCAAAATAACCACATTCTCCTGGGTCTCCGCGATGTGTTTACAGGTATCTTTTTGTGTTCTGTCAATAGATAACAAAAGGCACCAGCAGCCAATATACCAGAAACCTGGACTTTCTGAAGGTTATGATCTTGCTATCATTTAGTCCAGAATGGAGCGTGTTGCAAGGTTATTGAATCCTTTCTGTGCACTGTTTGTATTTCTTCATTTCTTCATTTTTTTTTAGTGCCTTCCCTCACAGTGAATTCTGCTGTGGGGGGACGTTTCATGTTGATTTCTTTAGTGTACTGTTCTATGTCTTTTTTCTTTTTTCTCTTTTTTGTTTTGTATGGATTTATTGGCATTTGATCTGTTCAATTAATTTAATCAATCTCTGTAAAGCACTTTGGTTCAAATACTGGTTTTGTTGAAAAGTGCTATATAAATAAAGATGATTATTAATATTATTATTATGTCCTCTCTGTTACATTGCTCATTTGATAAGTTCCAGTCAACGTTGGTCAAACATTGTTTTGAATCATGAACCTAAAGCCAAACATGAAATCTCAATTAAAGCTGCCGTATATTATACCTCAAAAAAAACACTTTAACCAGATACAGAAACTCCATTGAGCATTTCCACAAAAAGTGCTGAGATGAAAACGTGGTTTGATCAACTATTTTGAGGGGATTACTACATTGGAACAATGCCAACTTTGCAACAAGTTTTCATATTGTGGTTAATCGTTTAGACTTATTAATTTCTTAGGACCTGGCCATTGGCAGCAGGGCCAGCATTTATTATCCATCCGTACATCCCCTGCAACTGGACTATTTCAGGGTCAAGAGCAGAAGGGATAATGATGGGTTGTAGAGAAAGGGGGACAAGAAGATATGAGGGGGCTAAGAGCGAGTGATGAGAAATAAACTGAGGATTGAAGGGAACAAGATATTATTGGGAGGGCATCTGAGGGATGGTGAGATTTGTTAGGTTTGAGATGGAGGTTGTGGAAGAGGACAGTAGGCAGAGGCATGCTACCTGTGTCTGTGCGTGCGGATACTGTGCCCCTGAAGGCTGTGAGAATCTGAGTGACCGAATGTACGTTTCCGCACAAGTGTATGTGCGTGTGCATGTGTGTATGTGTGTGTGTTTGTATGTACTTGCAAATGTGTATGTGTGTACAGTATGTGTGTACAGTATGTGTGTGTTAAATCTTCACAGAGACCCACCCTTGTCTCCAGTTGTTTTGGACCTCCTTTGCATTGGGCCAGGACCTCAATCTGCCAAGCCCCGATGATGGCTGGGGATAAATGAACTTCCCAGATTGAAAAACATGAACAAATGATGGTCTGCACTGAGTCAATGGGCTGAAGGGCCTGCTTCTGTGCAGTGTCCCTCTAAGAATCTGGCACCTTCCACTATGTAGGAGATATCCACAACCCTGGTGAAACAATGTTAGGAAGTTAAAGTGGCTCAAATGTTCCCCATTGTTGCTGATGGAACGGAGCTTAGTGTGTACAAAGTGGATGATCATAAATATAAATGTGGATCTTAGAATAGTTCTAAAGAAAAACAAATAATAATGCTTTCATAAATTTCAAATGCTGCTTATTATAATATAGAATTGGCCTACTACTACTCCTAAATGGTTCTCCCATAACTTGTTATCACACCACTGAATCGTCCTCCCATAAGCTAGGGTGAGGCTCTAAAGCACTATTCTGCACTTTGGTATTTTTCACTGTACTACCTGTTGTATGGCTTGATTGTACTCATGTATAATATGATTTGACTGGAATGCATGCACACAAAGCTTTTCACCGTATCTCAGTACACGTGACGATAATAAAACAATACCAATACCATGCAGATTTCATGGAGGCTACAGAGAACTAAAAAAAAGGGGAATGGGACTAATGGAACTGGTCTGATAGATGCCTTCCGAGATTTAATGGGCCGAATGGCTTCCATCTGCATCTAAAGGAACTGTGCAGAGCATGTTTTTACATCGAGAACAGTGCCTGGAAAAAATATATGATAGTGTCGTTTGGGAGGCTTATGGATAGGCACATGGATATGCATTGAAATGTAGGTATAAGCAATTAGTTTAATATGGCATCATGTCTGATATGGACATTGTGGGCTGAATGATCTGTTCCTGTGCTTTACTGTTCTAAGTTATAATAAGTTTAGTTTAGTTTAGTTAAGAGATACAGCATGGAAATGGGCCCTTCGGCCCATCGAGTCCGCACGGAGCAGAGATCCCCGCACATTAACATTATCCTACACACACAAAGGACAATTTACGCTTATACCAAGCCAATTAACCTACATACCTGTATGTCCTTGGAATGCGGGAGGATACCGAAGATCTCGCAGAAAACCCACGCGGTCACAGGGAGAACGTACAAACTCTGTATAGACAGCACCCATAGTCAGAAGATTACAAAGGTTGATTTAGGTTCAGAGATGAACTGAGAGAAAATGTTGCCAATGGTACCCATGCAAGTAACAAGAGTGTTCAGGATAGAGAAATCAATTGGCAGAAGGTGCGATTGTGATGACAGAGCAGAGAGGATGGGGCAACAGAATGTGGATGGGTTTGGAGAAGAGCGATAATGTGGTGCAAAGAAGAATGATAATCAGGCAAAGGGCCAATTGAGAGAAGGCAGCCATAGCAAGAAAGAGAACAATTTGTGAAGCGGGTGTTAGATCAAGAAGTGAACATTGATAGGAATTAGCCTTCGAGACTAAATCAATTGTAAATGCAGTAATGATGATCAAGGACGCTGATGACATGCAGGAGGAAAATCTATATGACCTTAGCAGCCAATGTAGTTTTAAGTTGTAGCTTAGACAACCACTCCTTCTCCGTCCCCTGATGGGAAAGACATTTTTAAAACATTAATATTTTGTTTGCTCTCTTCAGCAGTTCCTGCATGCTGTTCATGTCACTGATCTTCCCAATAAAGCTGAAGAAGGGTCTCAGCCTGAAAAGTTACCCTTTCCTTCTATCCAAAATGCTGCCTGTCCCACTGAGTTACTCCAGCATTTTGTGTCTATCTTTAGTGTAAACTAGCATCTGCAGTTCATTCCTACACACACCGTAGGAGCTTCAAGTATACTGGAGGATTAGGAGGCTATTTGATAATACATTGAAAAAAGGCACTATGTGCTTGGATTTTTAGCCAAAACCTGACAATATTTTCAGATTCCAAGTATTTCCCTTCCCCAACCCCACTGAAACTTTGAGCCTAACAGCACCAGGAGCAGAGGTACTAACTGAGGCACATTCCAAGCAGCAAGTATCAATAAATCACACTTAGAGTGAAATGATTTGCTGACAATTTCAGGTCAATTTCATTAATTTAGGATCAAGCTAGCAGTTCTTTAGAGCTCTGTCAATGTGTGTGGGGGGGGTGGGGGGGTGCGGGGGGGAATGAACGGAATTAAATAATAAGCAAGAAGAGACAGGGTAGTAAATATCTAACCTGGGTCAGTTTACAGGATAGTTCCAAAGAGAAATAGAAAGGTAATCTTTCCATAAGTATCAAATGGTGCACCTTATGAAGTAGAATAAGTGAGATGATATTCTCATGGCAAACTCTTAATTTTCAGACATTATATGCAATTTATTTTCCTTTTGTATGAAATAAATATTTCTTGCTCTCTCCGCTGAGTTTATAAGTTCATGGTTCATAAATCATAAAAGCAGAATTAGGCCATTCGGCCCATCAAGTCTTCTCTGCCATTCAATTAGGGCTGATCTATCTTTCCCTCCTAACCCGATTGTCCTGCCTTCTCCCCATAACCCGTGGCATCCTTATTAACCAAGAATCTGCCAATCTAACCGCCTTAAAAATAACCATTGACTTGGCCTCCACAGCCGTCTGTGGCAATGAATTCCACAGATTCACCACATTCTGACTAAAGAAATTCCTCCTCATCTCTTTTCACGGCATAATTGATAGTAATGAAAAAGTGGAAACATTAATTTAATCTACGAGGCATGTTCAGACCACCCAAATAACAATTAATTATATTGTTTTGTTTCTGCATGAATCAAAACAAAGAATAAAGTTTTGGAATGTCATACACATAGACCTTTGGGTCAAGAAAGGATATATAATTCTTCAATGTGCATTTAAGCAAGGCCCGTCACCCTTTAACTTGGGGCCTGTTCCTTACTGAGCTTGTCAAAATGTCTGCCAGGACAAGTCTCTTCCCCTTGTCTGTTTCACCTTCTTTCTCTTGATTATATGAACCTCTCCAAACGTAGCTTCAAAATGCCCCAAGTAGACCCCAATACGACTAGTGTGTGTGATTGTTCCATTGTGCGTGATGCTATATTATCCCCTTTAACTTCTTCACACCTTTTTCAATGTCATCTATTCACCTGAAGTTGCTCCTTTTTATTTCTCAACTCTTTACTTTAGAAATGTGGTAGAGATACTCGGGACAATTTACAATTTTCCCGAAGCCAATTAACCTACACACCTGTACATCTTTGGAGTGTGGGAGGAAACCGGAGCACCATGAGAAAATCCACGTGGTCTAAGGATCCAAGGTTCAAAGGTCTTTAATTGTCGCGTGTACCAATTAGGGTACAGCGATAAGGTCACAGGGGGGATGTACAAACTCCGTACAGTCAGCACATGTGGTCAGGATCAACCCCGGGTCTCTGGTGCTGTAAGGCTGCAGTTCAACTGCTGCGCTACTATGCCGCCCTGGAACTGCCTTTGTTTGGCTCCAATCACCCACCCAGGCATGTCCATTGACAGCATTCCCTCCTGCTTCTGCATGTAGTTATACCTTCAGAGTCCCTCAAGGATTCAACCTTTACTCTTCGTTATCTGCATGTTGCCCTCAAATGCATCTGCTTGAAACATGCCGTGTGCTGCTATCCAGCCTTTCCTTCTATTCTTTCCACTCAATCCCTCCGTAAACTCTATGCCGCTAAAACTGCTTGCTTGATATTACCTTTGAAAAAAATGACACGGTGGCGCAGTGGTAAAGTTGCTTCCTTACAACACTTGCAGGGTTCGATTCCGACTCTGTGTGCTGTCGGTACGGTGTTTGTACGATCGTGTGGGTTTTCTCTGGGATCTTCGGTTCTCTCCCACACTCCAAAGATGTACACGTTTGTAGGCTAATTGAATCGTATTAATGTTACATCATCCCTAGTGTGTTAGTTGGCGAGGATCGCTGGTCAGTGCGCTCGGCGGTACGAAGGGCCTGTATCCATACTGTATCTCTAACACTAAAACTAAACAAAAGTTATCCATGAAATTTACAACAGCATAATACAGTACATCCACATATAACTGTTCAGTACAAGCTGCACCAAAGATCCTAGAGGGACGAAGATCTTTGAGCTGCACTATTCCATTTACATTATATTAACATTGTATCAATTTTCATTTACATTCTCTACTTGAGCAGTCTAAGGTGTTTATATATTTTTCTCCTTAACCAATGGGAAGATAGAATTTATCCCGTTATGCAAGATATCCAATATCTCTGTCTACATTTTTTTGTGCATTTGATTCAGGTTTGAAACCCAAGTATTAGCACATTAGGGCGCTCATGCTAGCTATACAAACAGAGTTGTCATTGATTAAGCCCCTATTCGAAGTTTCATAGGCACAAGGTAGCACAGCAGTAGAGTTTAAGAAGGAACTGCAGATGCTGGAAAATCGAAGGTAGACAAAAGTGCTGGAGAAACTCAGCGGGTGCAGCAGCATCTATGGAGCGAAGGAAATAGGCAACGTTTTGGGCCAAAACTCTTCTTCAGAGTTGCTGCCTTACGGCGAATGCAGCGCCGGAGACCCAGGTTCGATCCCGACTACGGGCACTGTCTGTATGGAGTTTGTACGTTCTCCCCGTGACCGGCACGGGTTTTCTCCAAGTTCTTCGGTTTCCTCCCACACTCCAAAGACATACATGTTTGTAGGTTAATTGGCATGGTAATTGTCCCTAGCGGATGTAGGATAGTGTTAATGTGTGGGGATTGCTGGTCGGTGCGGACCCGGTGGGCTGAAGGGCCTGTTTCGCTCTGTATCTCTAAACTGCATTTTTTTTTAAATCAACTTTGATTTATCTAAGGGATTTCACTCAAAATTGTCAACGGGAAAGTCAATTATCCCACCAGGTAACAACTTGAAGGAAGAACTTGAATTTCTGTTCCTCATTCCTTTACACTGTTGGATGATAAACAAGGGAGTCACATTCACTTCAGGTCCGCAGGGTCACTCCACACTGAAGGCTGTCGGAGATTTTCTTACTCAGTAGTAAAACAAACACTGACAGAATGCATTGATCAAAAATATTTTTTTTAAATAGAACTATTAGAATGTTTTTATGAAGAAATCTAGATTTAGCTTATTTAATTTACATCTGCTTCCACTTGATGATGAACAGACACTGTGGGTGTTATGTTCATCATATGCATTCTGATTTCTGAGCCTCAGTTCTTTAACTTCTGAGGTGGTGCGAGTTGGGTTCCAAACAGAGTTGTCACTTCTCATCATCCCCCCTGACCTGTCCGCACGCATTCTATTCCACTGGAAACTTTATCTGCTCAAATAAAAATAAAGACTGCTGGAGATAATTCTATCCATGCAGGTTCTAAGGAATGAAAATATTAACATGGACAGGCTATGAAAATCCTATGCTATGCTGGAAAATTATCAAATCCTCCTTAGATTACAGCCCGTTTACTGTATGCAGTTGTGACACAAAATGCTGGAGTAACTCAGCGGGTGAGGGAGCATCTGTGGAGAGAAGGAATGGTCGACGTTTCGGGACGAGACAGTGTCTCGCCTCACCCACTGAGTTACTCCAGCATTTTGTGTCTACCTTTGATTTTACCAGCATCTGCAGTTCTTTCTTACACACTGTATGCAGTTTTGGTCACTGCGTTACAGGAGTGATATATTGGTGAAGATGGGTGCAGAAGTCAATGGAAAATCATTTATCTGAGGAATGTTTGGAAAGGTTGGGTTGCATATCATAGAACAGAGGGGGCTGAAGGAGAATGTATTTGAGACTATAAAATAATGATCGGCTTAGATCTGCAGAGAGACTGAGATGTTCTTGTGCACAGATCACAAAAAGACAGGTCCAGCAAGGCAAATTACATATAGGTTGGTGTTGCAAAGAATTTGGAGTTTCAAATAAAGGTAGCATAGGGTATCTGTGAGGCCACACCTGGAGCGTCGTGCACAGTGTTGTCCCTCTATTTGAGAAAGGACATAATGGCAAAGAAGGCAGTCCTGAAGAGATTTACTTGGCCGATTCCTGGGATGAGAGGGTTACCTATTCATGAGCAGCTGAAATAAATAGATCCACAGTCTTTGTAGTTTACAAGAATATGGCTTCTTCTTCTTGCGTATGGCGTGCACAGCCTAAAGTTGTAGGTCAAGGGTAGGACAGCATCCAGGCCAGGACAGCATCAGTTACTGGGTGAATGGCTTTGATGCCACCAGGAAAAAGCCTCAGTGAGCAGTCATTCACTGTGTGGGATGGGCTGGTCTGGATGTCCGCAGTCGCAAGCAGGGCTGTCTGTCATCCCCCACTTATGCAGGTGATGGGCTGTTCTTGCATGGAGGGTGCGGATTCTGTTCAGGGTCAGCCAGATCGCAACCTTTATGTGGTTCACCCTTTTGACTTAAGGGCCTGTCCCACTTGCCGATTTTTTCGGCAACTGCCGGCATCATTGACTAACGTATAAAATCACCGAAAAATTTGCGGCGTGACATGGAGTGATGACCTATGACGCGCTTTTTTTTTTCAAGTGTCACTACATTTTTTTGTTGCCGCGGGATTTTGAAATGTTCAAAATCTTTTGGCGACACTGATATGATGCCGGCAGTAGCCAGAAAAAATAGCCAAAGTGGGAAAAGCCCTTAATGCAATCAACCCCAGACGTGCACAAACAAATAGAATATGGCTTAATTAGTTGAAACAGTGCAGTTATTTCAAGTCCTAAGGCAGGGAGATAAACCTTTGAAAGATTGGAGGTTTGAGGGCTGTGGGGAACTGGCACAGAATAGAAGATGAGGCCTGGGACAGATCAGCCTTGTTTATACATAATAGTAGGGCAGGATTGAGGGGCTGAGTGGCCTCCCATATCTTATCCTGCTATGTTTCAGCTGTAGTAGTTGTATGAAGAATTTATAATCTTTAGTAGGGGGGAGGGGGGGGGGGGTGGGGATCATAAACTGATGGTGTAGCTTTAATGTCATTAGTAGATGAATTTGAGGAAAATATATTATCATCAGAGGGTGGTGGGACTCGGAGGTCACTGTCTGAAAGGGTGGGAGAGACAGAAATCCTCACCATTTTTCAACAGCATTTGGATGTTGACACCAGACACCCTCTTGTCCCCTCTCCCATCGGACAAGAGCTACTGAAGTGTGAAAACACACCCCCCCAAATTCAGAGACAATTTCTTCCCAGCTGTTATCAGGTAACTGAACCATCCTATCACCAACTACAGAGCGGTCCTGACCTACCTGCCATATACCTCATTGAAGACCCTCAGGCTATCTTTTATCAGACTTTATTGGATTGGTTTGAAGGTCACATGTACTGAAATATGGTGGAACGCTTTTGTTTACGTGTTATTCAATTAAATCAGATCACACCGCACATGAGTACAATCAAGCCACACATAAGTAACCAGGTAGAACAACAGGTAGTGCGAAAAGAGAAACTCCCGGAGTGCAGGGTATAGTTTACACCATGTAAGATGTTCCAGGTCAAATGTCCATTGCCTGCAAAGAGGTAGTTGGAAGATAGGAACCATGCGCTCGCTTGTGAGAGGGCTGTTCAGTAATCTGATAACAGAGGGGAAGAAGCTGTTGCTAACTCTGGCGGTACGGCTTTTCAAACCTTTGTATTCTCTGTCCGATGGGAGTGGGGAATGGCCGGGATGAAAAGGATCCTTGATTATGTTGGCTGCTTTCCTGAAACAGGGTGAAATGTAGTAGGAGTCAATGGTGGGGAGTCTGGCCTATGTGATGAACTGGGCTATACCCACAACTCTCTTTAATTTCTTGCAGTCTTGGGTGGAGCTGTTCCCAAACCAAGCTGTAATGCAACCTAATAAAATGCTTTCTACTGTGCAACTGTAGAAGATGGTAAGAGTCATTGGAGATACCCTGTATATTGAAATGCCTCAGTCTCCTGAGGATGCATTGATGTGCTTTTTTTTGGCCTGGATTTCAGTGACTATCTCCAGAGAATGAATCAATTCCCTTATCAGGGGAATAAACCTTTAAAAATAGATACATTTGAGAAAGAAATTGAAGGTTTAATCATTGGGATTTGCAGAAGATTGCAGAACATAATAACAACATTTCCTATCTCTATTTTATATTTGGGGATTCGAGTGGGAATTATTATTGTTTCTCCAACTGAACTCTTCTTCCGGGGTGGGAGGGTGAGGATGTGCAGACCAGGGGAATGCCTTAAGAAAAGTAATTGGATTTTATAATAGAACAGTTTGAACGCTAGCAGACACTGTCAGAGTGCCTTGACACTGGCAGAAAAATAGAACTTGCACTGCATGGCCCAATCTCAAAATACTGCCGACACTGGCAATGTGTGATAAAAGCAGTAAAGGCTGGAAATACTCAACACGCCTGGCAGCATTGGAGAAAGAAACAGAATCAATGCTTCAGCTTGACGACCTTTCATAAGAGGAGTTGAAATATAACAATGATGGACACAAAAAGCTGCAGTAACTCAGCAAGTCGGACAGCTTCTCTGGAGAAACGCAATAGGTGACGTTGCTTCTTCAATCTGAGTTACTCCACCTTTATGTATCAATGTTCGGTTTAAACCAACATCTGCAGTTCCTTCCTACATGCGTACAACAATGATTTGGGTGTAGAGAAAGATATATTTTTAAAACATAATTCTTCTTCTAAGAGGGCTATTGCTGCTCACTCATTGAGTGTACTCAAGGAAGGGATTTATGGCTCTCTTTGGTTGCAAGGGAAACGAAGGGACGAGGGGATGGAAGAGGGGAGAGGGGACCTCATTAACATAATGGAAGGCTTGGATAGAGTGAATGTGGAGGAGATGTTTCCACTAGTGGGAGAGTCTAGGGGCAAAAGGCACAGCCTTAGAATAAAATGATATACCTTTAGAAAGGATTTGAGGAGGATTTCTTTTAGCCAGACCGTGGTGAATTTGTGGAATTCCTTGCCACAGACGGCTGTGAAGCCAAGTCTTAAAGATTGACATGCTCTTGGTTAGTAAAGGTGTCAGTTATGGGTAGAAGGCAGGAGAATGGGTGAGAAGAAAAGATAGATCAGCCATGATTGAATGGCAGAGTAGAATCGATGGGCTAACTGGCATAATTCTGCACCTATCATATGAAGTTATGAGAGAGGTACCGAGGAAGCACATTAAATTATGCACATGAATAATTATGGAATGGCAAAGCGAGCTCAAAGGGATGAAAGGCTTAACCCTTAATGAACTGATTAGGGACAGTCAGCATAGCTTTATGCATGGGATATCTGATGGGTGGATCTATGGATAGAAATACTTTAGAGGGGTATTGCCAAATACAGGCACATGTGATTGGCACAGAATGCCAGCTTTTTGGCGTGGACAAGGTGGGCCAAATTTCTGTACCTGACAAACCTATCTCTCTTTGCTTATGTTCTCATGTACTGTGGACAAATGGTCCAATACAAAGACAGGTGGGAACGCAAGTTATGTTTAACAGGGTATCCGTGGGGAGAAGTCAAGGCCCATGTCAGCTGGAGTATTCTGCAGGGAGACATGAATTCATTCATGTTGATAGGAAGAATATCATTTCAATGAAGCAACGTTACAAAATCTACTGTACAGAGTAATCTGGGTGGCCTTGGACATGGAGCATAGCACACTAAGTGTAACAGAGCGGCACAGTGGCATAACTAATAGAGGGACTGCCTCACAGTACCATGTACCTTGAGTCAATCCTGATCTATGGTGCTGCCCATGTGGAGTTTTCATATTCTCTCTGTAACCACGTAGGCTTCATTCAAGTGCTACAGATTCCTCCCACATCCCGGAGCTATGCAGGTTTGTGAGTTAATTGACCTGGCCTTTATTCGAAAGGGAATGGGGTCTAGAAGGAAGGAAGTATTTTTGCAATCAGACAAGGTGTTGATCAGACCACACCTGGAAAACCACACACAGATTTGGCGTCCTTATTTAAGGACGGATATTGATGACCAGAGATTTAGAAAGTGAGTTAGTGATCGCATGACTGGTGCTAGAGATCCTCCAGGTAAGCACTAATTTATCCAAAGAGTGGGGAATTACAACACTTGACACGCATACGATGCCCAAATTATGTCAACACCAGTTCACACCAGGAAGCCCATAGTTGAATCTAAAGAGGGACTGGAAATAACTCAGACATAATCACAGTGATGCCTTACCACAGGAATGCACGATTTTAACCATGCAGTGTTACTACATGTTTGAAACTTTGTGGGTCAAAATACTTTAAACAAATAGTTGGCAATGCTTTTATTTTTAAGGCCAAAGTTAATTGGAATTGAATTTACTCAAAGCCAAGCACCAGTTGATCTTTCTCCTCACATTTCTTTCCAAACTTTGCTCAGCTGGTGGGAATCCGATGGAATTAAACATGAAAGCCTTTGACGTTACTGCAGCCGAATACTGCTTTACACGATTTGAACTCAGGAGAGTGCAGAGAAGGTGTTTCATTCCACAGCAAACCCAGTTCTTCCTTTTTACATATCAAAGCAAAAAAAATGCTGGAATTGTTCAGGGGGTCAGGCAGCTTCTGTGGAGAGAAATATCGAGTTTACAATTCAGATGTATAAAGTTTTCTGTTTGCGTTTTGACAGCTCCTCAAGTTGTATCAATCAAAGTTATCACACATCAGCTAGTTTAGATGAACATATGACATATTTTAGACTTTAAATTTTAGACTTTAGACTTCAGAGAAATAGCGCGGAAACAGGCCCTTTGGCCCATCAAGTCCACACCGACCAGTGACCCCCAAACACTCGTACTATCCTACACGTCTGGGTTTTACCAAAGCCAATTAACTTACACACATGTACGTCTTTGCCGTGTGGGAGGAAACTGGAGCCTCTCAGAGAAAACCCACGCGGAGAATGTACACACCATACAGCCAGCACCCATAGTCAGGATCGAACTCGGGTCTCTGGCGCTGTAAGGCTGTAACTCTACCCCCTCGCCACTGTGCCGTCGTTTCTGCAGAAAATTAAATTTAACTTGAATCAAAGAAAAATAATTTGATGGTTTGTAGTGTCCGCACAATGTTGAATTTGCTGGTTGTTAGAATAAATCTTAATATCAAGTTGAAAGTAGTGTTTCTACCAACCATCATTTTTGGAAGCTAGTCTCCAGACATTGCTAGCTTAAATGGACCTTATATTGATGCAGAAATGTCAATTCAGTCATTGGTCCATGATGGCACACAGTGGAACAATCCTACTAATCTCCCATTCCTCATCTCCATATAGCCTGCAACTTATTCCCTCTTAGTTTTAGTTTAGTTTAGTTTAGAGATACAGCGCAGAAACAGGCCCTTCGGCCCACCGAGTCCGCACCGACCAGTGATCCCCACACACTAACACTATCCTACACACACTAGGGACAATTTACACACAAACCTAGCCAATTAACCTACATACCTGTACGTCTTTGGAGTGTGGAAGGAAACTGAAGATCTTTGAGAAAACCCACGCTGTCACGGGGAGAACGTGCAAACTCCGTCCAGACAGCACCCGTAGTCGGGATCGAACCCGGGTCTCCGGCGCTGCATGCGCTGTAAGGCAGCAACTCTACCACTGCACCACTGTGGTCGCCCTTGCATCTCTCTTGCATCTCCAGAGAAGGGGGGGGGGGGGGTGGTGGAGAAAGAGTGGAGACAATTTTAAGAAGTTTAATAAAGTTTAGCGGGCATTTCACCTAGTAGATCTTCCTGGGTCCTGAAAACTCCAGTGAGCCTATCAAAATGCCCGGTCAGCGAAGCAGATTGCCCACGGCTGCCCTCGACTGCCTGTAACTAAATAGCGACCCTACTCCACTGCACTACGAGTTAAAAAGAACCAAGCCGACCAAATTTCACTCGCGGACCATTTTTCAATATGCTGACAAATTTTCCGCGACCTAGCTGAGGCCACGAGTAATCGGGAACTTCCCTCGAGCATGAAGGAGAGTTCCGGTGACCTCATAGGACCTTGTGTCGACCATGCTGCGAGTTTGAGTCGAGGGCAAACTCGTCTAAACTTGTAGATTAGGTCGCCCAAGTGGGACAGGCCCTTGAAGATGCAAACTCTGCACCTGTTCTCAGCATTGAACCCACATCCCAGGAGCTGTGAGCAGCACAGTGATGTCTGAGCCACAATGCTCCTATAGCACCAGTTTAGATCTCCTTCATGGCCTTGGTGCCAATCATGTTTGTTATCTGCTGAATGATTTTTATTTTAACCAAACAACTTTTAAATATCAATGCAAGCACAATTCCATTTACAGGCTATGGCCTGAATCAATTTTTCATGATTGCTACAGCATGGAGTAAAATGGGATAAATATGAACCAGTCAGGAGGTCATAAATTCATATCATAAAATCATAGAGGCATAGGCGGAAGCTCTTCATCCCACCGTCCATACTTGCCTTTCTGTCCATCTTCACTATTCATATTTACTTACATTTGCCTGAAACATGGATCTATGCCACCAATTGTCTTGGGAGGCGCAGTGGCAGAGTTACTGCCTTATAAAGTCAGGGACCTGATTCGATCTAAGGGTGCTGACTTAGGGAGTTTTGTCATCCTCCCCGTAGTTTTCTCTGGTGGTCCAGTTTCCTCCCACATTCCAAGGACGTGCAGGTTTGTAGGTTAATTGCCTTCTGTAAATTGTCCCTTGTGTGTAGGAGACAACTAGCATATGGGTTATCATTGATCTGCATGGGTACGGTGAGCCGAAGGGCTGTATTGCTAAACTAAACTGATGTGCTATGAAGCTGAGAACTTTATTCCGCACTCTGTATCTTCCTCTTTGCTCTACCTATGGTACTTGAATTGGACTTTATTGTATTTATGTCTAGTATACTGTATCTGATCTGTATGGATGACATGCAAAACAACGTTTTTCACTGTACCTTGATACACGTGGCAGGTGGGAATATTTGGGAGGGATGTGGACACAGGCAAGTGGTATTAGCCTGGATAGGCAACTTTGTCAACATGGGTTAGTTGGGCCGATGGACCTCTTTCTGTCCTGATAAACTCAGTGATCATGACTGTGTCCCAAACTACGAATCTCAACACAAAGTGCTGGAGTAACACAGTGGGTCAGTCAGCATCTCAGGAGAAAAAGGATGGGTAACATTTTGGGTGGGGCCACTTCTTGAGACTCCTGTCAGTCCCAACCCAAAACGTCATTCATCCTTTTTCTCCAGAGATGCCACCTCACCTGCTGAGTTACTCCAGCACTTTGTGTCTATCTTCGGTATATACCAGCAGCTGCAGTTCCTTTCTGCACCCCAAAGTGAGAAGGCAAGCCTCCCATATGTCTTCTTCTATTCTATATTGTATTATTTTCGAACCAAAACAGCCTCTCTGACATATCCACTAGGCAGGCAGAAATCCCCAGCAATATCCCTACAAGGTCTAGAGGCTGACTGGTATAATATTTTTTATTCCAATCATTTCTTTCCAATGCCAAAAAGATGTCTGAGCCATTTTATACCACAGCTAGTTCATTACCGAGAGTAGACACACAATGCTGGAGTAACTCTGCGGGACAGGCAGCATCTCTGGAGAGAAGGAATGGGCGATGTTTCTTTAGAGTTACTCTTTAGAGTGATGAAGGGTCTCGATCCGAAACATTGACCATTCCTTCTCTCCAGAGAAGCTGCCCGTCCCACTGAGTTACTCCAGCATTTTATGTCTACTTTCGATTTTAACCAGCATCTGCAGTTCTTTCTGACTCATTACCTAGAGTTTAAATCTTCCATGCAATCGGTTTATATTTTCAAGGAGATTCATTATGTTTTAGCAGTTGCTGTTAACCTTCAGGCATCAATAAGAAGGATACATCCCATCAAAAAGAGAGATGTGCTCTATTAAAGACCAAGACAGGTGGTATCAGAAATTAGACAGGTAAGATCATGGAGAATGTCAAGTTACTTCAAGTAGAGGAGGACATGTGATAATAGAGGATAAGAAGTGAAGAAAGAGACAGTGATTCAGAAACAATTACAATAACAAGAGAGGAATTAATGCAACTGGGAGAAATAAATGGTTCTGATCTAACAGCATGTGTGTTGATATGACTTCAGTGTGATCAAGCCCTGGATTTAAATATTCTCAAATTATTTTAAGGCAATATGGAAAAGAAGATAGCAGTGAGAACCTTTGCAATAGAAGCAGCAGAGAGAAAAGCTTAAGGTTCAGAAAAATAAGCTCCAGAATGAAGAGCAAAATAAGGAGAGATGTTGCAGCAACTCAATGGATCAGGTAGCGTCTGTGGAGGGAAATGGACAGTCAATGTTTTGAAGGTAGGCACAAAATGTTGGAGTAACTCAACAAAACTGGCAGCATCTCTGGAGAGAAGGAACGGGTGATGTTTCGGTTCGAGACCCTTCTTTAGGCAGTTGAGGCCCTTCACCTGGAATCATTGTGCCTCCAAGATGTGAAATTATTTTGGTTAAAATCGGGAAAGAAGAAGTGCAGAGGAAGCTGATGGACACAGATTGTCATCTTCTGAAGTAGCTGAATCTTTAGAGCAAGTGTAAGAGAGGAAACCAGAGATGTGGGTAACAGTGGATCACAGGAACTTGTATCTTCATGTAGACTGGGTAGTTAGATTTAAACCCCTGTCCCACGGTACAAGTTCATTCCAAGAGTACTCCCGAGTTTGCCCTGATTCGAACTCCGAGATTTATGGTAATAGCCACTCTTCGGTACTCGGGGCTCTCGTGGACATTTTTCATCATGTTGAAAAATCTTCACGAGTCTTCCCGTGCTTACCTGCCGTTAGCGAGTCTTCCCGAGTACCTGCCGTTAGCGCTAAGAGACGTCCCCGAGCTCCAACGTACCCGCCACGTTCATTCTCCGTGCTTACCACAAGTTTGATTTTTTTTTTAACTCGGGAGAGCTCTTGGAAAGAACTCGCACCGTGGGACAGGGCAATTACAGAGAAATTGGATTGTATCACTTTGTTATCTCAAGAGTCAAGAGCCAAGAGTCAAGAGTGTTTACTTGTTAAATGTACCCAAAATGGAACAATAAAATTCTTACTTGCAGTGCCACAACAGGTCTACAATTACATAACCCATTTGCGATTTTACCTGGAGATGATACTGCATTGAATTAGCTTCTCCTTGGTGTAATTCACACAAGTGCAACTGATGTTTCTCTAGTTTCAGTATAACATAATTCTCCTCATAATCCCCAATTCCTCCAGCGGTGACATAAACCAGAGCCCCACACGACGGCCATGACGGAATAGCCTCACTCAATCCAAGCCGAGCACCAAGAAGAATCCCACAGGGAGAAAGGACAAACTCCACACAGACCGTACCCGAGGTCAGGATCAGAATCGGGTCTCTGGAGATCTGGAGCTCCTAGTGTTGCACCACTGAGCTGCCTCTTTCTAAAGTTGATCGGACAGGCAGACAATGTGCCAACCATCTTGTCGTGCATCTGCATCTGCATCTGAATCAGCCTATTCATGGCGTGTCATCCTGACTCTCATTCCCACTCCTGCATCCAACTGCCTGTCCTCAGCCATCTCCATTGTTATGGAGAGATCAAACATGAATTTGAAGTCTATGTAGTTTATGGTCAATGGTTTCTCTACTGTCACATGTACCAGGTACAGTGAAATAATGTTTTTGCACACAGATCTGCAAGACTATCCCCGTACATAAGCACAATCGCCCCAGTCAGTACAGTATGTACAGTACAGTATGTATGGCCACAAAGACCCATTGCAGCTGTTTCCTCCTCCGTTTCCGTCATCCCGCAAACCATCGTCACTCCCCAAGCCTGGCCCTCTTCAGCCTATGGTCCTGCTCCTTGCCTAAGTTTGGTGGGTGATAGAGATTAGTGGACTCTGTTCCAGTGGACCCCAGTCAGTAACTCTTCATACATGCTGGCAGGGAGCAGTGCCCAGCAAATCCCCCTGGGATGCTATCACTCATGTCTGTTATGCCCATCTCCTTTGTGCCAGTCCCGTGGGTGGTGCCAGGGGGTGTCAGGCCCTCTACTCAGCACCTCTACCATCACCTCACCCCTTCTGCCTCTCACTCCATCTTCCATCCACACAACAGTGGATAATGTTCCACGGTGGATATAACATAGCGGAAACTGATGCCTAGAAATTGGATGTCACCTCTTTCTGGCGAAACATCACTGAATTTACTGCTGGAGTCATAGTCATACAGTGTGGAAACAGGCCCTTCGGCCCAACTTGCCCATGCTGACCAATGTAGTCCATCTACATTTGTCCCAGCTGCCTGTGTTTGCCCCATATTGTTCTAAACCTATCCTATCCATTTCTCTCAACAAACTGGGCTCCCTTCAGAAAAGTCAGAAACTGTAAAAACGACCTTTTAAATGGTGAAAGTGTGATCTACGCTCGGAAAGAAGCAGTAAACTGGGACACACACTTGCCGTACCATTCATGATTTGCAATGAAAATACATTAATTATGAAGAAAAGCACAGGAAAATAACCTAGCCATGACCACCAGGGAGATTTACATCATGGCCACACATGAGGGAAAACAATCTAGATAGACACAAAATGGTGGAGTAACTCAGCGGTCCAATGCAGCATATCTGGAGAAAAAGAATAGGTGATGTTTTGGGTCGAGACCCTTCTTCAGACTGCTGAGGAGATTTTGCAGTGGAGTGGACCAAGTGTATAAGATGTGAATGCAGATGCTGGTTTACACCGAAGATAGACACAAGTTGCTGGAGTAACTCAGCAGGTTGGGCGGTATCTCAGGAGCAAAGGAAGAGGTGGTGTATAGGATCGAGATCCTTCTTCAGACTGGTAAACAATCATCTTGGGGCAAGGGCGATGGTACGGTGATATGCAAAAGATATTGTCCAAACCTGGCTTTGTTACTAATTATTTTTACGTTTCGTTTAATGCAGGCCACACTGATGAAGCTGTACAGATTGATATATAACAGTTAATTTAATCTGATGCCCCTATCAGAAGACAGTGCTGATGTGTACAAATCCCTCTGTATCCATTCATTACACCCTAGCAACTATTACAACTGTGCTAGAACTCAGTTAGAACTTTAATGTTCCACTGTATCTGCCAGGATCCAACAGTGCAAGATAGACAAATGGCTAAAGATGAATAGTGCTAAGAAAAACACAAGAAGCATCAATACTGGGAATTGAAGCAGCAACATTTATTTTGACAGTGGAACTGCCCTTGCTGAAATCTTTGGCGAATCAATGCAGAAAGACTCAACGTACGTGGTGAATTATTGACATCAAACACAGACTGGACTTGCAATAAAGAATCAAAATGATGAAAAAGACAACATTTTTCAAGCCGACATGTGCAGAATTAATAATGAGAGTAAGGTTTGCTTTGCCCTGCAATAAGGACCTTAAAGCCTTGCAGATGGCAAGTTACAGGTTTGCAGCATCAACATCACACTGTGCCATTACAGAGGGATGAATATCAGCAGAGGTTACAAGCATTGATAGCACAACGCTTGGAAAGATGACCCACAAATGAACTCTGCTTGTGCCCTTAGAAAACAATATATCATCACTGTGAATTATTGATGTGGTCAATTATATGAGTAAATAACATCAACAGCAATCAGTTTTTTGGTCCCATTCCTCAAACATGCCAGGTCCCGCTTAATGCAATAAAGGAGAACGTTCTGTTTCTTTGCCTTGCAGTAAAATGGCTGAGGAGATTTTCTGATTATTAGCAGCAGCGCATAACAGCACGATATCATTTGGTCAAACGGCATTGTTGTGGAGATCAGTGGCCAGGTGGGCACTGTGGGTTAGTAAAGCAACCAGAGGTAGACACAAAAACGCTAGAGTAACTCAACGGGTCAGACAGCATCTCTGGAGAAAAGCAATAGGTGACGTTTCGGGTTGAGACCCATCTTCAGACAAGAGATGTCTCTGCCAAAGAGACGCCGAGATGCAGAGAAGCACGTCTGTTTGAAGGTGGCCTCGGACAGAAATGTGAAGAAGGAAAACATCCCGTTGCTTAACTCCAGAATTACAAAATGCCTTCTGCATTTATTTAATGGGAATAGAAGACAGCTCGTGGGTGAATTTCGCCAACAGAAGATCCCATTGCTGCTTTCAGCTACATCTCGATTTTCCTTGACTTCGACTGCAGGGCTAGGTTGTATTCAGAGACCAGCCATTCCCATGGTCTCACCGTCAGTATGATATGTCCGGATACCCGTAGCTGTGATAGTCTCTGAAAACTAATTTCCCACTTAGGAAACCTGAACGGAAACCTCTGGAGACTTTGCACCCCACCCAAGGTTTCCAGAGGTTCCCGGAGGTTTTTGTCAGTCTCCCTACCTGCTTCCACTACCTGCAACCTCCGGCAACCACCTGCAACCTCCGGGAATCGCACGGAAACCTTGGGTGGGGCGCAAAGTCTCCAGAGGTTTCCGTTCAGGTTTCCTAAGTGGGACAGGGGCATTACTATATCCAGGATTTAAATGATTGAGTGCAGCCATGCAGAATCAACACAAGAAGTTGGAATTTTGGGCATACTTTGTGCGAGAAAATTATTTTTCAACTCAGTACTAATTTACAATAGATTACAATCATTGGAAGGCAGAGTTACAGGTAGCACTGAAGATTATTTAACCTGACAGCCCAGTAATTGCATGAATACTTCCCTTCAGCGGGAAACACAAACAACTGAACCATTATCTTGCATTAATTTTTCTCTGCTAACCACACTGCCGGTCAAATCCATTAACGAAATGAACAACCTCCTGAGCTTTTCAACTGATGTTCGGCTGAAGACCGAGTTCCAGCTAAAGTATTGGCTGAGTTTAGGATTTATAGCAGGCAGAGTTTCTCAGAGTGTCAAATGAGAATGGCGAGGACATTTTCTTCATTTTGCTAGCGTGAAAGCAGATTTTCAGCGCTAGCCTTGTGTATCAAGTATCACACCCCTCAACTAACACCATCACTCCCAAATTCAACGGGACAGGCAGCATCTCTGGAGAGAAGGAACGGGTGATGTTTCAGGTTAAGACCCTTCTCCACACTGAAGGACTGAAGAAGGGTCTCAACCCGAAAAACATCACCCATTCCTTCTCTCCAGAGAAGCCGCCTGCCCCGATGAGTTACTCCAGCATTTTGTGTCTCTCTTCAGTTTCAACCAGTATCTGCAGTTCCTTCATGGTGTGCCTACGCTCAAACAAGCATATTTTTCCATCATATTAATATCAAACAGCATGTCATAGCCATTGTTAAGTATATTGGAACATAAGCATTGCTGAGTTCATCAAGAGAAGAAAGTGTTGCTCATCATAGGAGTAGTCGTGACAATCCATGACACAGAACATAGAGGATACTGGTCGTACTGCATCTTTCTTCGTCATTTCCCACAGTTCATGGATGTTGTGACCCTGCTTGACCACCACTTGTGCTTTAAGTTTTTTTTTTTCAGCTGATGAAGAGCTCCCATTGTCGCGTTCTTCGACCAGGCACCAGGAGAATGAAGAAAGCATCGCTTGAAGCCATCAGCCCCAGTACCATTCAGACCCCGCGAGTGGTAGCTTGGATGAAGAATCATCATTCGGTGAGTCCTTGGCCATGGACGGACTGGAGTGAGTAGTGCATGGAGGAAGGGTAGCCCAGGCTTTATCAATATTCTTCTCTAAGTCGCCTTCGCCAATATCTTCATCTGTTCCAGGGACTCAGATGAAGATTTTGATGGTGCAAAATATTGATAGCTCTGAGGAACACGGTACCTGGCGTTTTTTGTCAGCTTGGTCAGCAAGCATGTGTCACATGGAGGACAATAATGCTGGCAAAACTCAGCGGGTGTGGCAGCATCTATGGAGCGAAGGAAATAGGCAACGTTTCGGCCCGAAACGTTGCCTATTTCCTTCGCTCCATAGATGCTGCCGCACCCGCTGAGTTTCTCCAGCGTTTTTGTCTACCTTCGATTTTCCAGCATCTGCAGTTCCTTCTTGAACAGCATGTCAAGGAACATGGGAGATGGAGAGCCTGGCACCAACCCTATATTGAGTTCAGCGACAACCCAACTATTCCAGTGTGGGAGCCGTAGTGAATTTTGACTTAAAGACCCATCATCTAATGAACACTATCAAAGCTTCTGCTGCGGTAGGTTGAGAAGTCAACACGGGTTCTTGTCGCAGTGGAAGCTCTGACCTTTGCCGACTAACTCGGCTCACTGTCCAGCAGGCCATTGGTGCCACCATCACAGCACCCGTCACTGCTGCGGAGAATGGTCCTGAAGGTGCCACTGCAATTCAGCGGCCAACAGATTGCAAAGCTTGCTGAGACACTAACCCTGGGGAAGGGCAGGGAATGTGGAGGATGTCTCTCTCTCTCTCTCTCTGGTCTCTGAAGATGAGAGGTTTCTTCATCCCACACTGCAACTCCATCATGGCCTTTAGTGTCTCTGCTAACCTGCTGTCACTCATGGTGAAATGATGCAGCCTGAAGCTATCTAACCATGAGGATCAGCCAGGGTGTTGTCTGCGTCCTGCTCTGTTGCAACAGAGGAGGAATGATCCATAAGCGCTTTCCCAGCATTGGGAGACGAGTAGCTTTGGCGCAGTCAGACAGACAAATGCATTGCAAAGACCCCACGAGAATTATCGCCAGCAGAATGGCACCGGAGAAAGGCGACATTTTGCTGGCAATGTGCAGGGAAACAGTTGTCTGCTGATGTTCTGACCTTTTAAAGCTGAAATCTGCAGCCAGAATCCCAGCGGTAACAAGCAGGCATTTAAATGCATCGTAAGATCAGCCTATGGACCCAACGGGCTCAGCAGACACGATACGATCCAAGTACGGCATCTGGGACTGTGGAGAGACTTCAATTGTGCCAGCATAACATGGTCTCCAGAGAGAACCTCAGATAAGACTGAAGCATCGGGGTATGTGAGCAGCTCTTTCCCTCACCCCCTTCACTGGCCGATGTACAATTGCTGGAAGCAAGATGGCCTAATAGTAATACTGCTGCGTCAGTAGACACGAGAGACTGCTGTGTACTCTGTTTCACCGAGACATGGCTCACCCTCTAACTCACCAGAACAGTGCTTTAGCAATAGAGGCTTTCCATCTACTGTGTGGACCATTTGACAGAGTCAGGAAAAAGAAAAGACGGTGGAGTCTGCTTTATGATAAACCCGTTGTGGTGTTCCGATGTCATCGTATGTGAAAGGCTGAGCAATGACACCTCCAGACAAGCCCACAGCCCCTGACACAAACCCTCACATTCAACCCAGAAGATGTATCCGGTCAAGTGTGAAAGACCTCTGTCGGTCGACCAACTGGCTGGAGTAATCAAGGATGTCTTCACCCTTTCACTTCTGTGGTCTGAGGTTCACACCAGCTTCAAAGGGGCATCCATCATACTGATGTCCAAGAAAAGCATGTCCAATGCACAGCCTCATTGTCTACTGTCTAGTGGTACTTACATCCACTGTCATCAGCGGTAGATGACACCAGCATTGTCTGGCCAGGCGGCCACCAGGACAACGGGCCTTTAGAGCCAAGTTAAAGCTCTAATATTTAAAATAATTTTTGTCTTGAAGGATATATGTTGGCGGCTAAAACGTGGCAACCTTTGTGTACTGACTCAGTGTGGTCTACCATCTTACACTCTAATACTTAGTATGATCGTGACGAATGTATACTAGGATTGTCACTGAACTGTATGCAAAAAGTAGAGTTTCACTGTACTTAGATGCACAAAACAATAAAATAACATTGAGTCATTGAAATGCTTCAAGAGGTTGATTATGTTGCAAATCAATTCCTGCCTCAGAAATTACCTACGTAGAAGGGCTTCAATTTGCCTGTCAGCACCACAGGTCAACAGCAGATGTTATCTCAATAGCTCTCCACGCTACTCTGGACGACTGGATGACAGGAACACTTACGTCAAGCTGCTGTTCATCGACCACAGCTCGCTGCTCATCATTCTCGTCCCCTCCAAGCTCATCATCAAGCTCCAAGATCTGGGCCTCTGCACCTCGCATTGCAACTGGATCCTTGACGACTTCATAGGCAGGCCTCATTCAGTGTGGGTCGGTGGCAACGTCTCCTCCTCACTGACCACCAACAAGGTGCACCTCAAGGTCGCGTGCCCAGACCCCTGGTCTATTCTCTTTACACCCACCACTGTGCTGCTCAGCACAACTCCAATGCCATCTACAAATTCACTGACGACATGGCTGTTGTTGGCCGAATCACCAACGCTGATGAGTCAGCTTACTAGAGGAAGAACACCTGGAGGATTGGTGCCACAAGAATAACCTAGCTCAATATCAACAATAACAAGGAATTAATAGTTAACTTCTATAAAGGGGAAGTCGAGAGAGTTGGGAGTCATGCTGCTTTTCATTGGTGGATCAGTGGTGGAGAGTTAGCAACTTTGAATCACATCATGGGTGACCAGTCCGAGGCCCAGAACATATACGTAATCATGAAGAAGGCATGCCAGCTCCTCTACTATCTTTGACGCTTATAAAAATATGTAGCACGCAACAAAATACACTCATGAGCTTTCACAGATGCACTGTAGAAAGCATCCTGATGAGTTGCGTTATGGGCTGCTACAGTAGTTACAATGCAAAGGAAGACAAGAGGCTGCAGAGAGTGATGGACTTGGTGCAGCCCATCCAGGCACGGAAATCACTATCAAAACATGGGGGGGGGGGTGGACGGGCTCACACGCGCATGCGCACACACAAACGCAAGGCTTCGGCCGTGGGCCCTGTGGATGGTAACATCGGGAGCTGACCTGGTTGGTGACCGACTCCGAACACCAGCAACAGCAGCTTTGTCCGCCTCGAATTGTGGGGCTTGAATCGGCCCATTCACGGGGTCTTTCATTGGCCGGTGGGGGTTTCAACATTGGGAGCCTCGATCGCCTCGATGCAGCATTTTGATTTTAAGCCGCGCTGGGTGATGAAAGCCGCCGCAAATGGGCCGATTCAGCCCTTAGAAAGCGTCTGATAAAGTCCGGATTACAAAACTTGGGGGGGATTGTCCCCCACCTCTCAAAGAATGGGGGGAACGTGCCCCCCCGTCCCCCCGCAGGATTTCCGCCCACAAGCTCATCATTATCACAGTCATCCTCACCATCAAAGGCATCTATATGAAACGCTGCCTCATGAAGTAGGCATCTATCATCAAGGGTCTCCACCATCTGGGCCACATGCTCTTCTGGCTGCTACCATCTGGTCAGAATGTACATGATCCTGAAGTCCTACACCACAAGGTTTAGGATGAGCTACTTTCCTGCAACAATCAGGTTCTTGAACTGACCTGCACTGAAGGTCAGATGCACCTGAACTGAACAACACAAAATCTCATCATAAAAAGCTGGAGTAACTGAGCGGGACAGGCAGCATCTCTGGAGAGAAGGAATGGGTGACGTTTCGGGTCGAGACCCTTCTTCATCCAACCCTAAGTCTACCTTTGCACTAGAACATCACGGACCCATCTCTTGCACTGTATTGCACTAACTTCATTTTGTATTGTCTTGTAAATACTACATGCAATTTACATATAATTTGTAAGGGCCTGTCCCACCTGGCAATTTTTTGGCGACTGCCGGCGTCATATCAGGGTCGGCAAAAGATTTTGAATTATTTCGTAATCTAACGGCGACAAAAAAAATGTGCGACACTTGAAAAAACACCGCGCGTCATACGTTGCCACGCCGCATCACGCTGCAAATTTTGGTGACCTGATACGTCAGTCAATGATGCCGGTAGTCGCCGAAACAATTGCCGTGGGACAGGCCCTTTAATGTTTGCTGTGTTGCCTGAGTCAATGTGCCTGTGAACCTGCTGATTTTCATTGTAGCTATTTATATATTTGACAATAAACTCAACTTGACTTGAGAGTCAACTTTTTTTTTAATGCAACTGCTAGTAATTGGAACTCTCTTTGCTCTCAGATGCACGGATATTGTTCCTTGTGAAGCAAAGGTCCATGCGTAGACCCTGACACCGTGTTCAGGCAGAGCCCTTCATCAGTGCCCCTCCCTTGATCCTTTCCCTTTTCTCCTCTCCTCCGCGTGGTTTTAGGAAGTGAATAAGGGCCGTGCCTGAATAACCATGTCACCTCACCTACAAGTCTGCTTGGTGTGTTGTGCATCACGAAAAAAGAACGGACCCTCTCTGGAATGTGCTGACGTGTGCTTCCTGAGTGGTCCAACAATCAGAAACTGTTTTAAGACTGCAGTTGTAGTTTGGTCCGCATTGTCCAATATCCTGGTCTGGGGAGGGGAGTCAGACCTTCAGAGGACTCCTCTTTCTCCCATGGACCACCCATTAGTGCAGCATGGAGCACAAATATGCAGGAGGATCCGACTGCACAGAATACAAGAGTTGCACAAACACTCTTTGCTCAATTGAGCATTGTGAATCTCTCAGAATATTTGAATGGTAGGGGAGAGAACTAGCGATATCATGTGTGGAGCCTTTACTGCTTGTGCCTTGTCGATCATCCTTGCGCTGTAAAAGCCCTGTCCCACTGTACGAGTTCATTCAAGAGCTCCCCCGAGTTTAAAAAAAATCAAACTCGTGGTAAGCACGGAGAATGAACATAGCGGGTACGTCGGAGCTCGGGGACGTTTCTTCGCGGCTCGTAACGCTAACGGCAGGTACTCAGGAAGACTCGCTAATGGCAGGTAAGCTCGGGAAGCCTCGTAAAGATTTTTCAACATGTTGAAAAATGTCCACGAGAGCCCCGAGTACCGACGAGCGACCATTACCGGAAATCGCCGAGTTCGAATAAGGGAAAACTCGGGAGAACTCTTTGAATGAACATCGTACAGAGGGACAGGGTTTTAAGAAAGCCCACCAAGCCAGCCTACATCATCACAGCAGCGCAAGCTGGAAGACCTGCTAGCTGCCAGATCTCCCTGGAACTATAGGAGGTGCCATGCCTATAAATAAGCATAGGGTCATTACATGATATATTTAATTGTGTGTTTGTTGTTGTTGTACAAATTGGCACAGTCTATGCATTTAGAATAAAGGAAGTACACTTGCTGGAGTTCTCCGTTTCTCCCACATCATACACTGCGCGCTCTTTATCTTACTCCACTTGAGATGAGATACCCACAGATGCACGTAAACTGCACAAGCAACGATGATGGCATAGAAAAGAACTGAAACTGCCCACAGTGACAAAGTCATCGTCCGTCAAACAGAACATAGACACAAAATGCTGGAGTAACTCAGCGGGTCAGGCAGCACCTCTGGAGAAAATGAATAGGTGATGTTTCGGGTCAAGACCATTCTTCAGATCATCATTAACCATGAATCAAGTGAATCAAACAACCGTGTACTCCATTGTGAGGACCCACCATTGGCCTCAACAGCTTCAACGTGAAGACTTAAGATGACGGGAGCCGCTGCAGGCGAGAAGAAAACTATACTGAGTACTGATGGTCATATATTAGATTAATAACTGCTGATGTGGGAATGATGAGAGAAGACATCATAGACCATTAGCTGGCTAATCTGGAACCTTGGAGTTTATGATAAAACACACTCAGTCCTCAGTTCTTATGTGCAAAGGATGGAGATGGTTCTTAGGACAAAACAAAATATTATCTGAATTGGGGGCAAGAGTGAAAGTGAACCTGCTGAAAATCGAGCTATATAATGAAGATTGGTGTGGAGTGGTACATCAATGTGGCAAGACCTATGGTGCCGAGAAGATGTGCCAAGGAGGTGCAGAAGATGTTCCATTCAATGAGGTGAAAGGTTGCAGAATCACTTGAATCCAGCACCACGCTACAAATATAGAACAAAAAACTTAAAGAAGACATATTCAGTGTGCCAGGCAGCATCTCTGGAGAACATGGGTGGGTGACGTTTCGGTGTCCAACTAAGTGGTTGGGCAAAACCATCAGTGAAGATCAACAGATTAGAAAAGTCAATCCAGTTACTCAATACAGGAGACTCAACATTCAAACAAACATGTGAAATTATGACATCAACAGAAGAGGCTTCCAAAAACACAGAAGGATTTAGGCCTTTGCATGTTGTCGGTATTATACTTTGTGAGGGTGAGTGGCAGCAGTGAAAGAGAAACCTTCGATTTTCACCTGGAGTTACATAAGTGAGCTTGGCGCAAATTGGGGCAGTGTTAGGGAAAGCTCTTCCCTGGGGGATGTGAGTTCTGTCACAGGGTCGAAGGAACCCAGGGCGCCCAAAGAAACGGTTCAAAGGCTGTATCAAGGACCAGCTCCAGCATGCAGGCCAAGCCCCAAAAGAACTGGAAACCCGTGCCAGTGACAGGACTGTCTGGCGTACAACCACTAGGGAAGGCGGTCAGCAGTTTCAAAGACAATCGCCGACATCGACTCATTAGTGTCAGAGACAGGAGGAAGGAAGGCGGCAGCCGTAAATCCCTCCACAGCGGCCTTCATGCGCCTCCACTGCACCCGCGCGTGTGGCTCGCACATCGGACCCATGAGCCGCACACGATCGCACAAGACTTGAGACTACACAGCCATTCTAGCATCGACTGCGACGGGCCACCAACAGACCAGATGATGTGGTGGAGATCATCCATCGCTGGTGTGCCAACGAGAGCAATGAGGGATATTTCAACCGTACAAAAGAAAGGGCACCTAGCCTGAGTAAGTGAGACCAGACTAGGGGGTGCATGCCAGATTAATGGCAGCCATGTAGTATCTCCATGTAAAGTCAACACTTACAACAGAAAGTCCCACAGCCGTGGCTTATGCAATATTGAAGACTACGATGAGCATGAAGAGCGGAAATGAAACAACGCACGTGCCAGCAGTGGGAAGAATGGAAAATGCAAAGTGTGTCTCTGATCGATTTATGGATGTAAACATTGATACACCTGCTGATTCTTGATGAAGAGTGGAATTTGTACATCAAGCAGTTCAGGGAAAGTGGCAGTCACAAAAAGCTTGAGGGAATATTCTGTTGAGACGCTGAGCAACTGGGGGTCAGGTGCAATATGTAGTTCCTGATAACAATCGAGGAGAGAAGCTGCCCATCAACGGGCAGTGCCGCACAAACAGACCAAATTGGTTTCGAGAAAGTTTGGATAATTAGAAATGGATAGGAAGGATGTATTTATTGTGAGCAACACATCTGGAGCGGAAACTAGGGCAATATGCAGCAGGCACGTGCCATCAGGGCGGGCAAGGTAGGCACTGCCTGCCCTGACTAAAATTATAACATGGTAATTACTAATATAAATAGTAAAGGCATGGGAGAATTATGCCTATCTAAGAGATCGATCTCTTTGGTAGGTATAATTATCCGTGCCTTTCATCCGCAGCACTTGCAACACGCAGAGGTCTGTGCAGCCCACGTGCCGTCAGCGCTGCTTGAAGCCGTCAATGACAAGCGGGACTGAAGGCAGCTGAAATTTTGCCTTTGCAGTACTGCGCATGCGCAGCGCTAGTTTCTTGGCGGGTTTTTCAAATATGGATTGCCATTATCTTAAGCGTATTTTAAGAAACAAAGAGAGAAGGATGGAGTTCGTGTGCCGATAATGTGGTAAGTACATTTCTTGGTGCTATATGTTTTTAAAAACCGTATTTTCCGGGGTGGGGCCCAGAAAGGGAGAATTCCTTTCACAGCGTTTGGGTAGTCTGGCCTGGGGTAAAGTTACGGGGAGGGCAGGAGCGTTGTGAAGGAGGGGATCGGGATCATGCCAGTAACCGACTTCCGACGCTCCTTGCACAGAGCCACCGCATTGAGGCCGGGCGGGGAGAAGTAGCTTGAGTGGCCGCCCGGCCGGACAGCGGAACCTCAGTTCTTTCTGCCGGCCCTCGCTCACCTCTGGCATCTCTCTGTCTGAAAAACTCTCTCCTGCTGCTCGCTGGCCTCACTCATGTCAGCCGCTTCCCAGCAAATCCTTAAATTCCAACAGCACGATTGAGGTTACTCGGCTGTGAGAATTTAAGGATTTGCGGGAAGTGGCTGACATGAGCGAAGTCGGCGAGCGGCAGGTGAGAGGTGTTCAGACGGAGATGCACTGCCAAAGGTGAGCGGGCCGGCGGAAGGTGCTGAAGTGGAGGCCAGTTCTGCTGTCGGGTCCCGGCGGCCGCTCGCAGCCACCCGAGCTGCTTCCCTTCCCCGGACACAATGTAGTGGCTCCGCATCCGGAGTGCTGCAGCAGCGGTGAGTGAGTGAGTTACTGGCATTATCCCTGTCCCCCTTCTTCTCAACGCTCCTGCCCAAAGATTATAGAGCGGAGTACTCCTGCCCTCCCCGCAACTTTACCCCTGGTCTCCCCCCAAGTGTTGTCATTCAATAAGATGACAACTGATTCAACTTGTCCCTGTGTGCTCCCATTTTTCCCACCATCTCTCCACCTGCCGTCACCCTTCACCCCCCACCCATTCAGAAATTCAGAATCAAGGAGACTTGGAAGCCATGGGCAAATTGAATTGTTACTGTCTTTATTTTTATTTTGTATTTTTACGGAGAGAACAATCTACGCATGCGCGGTTTAAGTTATTTTTGAAAAAGCCGACTGACTGCCCTACCCTGAGTAATTACTCACGGCACTTGCCTGATATGCAGATATATCCAGAAATTTACATGGGAGCACAGAGCCCCTGAGCATTAAGTCAAACGCCATGCCAATGTATGCAGATCTGAACCCTGAACCCAAAGACTCACCTAGAGGAGTTGAACAAACATGAATGTTGCAACATGTCCATCAAATCCATACTGAATGTTTGTCATTGATCCCAATGTACATTAGACTGTCCAGATTTGCAGTAAGGCAACCTACATTCAAGGCATCAGCATAAGGCATCAACACATTGGCACAAATTACACTCTTTGCTTATATTCCAAGATGCACAAGATGAATGTACGGCGGCAAAGTGGCACAGCGGTAGAGTTGCTGCCTTATTACAGCATTAGCAGCACCGAAGACTCGGGTTCGATCCCAAATACAGGTGCTGTCTGTATGGAGTTTGTATATTCTCCCCGTGTCGTGCATGGGTTTTTGATTCTTCGGTTCCCTCCAACACTCCATAGATGTACATGTATGTAGGTAAATTGGCTTGGATTAAGTGTAAATTGTCCTTAGTGTGTGTAGGATTGTGTTAATGTGCTGGGATCGCTGGTCGGTGCGGGCTCAGTGGGCCAAAAGGCCTGTATCCGCGCTGTAACTCTAAACTAAACTAAACCAATTGACAGCGAGCAAATTCTTTATCAAGCTGGTGCAGTCATATGCACAAACATAATTAAATGTGTATTTAAAATGTCAACTGTCCAGCGATCAACAAAACCTTATTATTTATCAAAATCCCTAATGGCATGAAGTCAACATTCTGTATTTCAAGCCAGCATGGACAAAATGTTAACTGGAACCCAACACTATTGATGCAACCCAGGTGATGCTTTCATTGCAACTATTACATAGGATGAAAATTTCAGACAACTTCAAGAGGTTTTAGGAGCTTTCAGCATTGCACTCCAGAAGAGTAAATGAGTCTTAATGTAAAAAGACATGGTTTACTTGGTCTTGAGGGAAGACACAAATATTTACAACTGGTGCAGGGGAAAGATAATTTCAACCTCAAGGGTAGAAAACCTGAGAACATCAACAATCGTCGATCTTCCCAAGATGCAATCCATGATTCTGCCAGGCATCTGCCAGACTTCACCACAGTGTGGACACCACTGCAACCACCGCGTAGAAATGATGGGCCAAGAAAGTAGGTACAGTTTAGCAGAAGGAGAACAATCCCTGTAAGAGACACCTTGGATCTGAGACCACCACATGTGCTGAAGTATTACATGTAAACAAATGAACATATGAATGAACATAGGAGCACAAAATGGCTACTTGGTCCGACTCTGCTATTCAATAAGATCACAGCTGATGCAACTATAACCTCAACTTCGATTTCCGTAACTCTTCGCTGATCAAGAAACCTTTGTCTTAAAAACATTCAAAGAGTCTGCTTCCACTGCCCTTTGATGAAGAGAGTTGCAACATCACAACGGAACAACGTCTGAGAGAAAAACACAATCCTCAAATTTTCCAAAACAAAATATCTTCAGTTATGGGATATATTGTGGACTTTGGCCAGGAAAGATCTTTGTAATAACAATAGCAAAAAAAACTACTGGAAGAACTCATCAGGTCGAGCAGCATCTGTGGGAGGAGGAAGGAATTATCAACATTTAGGGTCAAACCCTACATCAGGACTGAGAGGGGAGATGGCCAGTACAGAGCGGAGCTGGGGAAATGATTGTGGACCAAGCTGGAGTGAAAGATGAACAGAAGATGGAGCAAGGTGGGGGATGAAGAGGGGTGATGTGAGATATAGAGGCAGGTGGATGATAGCTGGAGGTAGACTAAAGAAAGAGGCAGATAGGAGAGCAGAGAGAGCAGGAGGGAGGGGCGGGGGGGGGGGGGGGGGGGGTGATAGTGGAGCCAACTGCTGGAGGGAGATGAGCAAGGAAAGGAGCAAGACTTTTTCATTGCCCAACAAGTGAGAGGAATAATGCTCAGAAAGGAGAGGAGACATTGAGAAATGCATTTCGAAACACAAGCTCCCACCAGCTTTGTTATACACACCATTCATGTTGGTCATTGACCACAAACCATTGATGGCCATTCCTGGATCCAGGGCCTGTGATTCCCACAATGGCAGTGAGAATACAATGATGGCCATTTTCCTGAACCGAAATGGAACACTGAGCCTTCAAATAGAGTGCCCGCATTGTGGAGACTGGTGTATGAAATCAGTGATACCAGCAGAGAGAATGCAGTGCTCACCCTACAACTGAGCTGGACATGATGCAGAAAGATCCCACATTGAAGTTTATTCCATGAGATCAGTTTAATTTGGCATCATAATCGGTGCATATATTGTGGGCCGAATGGCCCGTTCCTGTGCTGTACTGCTTCTGTGTTCTATGTTCTAAGTGAGTGAGTATTGGTTGAGTAGATGGAATAAATCTTTCACAAGATTGGATGAGACTAGAAAGCTTAACCATGACACGATTGCAAACAGCCCACAAATCAGGGCTGCATCAAATCGGGACTTGGGATATTTACACGTAAAGAGCTATGTGGTAGAATAATAGAGGCTGGCCCAGAATAAATAAGAGTGAGGAGCCTGTGAGTATCAAGACTGTCGAGCACAGCAAGTGAGAGCTTCGCTCCATGATCAGATCTGGCCCACAGGGTTCCATATGGTATACTGTAAGAAAGGTGCAAACACCTTGCTGGTGTTGGCCAAAACAGCCATTCAAAGTGGATGGAGTTGAAGCACCTGGACTCATGCACCATTGAGTGCTCGACAGAAACCGTTGGACCCTTTTATAACTGCACCACTGGTGATTTGTTCCAAATTTCAGTCATTTTCATCTGACCCATTTATGGAATGAGAAATGATCAAGCATCACCTCACATCTCATCAATCAGCCTCAGACAGAGAAGCTGAAAGATCATGAGGTGAAAGAGGGATAGGAGCCTGAAAGGTCCAGGTTCAGGAACAGCTTATCCCTAATAACCATCAGGCTATTAAACACTACAACCTCCAATTAAGTTGGGAACTACATTGACTTGGGGAGGCATTGTTTTGTCTTTGCACAATTATTGTTTTTTTTATATACCAAACTTTATTTGTTGTTTATTATGGTATTTACAGAGTACTGTGTTTCCATACTTGTTGTGCTGCTGCGAGTAAGAATTGTTCTGATTCTGGACACATGTAAATTAAACACGCTTGACTCTCCTGACACCAACGAAGGAAGCCAAGCATGGCAGATCAGGCCAACAATGAATCATCTACTCACACATCATCTTCTGAGTTGCAGATCATTGACACATTCCACCACAGGGAACACTCCTGCAGAAATCCATTTGCACAGAAGACTCGGAACCCATTTGTGTCTGTCGAGTACAGGAACATGGGGGAAAGGCATTTGGAGCAAAGCCAACATCACGGTACCTGGTCTAAAGGGAAGAGGTTCTGATCACACAATAAGTTTAATGGACTGACACCATCAGGCAGATTGGTGAGGAGAAGGTATGATGCCGGAGAAGACGTGGCGATATACATATCCAAAATTACCTTGTCAAAGTAGGGAAGAGATTCAGAAAGGTTCACATGGACCATTTTGATTTTGGCCTAAGGTACCATAAGGATTGCGGGGAGGTTGGTGAATCTGACTGTCCTCCGGAAGTGAGACCTCCAGTAGCTGAAGGAGAGCGGACACAGAACATGACTGAAGAGGATCAAGGAGTGATCCGTTGCCTGAGTCCAGAGGTGGCTGCTTCACCACAACATCTGTTGAGTCTCTGGATCAACGTTGGCAACATCAGACCAGTTATAAAGATCAAGGAGAATACAAAGCCCAGCTGTAGATACAAGGAACTGCAGATGCTGGTTTGCAACAAAAAAAAAGTCACGCACTGGAGCCACTCAGCGGGTCAAGCAGCATTACTAGAGAACATGGATAGGTGACGTTTCAGATCAGAATGAAGAAGGGCCCCGATTTGTGACATCACCTATCCATGTCCTCCAGAGATGCTGCCTGACCCATTGGAATTACTCCAACACTTCTTGACTTTTTCTTTTCAAAATCCAGATCGGATAAATTTGTAAATTTGTAAATGTTGTTTAATTAGATTCACTGTTTGATTCCATTGATAGGGGAAAGCCTTGTAGTGCATATGGATAATACAATGTTGCTGCACTATGGGTATTGTAGGACGCATACATGTAGTGCCAGATGCATCGTCAGTAAACCGGGCACACCTTCTACGATTCGTTTTACTTCTCACTCTGCACACTCCACACATTACTTCTATGTAGACAAGACACCTCTCGGGGCAGATCCTAGACCGAATTCAGCAATATCGAGGGCACTCTGACATTCACTGCTGCAGTCCAGGTGTGATGTCCATGTCTCTGACCCTTGCCCTCATCATCATCCCCCAGCGACTACAGGGAACTAGCCTGCAGACATCTTATTCCTTGATCAGTCACGCCAGGATCTGTGGTCCTCGGCCTCCCGCCCAGACCTTTCTCTTTCTGCTTTTGCTCTGGATTTCAGCTTCTTGCTTTTCTTTCTCTTTCTGCTTTTGCTTGCCTTTCAGCTTCCTCTCTTCCCAGAGATTCAGGATGACGCCAGGGAAACAGGTCTGTTTGTCCTTCGCATCAGGTACTAAAATGTCTCACCTCACGTGAAGGCACTCGGGCAGAATCGTCACAAATCTACAAATCCCCGAGAAGCCCGCAAACATCGAGGGTTCCTTTAAATAATTCAAGAGGCGGTGTTCATCCTTCTGAGGTCAGGGTTCCCACTATGTGTTAGCTGGAGTGAAGTTTGGCAGTCATGCTACATTGTGTGAAGATTGAGTCACCAGCTACCCATGTTGCAAACTTCAGTATATGGTATCCCACCAGGTTAGTGTTGAATTTGTTGAGTGTCATAGTGCACATTATAAAAGACTGCTTACTTGTGCAAACAAAACTAAAGTTAGGTCACGGATATTGTGATATATTTCTTAGTGACACAGAAGAGGTAATTTCAGCGCTTTGAATTGTTGCTACGCATCGAACAATCTCACTCCCCACCAATTTTCTCACTTTCCCCGCCTACGTCAAACTGTTGTTCATCGACCACAAGACCATCATCCCCTCCAAACTTGCTATCAAGCTCAGGGAACAGGAAATACCAAGCAGATGGGGAGTCAAGGTCAAACATCAGTCACAATCTTATTAAATGGTGGAACCAGTTTGAGGAGCACAGTGGCCCAATGGGCCTTCCCTGCTGCCACTTCTAACATATAGATGCGATAAGACAACAGGAAGGAACCTTATCTCTTGGCGGGTGGAGTTAGAGTCACCTTGATTTAATGCGGAGACAAACCCTTTCAGCCCAACTCGTCTATATGAACAAAGTTGTCTAACCAAGATAGTTCTACTTGGCAACGCCTGGTCCATATCCCTCCAAATCTTTCCTATTTGTGTACCCGTCTAAAT
Source organism: Leucoraja erinaceus (assembly GCF_028641065.1). Classification (NCBI taxonomy): domain Eukaryota; kingdom Metazoa; phylum Chordata; class Chondrichthyes; order Rajiformes; family Rajidae; genus Leucoraja; species Leucoraja erinaceus. The sequence goes on from NC_073406.1 coordinate 13,246,567, forward strand.
TATTTCAAACACTGTACATAGTACATAGAACAAGCACAGCCCAAGATCATCCAGGTTTGTCCAAACTTACCATCCAGCTACTCTCCTCTAAACCAGGCATCATTCCGGTAAACCTCCTCTGTAACCTTTCCAAAGCCTCCACATCCTTCCTGGAATGGGGCGACCTGAACTGCACACAATACTCCAAATGTGGCCTAACCAAAGTCCTATAAAGCTGCATTAGGACTTCCTGATTCTTATACGCAATGCCTGACCTACAAAAGCAAGCATACCATATCCCTTCTTTATCTACTTGTGTTGTCACTTTCAGGGCATTATAGACTTGGAGCCTAATGCCCCTGTCCCATTTAGGAAACCTGAACGGAAACCTCTGGAGACTTTGCGCCCCACCCAAGATTTCCGTGCGGTTCCCGGAGGTTTTTGTCAGTCTTCCTAATGGTCGAAAGTGGTTTCCGCTTCTTCTATATTCCGGCGATTATTTTTTTTAATTAAAAACCGGCCGCGACTAAAAATAGGTTGCCGTTTTAAAAATCGGTAATTTTTTAGTCGAAGCTGGTTGCGATGCTAGTTGAAGGTGGTTGCCGGAGGTTGCAGGTGGGGGAAGGTGTTACGACCTTCCACTACCTGCAACCTCCAGCAACCACCTGCAACCTCCGGCAACTACCTTCAACTAGCATCGCAACCGGCTTCGACTAAAACATTACCGATTTTTAAAGCGGCAACCTATTTTTAGTCGCGGCCGGTTTTGAATTTTTTGAAATAATCGCCGGAACATAGAAGAAGCGGAAACCACTTTCGACCATTAGGGAGACTGACAAAAACCTCCAGGAACTGCATGGAAACCTTGGGTGGGGAGCAAGTCTCCAGAGGTTTCCATTCAGGTTTCCTAAGTGGGACAGGGGCATTAGGTCCCTCTGTACATCAATGTTGTTAAGGGTCATGCCTTTCTCCCCACCTCTAACATTTCCTTGGACCACCTTTAGTGTCAAATCAATTTCACCTTAGTTTCTTTTTAAATCTTCTCCTCCCATCTAAATCTATTCCCTCTGGTTTTAGACTGTCCTACTCTTCATTTTATCTATGCTCCTCGTGATTTTATAAACCTCTGTAAGGTTATTCCTCAGCTTCCTAAGCTCCAGGGAACAAATACCCAGCCTATCCAGGCTCTTCTCATAACTCAAACCCTCCAGGCCCATTAACATCCTCGTGAATCTTTTCTGGCACCTGTTCCAGTTTAAAGACATTTTGAAGAAGGGTCTCGACCCGAAAAGGCGCCTATTCCTTCTCTCCATAGATGCTGCCTCGCCTGCTGAGTTTCCCCAGCATTTTTGTCTACCTTTTGATTCAGGAAAACTGGTTGAAGTATCTGGGGGATCCGAGGAAAAATAATTTGTCACCAAAAGACTATTGAGGGTTTAGGGCTCACTGAGGCCCTGGGGCAGAAATGTTCATCATATTTAACAGTAACCTCTGCATGCGCATGCAGAAACTGGAACTGCTAGAAAAAGGAAGTGCAGATGCTGGTTTACCAAGGAAAGACGCAAAATGCTGGAGTAACCGGGTGGGCCAGTTAGCATACATGGAGAACATAGATAGGAGACCCTCTTGTGGGTCGAGACGTTTTTGTACATGCAAATGCCCTTGGGCTTGCACATGCTATGCTGTAATCTTTGCCTGTGGAATAGTGGGACACCAGGTAGTGCTGCTGCCTCACGGGCCTAGATACCGGGTTCGATTCCGACCTCGGGGGCTATCAGTGTCGTGTTTGTATGTTTTCCCCTGTGAATGCAGGGGTGTTCCCTGAGACGCTCCAGTTTCTTCCCACATCCCAAACACATGCTGGGAGAGAGTTTAATTGTTTGCAAGTCAATACACGGGCCGTTTGAGAGTTGTGTAAATGGGCAAGTGAGGGAGAACAAGGAGATTGGAACTGATGGGATTACTCTGCAGGTTCAGCATAGACTCAGCCGGCAGAATGGCCTCATATCAACATCATATAAAACCACGAGAATATACACAGTATGAGAAACCTAAAAGGGAAGCTAGGATGAAGCTGTTTATTATCTCTTCCTCGGCTGACAAAGCCAAATGCCTCCTTTTGGCCTCAAATTTCCATAACATTTGCGCTTTTAGGCGAGCGTTGGCTAATTTCAAATACAGCAACAGTGAACAGTGAATGGGGATTATAGTTTGGGCTTTACGGAATGTGTGGACAAGAGGAATGTGCTGTGAATTTTCCCTTGTGTTTAACTTATGAATTCAATCCTCTTTGCTGTGGCTTTCTATTTGAATTGAAACCGAGCTATGCTAAATTATTCAGGAGATGAAATGGTCCCAGTTTGGGAAAAAAAGGATGATATCCTCTTAAAGCTGTCATCGTGTGTCAAAACGTTGAGTTTTGGGGATTTGCATTCCAAGTCAACGGCAATTCCTTCTAAACCTGTTGACTTTATTTCTACTGAGTATCAATTAGCTGCTATCACGATGAGGAAATCTTCCAGTCAGATGAATGTAAATAAATCCTTCTCACATCCACCTTCGGATTGATAAAAACATCACATAAATCTCACCAAGCTCTCTTTAATTAATTTGGCTGTCAGTAACCGTAGCTTTACACACAGCCCGTCTGTTGATGTGTGGAGTGTTCCAACATCTCAGTGGATTGTCACTGTGTCTTAACTACCAAACCCACACTCACAAAATAACACCAGTGGTTCGTTAAAATCTGATTGTAAAAGAAAATTTGCAAACTGCTACTTTAACGATTGCAAAATGTATCCAAATAAAGAAACGTTACCTGACGATGGGAGAATTTAGTGTGTCTGTTGTTGAACTAACTGTCAATGTAAAAATCATTATTATATCTTAAAACATTAAGACATTGCCAGGTGGCACAGCGATAGAGTTGCTGCCTTACAGCGCCAGAGGCCCAGGTTCGATCCTGACCAAGGGTGCTGTCTGTATAGAGTTTGTACGTTCTCCCCGTGACCGTGTAGGTTTTCTCCGAGATCGTCACGCACAGTTTCCTCCCACACTCCAAAGACGTACACGTTTTTAGGTTAAAACGGTTTGACCAAACTGTACTTATACTGTCGTCCAAACAGCCCACTGTAAACCAACTTTCGTATCATCCACCAACACCTTTATCATGTTCAAAATATTTTAATTCGTTTTTATATCAAAAATCACGTGACAACACGCATCTGGTCCCTCAGTTCATGACATCGTCACTGTTTCTGACTTACCTTGGAAGTGGGAAGTCAGATGGGGGAGTGGGAGATACAGTTTCGACCCACCTCATCAGCGCTTTTATAACTTCTGCTTTACAACATGCAGCTGTGCAAGTCGGGAAACAGCTGGGCGTGTGTTCTACTGAAGCACCAGGTCGGAGGTCAACGCCTTCTGCTCCAATGCGTACGCAATGAAGAATGACACCCAAAGTTCTCCGCCGCTTTCCTTAGTCAACCAGCCGCGTCACATTATGATTGGACCTGGTGGACCACCTTCAGATGGTCAACGGCGGAAAGGAGAAATTTGAGAAGCCTGAGGATTGACCACTCAACTGACCCTCACATGTTCCCTAGTTGCCCATCCCTGATGTTAATAATAACAAAACTAAAGTACTTGCACATTTGCGTTAGTTTGTGCTGTAAAATAATGGAAGGAAAAACAAAATGCTGGAACCATTCAGGATGTTTCAGGTCAAAGATGCTTCCCATTTTATTTTCCCAGGGAAAGCTCAGGGGAAAGGGCTCTCAATTGAATAGCTTTCTTTAAGGTTTGGCACAAGTGAGTGGGATGAGCAATCTGTTTCTGGACTATTATGTGTGTTGGCCCAGTGCTTCTGCAAACTTTATTAGACACAGGATTTTATTTTTAGCTGAGTTTAGAGTTTAGTTTAGAGATACAGCGGGGAAACAGACCCATCGGCCCACCGAGTCTGTGCCGACCAGCGATCCCATATACACCCATATACACTAGCGCTACCCTACACACACACTAGGGACAATTTATAATGTTAACAAAGCCAATTAACCAACAAACCCGTATGTCTTTGGAGAGTGGGAGGAAACCTGAACACCTGGAGAAAACCCACGTGGTCACGGGGAGAAGTTACAAACTCTGTACAGGCAGCACACGCGGTCAGGATAAAAATGGGATCTCTGGAGCTGTAAGGCAGCAACTCTACCGCTGTGCCATCCAATGGGGCGTATCTGGTGCTTTATGCTATTGTGATCTCACTGGATAACGTCACCTGCTGACTTGTTCATCAGTTTCATATCAGCGCACATCAAATCCACTACATGTGAATAGTCGTAAAGGAATCTCTTGCTGTTAATATCAAAGAGGCCGGAGTTGTCGGAATAGTGAAGATTATTAGAGATAGGAGCAGAATTAGACCATTCGGCCCATCAAGTCTACTCCGCCATTCAATCATGGCTGATCTATCTCTCCCTCCGAACCCCATTCTCCTGCCTTCTTCCCATAACTTCTGACACCCATAGTAATCAAGAATCTATCTATCTCTGCTTTAAAAATATCCGCTGACTTGGCCTCCGCAGCCTTCTGCGGCAAAGAATTCAACAGATTCACCACCCTCTGACTAAAGAAGTCCGAGCATAGAAGCGGCGAAGATAAATGCAAATGGTCACAATGTTTGGGAAACAGCCATGATGCTGCTTAAGGCAAGCGCTCCTTCGGGACACACTTGGAGATGGGCAATACTGTATTTGTTCTCTTCGCTCACCTCATCCAATCTTGTGGCTCTCAGCTTGCATCCAAGTCTGTTAAGTTATTACACAACTCTGCCTGTTCTGGGCTTCAGCTGGGCCAAGTATCTAGAATATTTGGCAGGTTACACAGTGAACACTTCATCCAAGCACAGTTGGATGATTTTAGAAAAGGCCGGGGCGGATATACAACAGTGTGCACAGTAAACAATATTTCACCACATTAATAATATTGCTGCATAAATCTACATACATCCTATATACTTTTCTCCAGAGATGCTGCCAGACCCCCTGAGTAGTAACTCCAGCTTTTTGTGTCTATCTTCGCTGTAAACTAGCATCTGTAGTTCCTTTATTTGCTACATTACATTTGACAAAAAACACTGGCCAATTCAAGTTATTAATATTGACAGAACAATAGAAATAATTTATCTCCGATGGTCATATATCATGAGATCATTCAGGAGTGACCTAAATTATTCTGTTTCACTGCGTTTATAATAGTAACCGATCGAATTGTGTATCACTGCCCAGAGTGCTAATGAAGAATAGATTGAGCTGCAAGTTATCAACATAAAAAGATTTTATCATGGATTTCCAAATGGCTGATTGACATGTATCACTTGCAACTTGCTAACTACATTGGATGAGTTATCCTTGTCACTGGAATAAAAGGTACCAATATAAGAAATACTGTAACTTGTCTGTTACAACTCCCAGTGCTGGTATTGTCTGAAACACTGGCTTCAAGGTGTCGTGTTGTATGAAATATCGTTACTTGGCTTCTGGTTCAGGAGGTTACCAGCATCAGGACCACCCCAGAGGCTTGAGCACGTAATCCAGGTGCAGCTCCAAGGAAGGTCGTGAACAAAGCCACTTTTAGAATTGCATCAGGGATGTGGCATCTTGCAACATTGGCACACAGGCACTATGCTGAAAAGTCTATGACCGAAAAAAGTCACCCATCCTTTTTCTCCAGAGATGCAGCCTGACCCTCTGAGTTACTCAAGCATTTCTCTGCGTCTTCTATTATATACTAGCATCTGCAGTTCTTCCTTTCTGTATTATCCGATCTGTTTGGATGGCAAGCAAAACCAAGCTTCTCATTATACCTCAGTACACTGACATTAGTAAACCTAGACCAATGCAAAGACAATTGAAATTAAACAAATAGCTTCTACACGGTTGGCATCACCTCAGGAGTATTTCCATTTCTCTGTAACTCTCACCTCAACACCTGCCTATCTTCGGTATATACCAACATTTGCAGTTCCTTTCTACACAGAGGCACCCATGTTTAGCACTGTCAGCAGATGCCATCTTTCAAATGAAGTCCATGTTGGCACTTCAAGAGGAATGTAAAAAAGCCCACAGCCACTTTAACAAAGGAGTCAACATTAATATCTGAACCAAGCCCACCAAGAAAATTGGCTGTATGACATTTGCGTCTTTAATGGGGTTATGCAGTACTCGATTCAGCTGTCAGTGTTTCCTTCCATTAGTTTAGTTTAGTTTAGTTTAGATACAGCGTGGAAACAGGCCCTTTGGCCCTCCAAGTCCGTGCCGACAAGCGATCCCCGCTCACTAACACTATCCTACATAAAGCAGGGACAATTTGCAATTTTTATTGAAGCTAATTAGCCTACAAACCTGTATGTCTTTGGAGTGTGGGAGGAAACCAGAGCTCTCGGGGAAAACCCACGCAGGTCACAGGGAGGATGTACATACTCCATACATACAGACAATGCATTTCGTTGTCTCTGTACTGTACACTGACAATGACAATTAAAATTGAATCTGAATCTGATCCATAGTCAGGATCGAACTTGGGTCTCTGGTGCTGTGAGGCAGCAACTCTATCACTGCGTCACCGTCCCGCTTACATATGCCCATTAATGCAGGGATTGCATTTCAAAAATACCACAGTGCAAGCAAATCAAGGTTTTAAAAGATTATATAAAGATGTCCTTTTTTAATATTTCCAATTATAGCGCCCAATAGGACTAAAGTCAGCTTTTGAGTGCACGTCATGGAGTTTGCCAGCTCCCATTGAAGAAACATCAATCTGTATATTGCCCTGTCGATTTGAAATGCTGAGTTCAATAAGAAGATGAGTCCAATTTGATGCCGTGCATTTTCGGGTCAGCTTCAGTTCACCTCTAACCAGGCAGGAAGTTGTGAATAAAATCACTCACAATGGCAATAGGTATCTTACATCCGGCAATTTACACACACAACCTAGTTCGGCTCTGTCAGCAAATGGAAAATCCATGACATGTTCCGAGGAGCTTAGCGGCACGAAGGGGAAGCGATCGACAAAGACTGGAGAAGATCAAAACAAAATAAGTGATTACCAGGGTCAAAGGTCAGGGATGGTTACTGTCAGAACTGAACTGGCAGGAATAACAATAATGTTGCAATTCACTTCCAGGCAGGAGGGAATATTTCCACGTAACCAATCTCTGGAAAATACGGAGTCTGGAATCCCTCCTCCCTCCGCCCCCCTTCTCCCTTCCCCCCCTCCACTTCTCCCCTACACCCCCCACTTTCTCCCCTCTCCATTCCCCTGTGCCTCACCGGGACTCCCAACGTTTTCTCCCCTCCCCCTCCTACATTCCTTCACAATTTGTCACGTTTCAATCTTTCTGTCTCACACCTTCTGCATTAATCTCTGGCCTTTGTTGCAACCGAACCACTGTCGATCAAAAAAAACCCCCTCACCCGTGTCAACCTGTTACCTGCCTCTCCACTCTCCCGAACATAGACACAAAAAGCTGGAGTTAAGGGCTTGTCCCACTTGGGCGTCATTTGCGCGTCATTTACGTGGCATCATTTATGCGTCACGAAGCACGACGTGCGTGTCGTGATGTGCAGGTGATGCTCACATGATACGCATTACGCGCGCATGGTGCGTGGTGACGTAGGCAGGGTCACGCGCAGCGCCCCAGGATTTTGGGATTCACAAAATCTTTGCGCGCCATCTGAGTGACACGCAAATGACGCCTAAGTGGGACAGGCCCTTAACTCAGCGGGACACGCCACATCCTTCTTCAGATTGAAAGTCATGGGAAAGAGGGAGTGCAGAGACGGTTCACCAGACTGATTCCTGGGATGTCAGGACTGTCTTATGAAGAAAGACTGGATAGACTTGGTTTATACTCTCTAGAATTTAGAAGACTGAGAGGGGATCTTATAGAAACTTACAAAATTCTTAAGGGGTTGGACAGGCTAGATGCAGGAAGATTGTTCCTGATGTTGGGGAAGTCCAGGACAAGGGGTCACAGCTTAAGGATAAGGGGGAAATCCTTTAAAACCGAGATGAGAAGAAGAACTTTTTTCACACAGAGAGTGGTGAATCTCTGGAACTCTCTGCCACAGAGGGTAGTTGAGGCCAGTTCATTGTTGCTATATTTAAGAGGGAGTTAGATGTGGCCCTTGTGGCTAAGGGGATCAGGGGGTATGGAGAGAAGGCAGGTACGGGATACTGAGTTGGATGATCAGCCATGATCATATTGAATGGCGGTGCAGGCTCGAAGGGCCGAATGGCCTACTCCTGCACCTAATTTCTATGTTTCTATGTTTCTATGAAAGGGAAATGAGAGATACAGACGATGATGTAGCGAGATAAAAGAACAATGAATAAAAGATTTCCAGCTTTCTCCACCCCCTCAATTAGTGTGAAGAAATGTCCCGACACAAAACATCACATATCCATGTTCTCCAGCGATGCTGCCTCACCTGCTTTGTGTCCTTCAGAGACTGGAATACTGGATAGGCAGGCCCTCGAACTGATAGAACGACACAATTCCATGTTCAATTTGCATAATAAACATGGATTGGGAATGAAGATTAACAGAACTGTCTCTAACAATTTCATTTATTTTTAACAGAGGGAGGAGAAATGATGAATCAGGAGAGAGAGGGAGAACAGGATGAAGGGACAGGAAGAGGGAGGAAGGGTCATTGTCATAGTCACACAGCATGGAAACAGGCCCATCGGCCCAACTTGACCACACTGACCAAGTCAAGTCAAGTCAAGTCAAGTCAAGTTTATTTGTCACATACACATACGAGATGTGCAGTGAAATGAAAGTGGCAATGCTCGTGGACTTTTGTTCAAAAGACAAACAACAAAACAACCAAACAAATTATAAACACAATCATAACACACATATTCTTTTACATAATAAATAATGGAAGGAAAAACGTTCTGTAGAGTTAGTCCCTGGTGAGATAGGCGTTTACAGTCCGAATTGCCTCTGGGAAGAAACTCCTCCTCAACCTCTCCATTCTCACCGCATGGCAACGGAGGCGTTTGCCTGACCGTAGCAGCTGGAACAGTCCGTTGCAGGGGTGGAAGGGGTCTCCCATGATTTTGTTTGCTCTGGAGTTGCACCTCCTGTTGTATAGTTCCTGCAGGGGGGGGAGTGAAGTTCCCATAGTGCGTTCGGCCGAACGCACTACTCTCTGCAGAGCCTTCTTGTCCTTGGCAGAGCAATTCCCAAACCAGATGGTAATGTTCCCAGACAAGATGCTTTCCACCGCCGCTGCGTAGAAGCACTGGAGGATCCTCGGAGACACTCTGAATTTCCTCAATTGCCTGAGGTGGTAAAGGCGCTGCCTTGCCTTACTCACGAGTGCTGAGGCGTGTGATGCCCATGTCATATCCTCAGAGATGTGGACTCCCAGATATTTGAAACAGTTCACCCTATCCACAGGATCCCCATTTATCCTCAATGGAGTGTACGTCCTCGGATGATGTGCCCTCCTAAAGTCCATGATTAGCTCCTTCGTTTTTTTGATGTTCAAGAGGAGGCTGTTATCCTGGCACCAGAGTGCTAGACCAGCCACCTCCTCCCGGTAGGCCTTCTCATCGTTGTCTGAGACCAACATGTCCCATCTGCACTTCCTTGAGTTTGGCCCATATCCCTCCAAACCAGTCCTATCCATGCACTTAAATGTTTCTTAAATGTAGAAATAGTACCTGACTTAACTACAGCAGCACATTCCATACAGCCACCACCCCTTGTACAAAAAGGTTACCCTTCAGGTTCCTTTTAAATCTTTCCCCCCTTACCTTAAACCTACATTATGTCCTCTGGTTCTCGATTCCCCTACTCTAGGCAAAATACTCTGTGCATTTACCCAATCTATTCTTCTCATGCTTTTGTACACCTCTATAAGATCACCACCTCATCCTCCAACTCTCTGAGGAATGAAGTCCAAGCCTGCTCAACTTCCCCCTGTACCTCAGGCCCTCGAGTCCTGGCAACATCCTCATAAATCTTCTCTGCACACTTTCTGACTTGACAACATATTTCCTATAAAAGGGTGGGTTCCAACACTTGGGTTGCAAATAACGGCAAGAAGATGTTTAACTTTACAAAAGGATTGGCAGGTGTGGTTCTTCATTGCTTAGGTTGATGGAGCTGATATTCTGCTGCCAAAGTGAAGAAATAGAGCACTGCTGTTTCCCATTCACTTCATAGAATTCCTCACAATAATGTCTCTGCATGGTTTCTACGTGTAGAATAAGTGGCTGTGCTATTAAACAGTCCTCCAACTACCAAATGTCAGCAGAATAATGGAAGCTGCTAGCTGAGGCTTGGAAGATTCCTTGTTATCTATCTCCCTTTTGAACAAAAGACTGCTTAAGTGATAAAGAAGCAAAATACCCTTTAAAAAAACAATCGAAAGAGTTTTCAAATGACAAGCATTCAAACCGTTTCATTTCATCAAACAGAGGTTTCAGTATCATTGTTGTGACAGCTACTTTTTGGATATTAATGATCTAAAAATTAGCTTTACTGAAAGTCCATCACCACTTCAAACAAAGTGACACACTGCACACACGGATTGGAATCCCGGGCACTAAAATAACCATGAATTGAATTTTTGAAGGGATGAGTGATGTTATGTGTAGGAAAGAACTGCCGATACACAAAAATGCTGGAGAAACTCAGCGGGTGCAGCAGCATCTATGGAGCGAAGGAACATTTCCTTCGCTCCATAGATGCTGCTGCACCCGCTGAGTTTCTCCAGCATTTTTGTGTACCTTCGAGTTTCCAGCATCTGCAGTTCCTTCTTAAACAAAGAACTGACGATGTTGGTTCAAATCGAAGGTAGACACAAAATGCTGGAGTAACTCAGCGGGACAGGCAGCATCTCTGGAGAGAAAAATGGGCAATGTTTCGGGGTGAGACCCTTCTTCAGACTGATGTCAGGGGAGGGGGCGGGACAAAGATGTTATCTTTAACATGACATCAATCAATCAATCAATCAACCTTTATTGTCATCTTGCAAAGCAACAGTTGTACAGTGCAAAATGAGAAGACGTTTCCCCAGGGAATACCGGAGCATTGCACATAAAACTAAAACATTTCACACAAAAAATAAAAACAATAAAAACAATCCAGTGTTTAAGAGGGAACTGCAGATGCTGGAAAATCAAAGGTACACAAAAATGCTGGAGAAACTCTGCGGGTGCAGCAGCATCTATGGAGCGAAGGAAATAGGCAACGTTTCGGCCCAAAACCCTTCTTCAGACTGATGAGAGGTGGGGGCGGGCAGAAGAAAGGAAAAAGGAGGAGGAGGAGCCCGAGGGCTGAGGGAAACAATCCAGTCCCCGATAAAACAGTACGAATAGTTAAAAAGTGCAGGTAAAAACAGCAACATTAAAATACAAGTAAACACAGTCATGCTCAGCACAATAATCACAGGATTATGAAGTTTCAGAAAGGTACAGCACAGAAACAGGCCCTTCAGCCCATTATGACCCTGCTAACCATTAAGCACCCATTTTCTAATCCTTTATCAATTCTGTTTTGCTCTCCCAACTTTCTCACCAACTCTTCCCTCGATTCTATCACTCACAGGGTGGCATGGTGGCACAGAGGTAGAGTTGCTGCCCTTAAGCGCCAGAGACCCCAGTTTGATCCTGACTACGAGTGCTGTGTGTACGGGGTTTGTACATTCTCAGCGTGACCGAGTGATATTCGGTTTCCACCCACCCACTCCAAAGAGATACAGGCATGTAGATAAATTGGCTTATTGGGAGGTAAATTGTAAATTGTCCCTAAAGTGTGTAGGATAGTGTTAGTGTGCGGGGATCGCTGGCCGGTGCGGACTCGGTGGACCGAAGGGCCTGTTTCCATGCTGTGTCTCTAAACTAAACTAAACTAAACCAGGGGCAATGTGTGGAGGCCGATTAACTGATCGAAATGTGCGTATTTGCGACATGGTGGAGTGCCCAGGGGAATTCCGCACTGTCGCAGAGTGAACCTGCACGCTCCACTGTGGACATCACCAGAGTTAAAGGTTTCTGGGGCAGTGAGGGCATGGCTCTACCACCTGTGCCACTGTGCTGCCCATGCAGTCCTTCACTGCCGAGAACATACAGCCCATCACGTACGAGACAAAGGAATCTTTCAACAATCATTATTCAAAATCCAAATTTGGAAACCTTTTGAATTTGCACATAAAATAATGTGAAATCTTGCAGGCATTGAGGAACCTCTGTTAAAAAAAATCAAGGTATGTTATATTTTTTGTTTTATCATTTTCAAAATACAAGTGTATAGGTTTTTGGCCATAGTTGTAAAGAAACTATTAATGAATAACAGCCTTAAATGCTTGACATCTGAAGTTGGCTGTTATTTTGAAGTATTTAATGCATACTACATAATTGGGCAATTTACTGGTAATTACAGACTGTGGGAAATAACATGTTTGATTAAAGGGGAGCTGGTCCTACACTGCGTGTAAAAAGATGGTCACTTAATTCAGGGTAATTAATAATAAATTACAAACCTGATTACGAACAGCTTTAACAATAGAAAGCAGAATGAGAGGGTAATTGAGAAAATTGAGGGCAGGAAAGAAGCCAGCTTGGTGGGGGATGGGAAGCAGAGCAAGGATTTCGAGAAGGGATGCGAAGAATTGGAACTAGCCGTGGGAGGCAGAAAATGGAGGCTTGATGGCGTCTTGGTATTCAGAGGCTGTGGCGACACACCTGGGGCATGCTGAGTCCCATTCTGGTTGATCTAGTTCCTGGATCATCGTACCTTGATCAAGTGTCGTGAGTGAAATCCTGCAATAATGGAAAATGGATGTCCAGTCATATTACTCATTCTGGCAACATAGAAGTGGATCATTTGACCCATCCCAACCGTCAGGTCTATCTCCTTCCCCAACTCATTCTGATGGGTCTCCTCACTGTCAAAAACTAACATCATAAGCCATCTTGGTGGACAGGACAGCGGTTTCTGACCTTGTACATCTCCAATGACCTTGTATTCAGCCACGTTGTTGTCTCCAGTGCTACCGTTATTGCAACATGTTTGGTGGGCTACACATGGACCTCTTCCTGATGCCATGTACTCCTGTAAAGTGGGTTATAATGGATGGAGAATATTTTTTCAGTGATGATTAAGGGCTTAGCATGTCTCCGACTAAAGTTGAGAGTGAATTGGTTGATAGGTGTGATCGGATAATGTGAGGTAGTGTAGATACAGGGACAGAGGGTAGTTATGGGCTGGTTTCAAGGTGCACAGATTGAGAGATTTGAATGTACGAGGTCATGTTTAAAATTCCAATTAATATCAGAACTGGTACTGAGCTACGAACATCTACAAAATAGCAATTTGGACTAATTGCTCTGGAATCTTGGAAATATCATACCACTGTGAGCACAAAATCAAATTGCAGATGTTGGAAATCTGAGATAAAGTCAACAAATACTGGAAACGCTCACCAGGTCAGGCACTTCTGCAAGAAAAGCAATGTAGTAGGCGTCTCAGGCCAAAGACTGAGAAAGAAAATAAGTTAGTGTTACATTGAAGAGAATGTTGTGGAACAATGGATAGGGCAAAGAGAATATCTGTGACAGGGTGAGTCAAGGTTGTTGTGGGGGGTAATTATCTGTTGCCATTACCTGGTTTTTAGATTAATGAGAAAGGTTAGAGCACAAACAAACTACTAACCTGCAAAGTGCAGGAAATGCCTTGAAGACTTTGGTTACAACACCACTGACTGCTGTACTACAGACAGTTTTAGTACCTGCAAACCCGGCACCAAATCAATAAGCATTTTCACACCATGCTTAGTTTGGTTCAGTTTAGAGATACAGCGTGGAAACAGGCCCTTCGGCCCTCCGAGTCCGCACATTAACACTATCCTTCACTAGGTACACATTTTATATATATACCAAGCCAATTAACCCACAAACCTGTACGTCTTTGGAGTGCGGAAGGAAACTGATTCGCTGAGAAAACCAATGCGGTCATGGGAATACGTACAGACAAGCACCCGTAGCCAGGATTGAACCCGGGTCTCTGGTGCTGTAAGCACTGTAGGGCAGCAACTCTACCACTGCGCCATCGTGCCGCCCCAGTTGGGATATTCAGTGCATCAATTCCACTTCTGGCAAGGAAAACTCTCACCAGTTGAAAACAGCTGAGAATTTGACATTTGTTATTGGCCCCACTTTGTTCATTTACTGCCTGTGATGCTGGCTGTATGGTTGAAGTATAATGTCAACCGGTCCCCAGATACCCAACGACTCAAAATGAAATAGTGAAAGTTAGTGTCTGAAACCAGCCTGGAACTCAACCAACACTGACTTCTTTTAAGAAGTTATTCTATGTTTGGAGAGTGTTTTTTATATAATATCTAATGACTGCCTAGTGTTTTCGTTTTAACTTTTATTGACACTATTCAGGCATTTTCCAAAGGTTTGTCAAACTTCATTAATATTGAGGCCTGGGAAAATGGAGAGGGGTGAGAGGTTCATATTGATTTACAATATGTACCAAAGATCAATGCTTTCTCAAAGTTAACCAATCCCCAGAGCTACTAATACTGGTGATGATTCACACGCTGCGTATGATTCAACATCCTATCCACAAGTATTGTCTTTCTGCTGACTCGATAGCGCGAAACAAAAGCTCTTCGCTCTACCTTGGTACACGTGGCAAAAAAATCAACTAAACAAACAAGTAGCCTAAACTTCTGCCAAAGCCTTTATCAGAAACCTATTAAATTTTGCACATGTGCCTTTAGCATTATAGTAATCCCATTCACACGTTTGTCATGCAGGCTGCAATGTATTTGGTTATCGACAAGACAGCACAGCTATTCGCAAAGTAAAATGTCAATTTCACTTTCAGTTTAGTTTAGAGAAACAGCGCGGAAACAGGCTCTTCGGACCGCCTAGTCCGTGTCGACCAGCGATCCTCGCACACTAACACTATTGTACACACACTAGGGACAATTTACATTTATGCCAAGTCAATTAGCTTACAAACCTGTACGTCTTTGTAGAGCAGGAGGAAACCTGAGCGCCTGGAGAAAACCCACACATGCCACACGGGAAACGTACAAATTCCATACAGACTGCCCCTGTGGTCAGGTTCGAACCCGGGTCTCTGGTGCTCTACTGCTGTGCTGCCCTGGGAATCAAAATGATGTTATCCGTTTTTACGTTAATGATAATCATAAGGTTCTAGCCACCAAAGTAGAACTGGCAAAGGGGTGCAGTGTCAGAATAAACGGTTGGCCATAACGGACTGGGATGAGTAGAAATGTCTTCCGCTAGAGGGTCGTCCATCTTTGGAATTCTCTACTGGTCGGTCACTGAGTCCATTAAAAAAAAAAGAATGATAGGTTTTGATGTATGAAGCAACTCAGGGATTTGTGGTGAATGCAAGAAAGTAGCACTGTGCTAAATGTTTGGCCATAATTTGATGGAGCGCGATGAGGGACGATGAAAGCCTAGATAGAGTGGATGTGGATTGGATGTTTCCAGTAGTGAGAGAGTCTAGGATCAGAGGGGACGGTCACGGAATAAAAGGACGTACCTTTAGAATGGAGATGAGGAAGAATTTCTTTAGCCAGAGGGTGGTGAATGTGTGGAATTCATTGCCACAGACAGTGGTGGTAGTCTAGTCATTGGGTAGTTTTAAAGTGGGGAGACTGATAACTTCTTGATTAGTAAGGGCGTCAAAGGTTGCGGGGAGAAGGCAGGAGAATGGTGTGGAGAGAGAAAAATAGATCAGCCATGATCGAAAGGCGGAGCAGACTCGATGGGCCGAATGGACAAATTCTGCTTCTCTGCTTTATGGTCTTGTGGATCAAATGGCCCAAACCTTAAATTCTCGCATTTATCTATGTAAACATTACACACCAATAGTGAACCGTCCCATCGTTCTCTCCACCTGGCCGATTACACATTGTGATCATGTATCTGATTAATCCACCTTCCATGTTCGGGATCAGCAGCCGTCATTTCCTGGAGCTTTCATCCCAAACTATCAGGCACAGTCCCGAACTTCTCAAAGGTGAAGCTGATGGCAATGAGCTTAATTCATTGGGTTGAGTAATACATAGACACCTGACAGTTTCTTGCCTGAAGCAAACGCACAGGCCCAATAAACCTGCCATTGTTGGAAGGCCACCAACAGGGACTCTCTTCCCTGCCCGTGAACATGGTATTCTCACATAGGAGGTGCTCACAGTGTCCAGCATACTACATTGGTCTAAAACAATGAGGGGGAGGGGGGAGAGGGGAGAGGGGAGAGGGGAGAGGGGACAGCAGGACAAACCATGGCAGGTAATAAGCCGACATAGGCAAGAGGGGATTTTGATAGGCAGATGGTTTAAACAAAGGCCAGAGATAAACGTAGAAGGTGTGAGGAAGGGTTGAACATTAGCAAATTCCAAATGTTGAGGGGGGAGGGGAGAAATAGGTGGAATTCTAGGTGGGACAGAGGGGAGGAGACGGGAAGGAAAAAGAAAGACATGTTGTGGGAGAGAAAGAGGGAGGATTGTGGGGAGTTTACTAGGTTACCTAACATTGGAGAATTCAATGTTCATACCATTGGGTTGTAAGCTACCCAGGCAGAATATGAGGTGCAGTTCCTTCAGTTTGCATATGACTTCATTGTGCCAATGGGAGGAGGCCCCTGGCCAGAAAAGTCAGTATGGGAATGAGAAGGCCCGTAATGGCCGCCCATGGAGAATGGAGGAATTCACCATCAGGTGGCGCCCGTAATGGCCGTCTCGCCAGCAGTCTGTCTTGTCCCTCTCTGTTTTTATTATTTTAAGTATGTCTTGAATATTTGCTTTAATGTCTCTTGGTATGTTTTATGTGGGTAGTGCGGGGGAAACCCTTTTCAGTCACTCACCTCGACAGAGATGCGATTTTTCTCCGTGTCGCATCTCCGCCCTCCCCCCCCCCACACTTTGCGGCCTACAAAGTGGAGTGGTGAGGCCTTTCCTGGAGACCGGCCCGGAGCTTCAAGCCATGGGTGCGGCACAGACTTACCATTGCAGAGCCAGGGATCTTTTTGCCAAGGATCGCCAATGTTGGAGCTCCGAACGCGGGGCCTGTGGACTTTACTACCGTGAAGCAGCGGTAAGAAGCGGCCGACTCGGGAGCTTCATGCCGCGGAGTGTTCCGATCCATCCTAACGCTGGAGTTTCGATCATCCTGACGAGAGGGCTTGAACAGCGGACTGTCAACAACGGCCTCGTTCAAAGGCCCCGACCACAGGTGAACAAAGGAGGAAGATGACTGAACTTTATTGCCTTCCATCACAGTGAGGAATGTTGATTCCACTGTGGTGGATGTTTATGTTAAACTTTATGTGCTGTGTGTATTTTTTGCTTTTTACTTAGTATGGCTGTATGGTAACTCAAATTTCACTGTACCTTAATTGGTACATGTGACAATTAAATTAAATCTTGAATCTTGAATCTTGAAATGGTTAGCAACCGAGAGATCCAGTCGGCCTTGGTGGATTCTTTAACTCACACCTTCTGCTTTTATCTACGACCTTTGTTGTAATAATCCAGAGATACTGCATGCATACCTTATTTTTTCTAATCTCCTAATTAAACCCTTGTTGAATTTAACTCTGGTAAATCTAGTGTTCTCGTTCCAACGTCAATGAATACTTGTTAAAGTGTTTTGCCCAGACCTCCTGCAGCTTTCTAAGGAAGAATTAATCATGGCTTCTTAGATATCTGTAGCAGAAACTCTCCCCTTTTGCATTCTTATTTTCTCAATAAAAGATCTAGATGTCATCAAAGATTTCCAATATTTTCTTTGCTTATCCTTGACATTTTAATGATCTGCATGTCTGAGACTTCCTAATCTTCGAAGGATTTCAAAGCTAAGAGTCGAAAGATTGAAATACCCAGTGCAGGAATGCACCTTGAGCTAATATGTAGCAGTGGAGAGCAAGGTAGTTCTACTTCCAGTATTCCTACTGAGTTTAACTTCATCGCCAAACCACTGAAATGAATTAAACATGGGCCTAGGCCAGTCGAGTATATTAAATAGGAGTTTCGTCACAACCTTTTTCAATGTTTTATGTGATTTTTATGGATGAAGCTAGATAGTGTTCTTGGAAGGTGAGGGTTGCGCTGAGACACTGCTGAAAATGTTGTGCCGAGAGAACTTAATAAGTAAACTATCAACCATCCTCCTGTCCCCTATTAAACATCTGACCTCATGCAGAACTGCCGAAGGGTATTGTGATGTATTTTCATGAGGGGCATCACTGCCTAGCGTTCATGTAAAATGCAATAGTCTTAACAGCTCCAAGACTCCAGCATCAAAACTCTTACTGCATAAATCTCAATCCTAGCTCAGACTCCTTACATTTATCTTCAGAAAATTACATAAGAGCTCCCTACCATCTGAGATGACAGGATGCAGTCTTTATAGGTCTCTTGTGCTGTTATACAAAACAGGCAATTGAAAAATGGTCCGTCTGCTACCAAAACACTGTGATCTATTATCATGCAGGGTGTTTTGCACTTACCAGCTTGTCCAATAACCATACATGGTTTGACAGTAAGTGTGGACAAATGGTTGACTAATGTTTGACGTGTACGTTCCTGTTCAATTTGAAAAAGCTGATGTCAGTGGATATTTTTTGAGATGTAACTGAATATATCATCCACTGTGTATTCTACAAGGCATATTTCCTGGAGATACAACAGCAGTCCATTCACTCTGTCAAGTGCTCCGAAGTGTTTTGCCACCTTAGTCTTGTCCGCGACATTAACCATTGTCAAGAGTCTAGAAACCCATTTCAGAAAGCTGAGATTGCATTAGGAAGGGAGGGATCAGGCTACTATATCATCCCTAGACCCTGCTGATCTAAACACGTGGTGCAGTGATGAAGTATCTGGAGGTCCAACCACTGAGTTCATGAAGAGAAGCAATTTCATCACCCATGAAGCAACATACAGTATATTACCAGGTGGCGCTTCACTGGCAGTCTCATCTACAGTCTGTCTGTCCTTTTCGTCTTTTTTTGTTATTTTTAGTGTGTTTTAAAAGTTTTTGTTAATGTTCTCTGGTTTGTTTTAAGTGGCGGGGGGGGGGGGGGGGGGGGGGGGGGTTGGGGAGAGGGGGGTGGGGAAAAACTTTTTTTCTCAATCTCTTACCTTGACGGAGATGCGATTGTTTTCCGGATCGTATCTCCGGTCCCTCTGCGGCCTAGCATCGTGGAGCTGAAGGATTTGCTCGGAGCTGAATTTGAGCCTCACCGCAGGGCGCGGACTTACCATCCGATGCAATTCCTTGGCTTGGTTTGTTTTCCCAACCTGCGGGGTTTATCATCAAGGAGCTCGCAGTCTCAGGTTGAGACTGACGTCGAGAAGCTTCGAAAACCACACGACGTTCAACTAGCCCCGACCCGGGGTAGAGAGCTGAGATTCCCTCCCCCCCCCGATGCAGGAGTGAGATCGTCCCGTCAACGGTAGGTAAGAGGCCCCCGACCGCTGGAGGACAAAGAAGGGAGAGATTTAACTTTTTCTTTGTGCCTTCCATCACAGTGAGGAATGCGGAGGAATCACTGTGGTGGATGTTCATGGTAAAATGTATTTTTGTGTGTTCTGCTTTATTGGTACGACTGTATCGCAAATCAATTTCCTCATATGTTGCAAAACAAATAAAGTATGATTATGATTAAAGTGGAGAAAGACAAAAATGCTGGGGTAACTCAGGGGGACGGTCAGCATCTCTGGAGAGAAATAATGGGTGATGTTTCAGTCTGAAGAAGGGTCTCGACCCGAAACGCCACCCATTCCTTCTCTCCTGAGATACTGCCTGTCCCGCTGAGTTACTCCAGCATTTTGTGTCTATCTTCGGTTTAAACCAGCATCTGCAGTTCCTTCCTGCCAATATATTAAAGTGAACTTTCAGAGGGGTACCATTGTTAAGAAAGGGAGGAAGGTTGTTTTGAGCAGAATGTAACCTGTAAAACAAGCAGCAGTGACATCTGCTGAGCACATATTTCAGGGAATAAAAGGGTCCCTTGACACCCAATATATCACACATGCGTGCTTGCAGGCAAAATTGCATTGGTCACCATTCTGCCAGGGTGCATTAAAATTCTGCCGGAAAGATGCAGAGTATCGACTTCCCAGTTAGTGCTATCTCTTTAATATTCTCAACTGAATATGCTTTCAGTAGAGTAATATGTATACATTGTACACGTTTTTTTTTTGCAACAAAAGATAATGCAGGACAAATGGGTACCGTTTAGAGATAGAGTGCACAACTTGCTTACTGCATTTCCAGTGAAGTTGGCCATGCCTCATTGATGATGGCATGTCTTTATGTGAGCCACAAAATGTAGGAAAAACACTCATGTCTACGGTTTAAAGTCAAGTCAAGTTTACTCGCATATGCACCAGTACCATGAGTACTAAAAGATCATCTGCTATTGATTCTTTGCTTGCCTGCTGTTGCTACAATTTTACAAGGGTTGTGTAACTTCACCAATTGTTTTAAATTAAATAAGTATACAGAGAGCATTGTGGTTAGCACTGAAGGGTATTTTACTGAATTGCAGGTTCCGATGTAAACCAGCTGAACTTTTGCAAGCCTGTGCGATCAGAGCATGCTGCTCTGCAGGGAAGAGATTTGGATGTGTTCCCAACAGGAACCAATTTCAGATCAGGGGAAAAATTGTCTCATTTACACCCAAACAAAAAGCAACGAGCAAAAAAACAAAGAGATTTATTAAGTAAGAATGTCCTCATTGACATCTGCCATCAGAGTGGTTGAGTATTCTTTCCTAAAAATGGCTCCTCTGATAGTACAGCTCAGAAGCAAGAGAATAGTTATTGAGTCATAGAGTCATATAGTTCCTTCAGCCCAACTCATCCATGCCGACCCATCTAAACTAGACCCATACACCCGCATTTTGAGAATATTGCAATTTAGCCGGGATTATGTGTTCAAATATATGGCACAGTGATGCAGTGGTACAGCTGCTGGCTTTCAGCGCAAGAGAGCAGGGTTCGATCCTGACCACGGGTGCTGACTGTATAAAGTTTTTATGTTCTCCCAGTGAACGCATGGGTTTTCTCCAGGTGCTCTTGTTTCCTCCCACACTCCAAAGCCATTCGGGAATTTAGGGTAATTGGCATTGATAAAAATTGTAAATTGTTCCCAGTGTGTAGGATAGCCCTAGTGAGGTTAATTGGCTAGGATAGTGTTAGTGTTTGGGGGGTGATCACTGGTCGGCACGGACTCAGTTGCCCGAAGAGCTTGTTTCCATGCTGTATCTCTAAAGTCTAAAAGTAAATCAGATTCCAACGCAATAAAAGCAAAAAAATGCTAGAAGCACTCATTAGATCAGACAACAACTGCTGAGAGATAAAAAGAGTCTATGTTTCATCAGGTCCAAGTCTACTGTCCTCTGATTCACAATAGGCAGTGCTGCAAGGCTAAAGCAGGAGTGAAGATCATTCCTCAGACGAAGAATACATTCAGATGGAACTCATTCTGAAAAGGTGAAAACAGAGACAATGCCTCTGCTGCCAGTTTATGTGTACATCTCAGATACATTCAAAGTTGACCTCTCTGCCACAACCACACAGAATCAAAACAACCACAATTTGCTATCGTAAAACATAATACAGTATTGGAGGACTAATGGGCAGCACAGTGTTGCAGCAAGTAAAACCGCTTCTTTACGGTTCCAGAAACACAGGTGCAATCCTGATCTCTAGTGCCATCTGTATAGAGTTTGCACATTCTTCCTGTTTTACGTGGGGTTTTGTAGGGTGTTCCGGTTTCCCCCCATGTCCTAAAGGGGTGTGGGTAGTTTGGACAATTGGTCAATATAAATTCCCACTGGTGTAAGTGGGTGGCAGAATCAGTGGGAGTCAAGGAGAATGTCAGTAGAATAAAATATATTTTTTTAATTTTTTTTTAATTTTTTTTTTTTAATTTCTATTTATTTTTCATGCACACTGAATGGACACTGGTTGAGCAACGTTTTTTTGTTTCCTCTGGGTATGCGAATACTCAGGAAATGACAATAAAGATATACAATACAATATGGGATTAATATAGGATTAGTGCAAATCCATAGCTCTGGTGGGCCGAAGCCCCTGCTTCCAAGTTGTATGCCTCTATGAGTCTTTGAGTTGAGGTCCAACAAAGCATTAAAAAATATAATTTTAACAATTCTTACATAAAGCACAGTTGATTTTGGAAAGGGAAGTTCCATTGATGCAGTATCTAAAAAAATGGTGTCGGAAGGAACTGCAGATGCTGGTTTAAACTGAAGATAGACACAAAGTGCTGGAGTAACTCAGCGGGACAGGCAGCATTGCTGGAGTGAAGGAATGCGTGACACTTCGGGATGAGATGTCTGAAGAAAGATATTGCCTTGATAATCAAAGGGAATATAAAAATCAGTCAAAGAAAGATGAAACGATGGTCCCGCTGCAGGCTCACAGCGCCACCAGAACTGAAAGGTGATAAAGGGGAGAGCATATGGAGTTGGCGATCATGTACTGCACTAGCCTGGACCGAGAGGTAGTCATCTCCCTCTGTTGCATCATGAATGCAATGTGTTCTAGTTCTAAAATGCACTGCAGTTACTCATCTTTATCAGCAGCTCCCAAATCTGCAGTCTCTGCCATTGGGAAGGGCAGCAGATCCATGAAGGCACCCACACCTGCAAGTTGTCTTCTGATCACCTTGACCTGGAACAACATGTATTTTGTTCACTCTCCGGCAGGAGTATCCAGATCACCACTTAGTGTCCCGCTCGCAGGATCACACCGGCCTTTACAAAATGAAAATCAAGCACAAAATAATGATCGTAACTTAAAGGAATTCAGGACGTTCCAATTAATAGATGAAACTACATGTGATAAAGGGGGTCCAGCAAGCTTTTGAAGCAGATGTGCCTGATGAAAGATTATGTAAAACAGAGCAATATACATAGAGTTATGCCAAACAATGCCTGAGGCTGGGTGTGAGAAGGTTTCAGTGAGCAGTTGTTATTCATGAACTCAACTTTGAAATAGAAACACAGATTCCGTTTGAAGCGAGAGTGAGATTGGTATTTAGAAGTGGGGTCTTTCATTTTAATGGGGTAGAGAGTTAGTGAGGGGCCGTCAGATGGGTTGGGGTTAGGTGGAGGTCATGGAGCAGAGTTTGATGAGGTTCAAGGGGTAATTACAAGAAATCCCTCAGTGAATAAAAATCAAGGGCTGCAGTCCTGCGGATGAGAAAAGTGAACATCAAGCAGCTTATTAGGCATCTCCTTCAGTGAAAAGCTTATTTACCTTTAAAGTAAGAGGTTGATGATGTGCCCTGCCTCTTAATACGCCTGCCCGTGCTTGCTGGAAAGCTGCCTAGAAGCGCTGCTTGTGCTTCCAATAATATTATGCAGTTGACAAAAGCTGCGGTTTCACGGGACGTTAGTTTTGTGACATAAAATGCACTGTAATTTTTAACTATGAATTATGGAAAATTGCAGCACGATTAAATCACATTCAATGGAGTACATAAGTATTAAATGCTTGGTGTTCACTCTCATGTCCTTGAGATCTCCACTTGTGCTGCTCACAATTGTCACACCTACTGCGCAACTGATTGGACAAATCTACCTGGAGCTTTGAAAGTAATATTGCACATCCCTCAACATGAACCACCCTCCCATCAAGCAGAAGATTATTCTTCCCATGGACAAAGCATCCATCTAATTCCTCGGCAAAACATGAAGTGCTGGAGGAACTCAGTGGGTCAGGCAGCATCTGTGGAAGGAATGGACAGGCAACATTTCGGGTTCCTTCTTCAGATGCCCTCCATAGGTGTTGCCTGACCCACTTTGTTCCTCCAGCACTTTGTGCTTTTCCTCAAGATTCCAGCATCTGCGGTTCCTTGTATCTCCTCTGATTCCTTACGCGGCTTCTCCTTATGAGTTCCTCCAGCATTTTGTGTTTTCCTGAAGAATTCGAGGAGATAGTTTGTCCATGGGAACAATAATCTTCTCCTTGATGGTCCATATTGAGCGATATGCAATCTCGCTTCCAAAGTCCTATAAAGTTATAGTCATAGAGTCGTAGAGTGACACAGTGTGGAAACAGGCCCTTCAGCCCAACTTTCCCACACCGGCCACATGTCCCAGCTACACTAGTCCCACCTGCCCACGTTTTGTCCATATCCCTCCAAACCTGTCCAATCCATGTACCTGTCCAACTTAGTCTAATTAACTTTACCTCAACTATTGATTCAGCTATGTCCATCTCCTTCTCCTTCTCCTGCCGGTCATGGCACAGTGGTAGCCCTCGTAACCTTGGGTCCATTTTCTTCAGAGAGCTGATCACAAAACCTAGATCAACACTTCAATGAGGCATTCCTACTTGGCAGAGTGGAAGGCTTTCAGATAGGATGGCTTCTCCTGATACCAATGCTTCTACCCTACCACATAAAGAATCATTTGACACTTTCCTCACTAAGCAATCACTCAACCAGCATCATGTTAAAGTTCAGGGTGTATATCTGTTATCAGGTCTATGGTGTATACAGATTTGCTGCTACATTTCACTGTCTTATTACAGTAACTGTGCTTTAAAAACATCTTAAAAGTTGTGAATTATTTTGTTATGGTGTTCTACAGATGCTCATATAGTCATACAGCATGAAAACAGGCCCTTCGGCCCAACCACCCCACACCGGCCAACATGTCCCATTTACACCAGTCCCACCTGCCTGCGTTTGGCCTATACCCTTCTAAACCTGCCCTATCCATGTATCTGTCTAAATGTTCCTCAAATATTGTGATAATACCTGCAGCTTGTTCCATACATCCGCCACCCTTTGTGTAAAAAAGCTACCCCTCAGGTTCCTATTAAATCTTTCCCCCTTCAACTTAAACCTACGTCCTCTGGTTCATGATTCTCCTACACTGGACTACTCTGTGCATTTACCTGATCCATTCATCTCATAATATTGTACTTTTGTTTTTTTTTGTTTAAGACCAGCGTACCTTTCTTCCTTCAGAGCATTGTTAAGCAGATATCATTGTTAAAACCAGTTCTTCAGACAATTATATCTGCTGACTGAAAAAGGGTCCCGACTCCGCAGTTCCTTGTTTCTCTGTCACTGTTAGGACTCACTTTCTACACATTTGATCTCAGTAGAGCCAGGGTCCTCAGCAGACATCTGCTTTTCCAATGCCCGGCATCATTCCCAGCTTCCACCTCAAAGCATCGCCTCTTTGTTCAAGACCATGATCAGCCTGTTCCTCCAAAACTACTGACCTTCTGAAACCTGTACTTTCATCATCGCTAATTTGCTATTAGTTTTGACATCCGAAAATCTGGACGAAGTTGTGAATGGTGAAGGCAGGATGATGCTCAGCTTGGAAATAAACTTGGAACTTCCCGATATTTTTCCGTTCTGGCTTGCCGAACGCACAGAGCTGGGGAGCTGTTGTGCTGCCCCTGGTGATGTGCTGTGGTGCAGTTTGTAGATGTACATGCCACAGGCACAGTGTGCCACCGATGTAATCTACTCCGCAACAAGGAGTAGAATCAAATTAACCTTGGTGTGTAGGAAAGAACTGCAGATGTTGTTTTAAATTGAAGATAGACACAAAATACAGGAGTATCTTACCGGGACAGGCAGCATCTCTGGAGAGAAATGAATGGGTGGCATTTCGGGTCGAGAAGGGTCTCAACCCAAAATGTTTTAAAGCAATAACATTTATGTTACACTAGGTTGAACTTCTCTCCTTCAAGCACTGGACCAAGATGACTGTTCACTGGTCAGAGCCTGATGGCATGTTTCCATGCAGTTATGATTTTAGTTTAGTTGAGAGATACAGCGCGGAAACCGGCCCTTCGGCCCACCGCATCCACACCGGCCAGCGATCCCCGCACATTAACACTACCCTACACCCACTATGGACAATTTGACATTTATACCAAGCCAATTAACCTACAAACCACTACGTGTGGGAGTAAACCGAAGATCTCGGAGAAAACCCACGCAGGTCACGGGGAGAATGTACAGATTGCGTATAGGCAAGCACCCGTAGTCAGGATCGAACCCGGGTCTCTGGCGCTGTAAGGCAGCAGCTCTACCGCTGTGCCATCGTGCCGCACTATAACTCCACAACTTTATGACATGTGTTCCCATTCCTCGCCCCTCTCCTTCTCAACTTGTTGGCAGTCTTTTGGCAACTGCACCGAAAAGCATATTTTCTAAAGTCATTTTTCACTAGTTTTGTAATTTGTCCGCGCCTTCCGCCAAACAGGATGTGATGTCTAATAGCAAAGCTCATTTAATACAACAACTGCGAGGAAATCCAATTTCCGGTCAGTGGTTTACTGATTGTTTTGGGAAACGCAGCAACTGATTAGCATCCCTTGCGATTCCATGACTAATACAGCAAGTATTCAAGTCACGTCAAGTTGCATTTGTTGTCATGTACGGTGAGGTACAGCTACAATGAAAATCTTGCTTGCAGCAGCTTCACAGCCACGTAGACACAGACAACACAGACATCATTTATACAAGACTCTATAAAAACAAGACTGCACAAACAAGAAAGCATATGACATAGAGAGAGGTAGATTTAGCTCTGAGGGCAAAATGAATCAAGGAATATGGGGGAAAAGCAGGAATGGGGTACTGATTTTAGATGATCAGCCATGATCATCTTGAATAGCAGTGTTGGCTCGAAGGGCCGAATGGCCTATTCCTGCACCTATGTTTTCAATGGGTTTTTTTTCTATAGGAAGACATAACTCGGTGGGTCTGGCAGTGTTTCTGGAGGAAATGAATAGGTGAGATTTTGGGTCGAGTCCCATATGGCGAACTTGCTTTCATCGGCCGTAGCATTGAGTACATGGAGCATAAACAGCGCGGCAGAGAAGTAGTGCCTTTGGCCCACAATATCTGTACTGAACATCATGCCGAGTTAAACCAAGTTAAAGCAATGACTGCACATGATCCATATCCTTCCATTACCTGCATATCCATGTGGCTATCTAACAGCCCCTTAATCACCATTATCATATCTGCTTCCACCACTACTCCTGGTGGTTACAGGTAACCACCCACTCTGTGTCCCCACACATCTCCTTTAAACTCTCCCCCTCTGACCTTAAAGTTATGCCCTCAAGACCTGGGAAAGTGGTTCTGACTGGCTGCCCCATCTGTGTCTCGCATAATTTCACAAACTTCCAACTGCTCACCCTTCAACCTCTGATGCTTCAGAAAGAAACAATCCAGGTTTGTCCAAGCTACCCTGAGAGCGAATACCCCCTAACTCAGGCAGGATTCCGGTAAACACCTCTCTTCTGCAACCTCTCCTGAGCCTCCACATTTTTTCTGTTGACTGAACTCAAAAGTTCAGTATGAGCTTGTATTTCTGGCCTATGGACATGAGGTATGAGGCAAGAACACAGAGTGGGTAAACTTTCCATGACTAACATGAGCAGCGGTGGATTTGCTGCCTAAAGGGCCTGCCCCATTGTACGAGGTAATTCAAGAGTTCTCCCGGGTTTTCCCCTGATTCGAACTCAGAGAATGTCCGTTGTGGGTCCGTAGGAGTTCGTGGATGTCTCGTAGCGGCTCGTAATGTAACGGTAGGTACTCGGGAAATTCGGTAAACCCGTGACGTTTTTTCAGCTCTGTGAAGAATGTCCAAGAGTAAAAAAATACTCGTGATGAAAAAAAATGGTTACTTTTTACTCGTACGAGCCGCTACGAGACATCCACGAACTCCTACGGACCCGCTACGGACATTCTCCGAGTTCGAATCAGGGGAAAACTCGGGAGAACTCTTGAATTACCTCGTACAGTGGGACAGGCCCTTTACAGTGCCAGAGTCCTGGGTTCGATCCTGACTACGGGTGCTGTTTGTAAGGAGTTTGTATGGTCTTCCTGTGACCACATGGGTTTTCTCCAATGCTCTGGTTTCCTCCCACACTCCACAGATGTGTTTGTAGGTTGATCGGCTTTGGTAAAATTGTAAATTGTCCCTTGACTTTAATCTTTACTTTAAGCTTTAGAGATACAGCATGGAAACAGGCCCTATGGCGCACTGAGTCTGCACTGACCCGCGATCACCCTGTATACTAGCACTATCCTGCACACTAGCACTGATCCCTGTACACTAGCACTGACCCCTGTACACTAGCACTGACCCCTGTACACTAGCACTGACCCCTGTACACTACACTAGCACTAGCACTGACCTGTACACTAGCACTGACCCCTGTACACTAGCACTGACCCCTGTACACTAGCACTGACTACACTAGCACTGACCCCTGTACACTAGCACTGACCCCTGTACACTAGCACTGACCCCTGTACACTAGCACTGACCCCTGTATACTAGCACTACCCCTGTACTAGCACTGACCCTGTACACTAGCACTGCCCTGTACACTAGCACTGACCCCTGTACACTAGCACTGACCCCTGTACACTAGCACTGACCCCTGTACACTAGCACTGACCCCTGTACACTACCACTGACCCCTGTACACTAGCACTGACCCCTGTATACTACCACTGACCCCTGTACACTAGCACTGACCCCTGTACACTAGCACTGACCCCTGTACACTAGCACTGACCCCTGTACACTAGCACTGCACTGACCCCTGTACACTAGCACTGAGCCCTGTACACTAGCACTGACCCCTGTACACTAGCACACTGACCCCTGTACACTAGCATTGCCCTGTACACTAGCACTGACCCCTGTACACTAGCACTGCCCTGTACACTAGCATTGACCCCTGTATACTAGCATTGACCCCTGTACACTAGCACTGACCCCTGTACACTAGCACTGACCCCTGTACACTAGCACTGACCCCTGTACACTAGCACTGACCCCTGTACATTAGCACTGACCCCTGTATACTAGCACTATCCTGCACACTTGGGGGCAATTTTCATAATTTATAGAGCAAGAGAAAAATAGAAGTGATAAACTAAGGAAGAAAACACACTTACAAAACAAAGTATCTTTAATATTTAGCTGCTGTTGTATTCAAGGGCCCCTACCTCCATAAGCACCAATGAATTACATTTCAAAAATGAAAATCAGCTTTTTATTGCCATTTTAATGATTTACAGATAAAATGGCTTGACTTTTAGAACTTGGGCTTAGAAGGGATGGAAAAAATGGAGGCAAATTTGGGTAATTAGCTTTTGTTTCAATTAAAGAAATGCCTGCATCGACATGCTATTTAAAATGGGAAATGTACTCTGCACTATCCACACTTTCTGCAGTTAAAAATGTTCAAAGTTTCACTCCGATTTAGAAATGGAATATAATCTTCATTGCAGAGATGGCAGAGACATCCATGAAGACCAACAGTATGTAACTACCAGTGGTGATTGATGTTACGTACGTGCATTTAACGGCAGTTGTCAACAATGCCTTGTGCACTGCATTGATCGATCGGCTGTGGAGGGTGCGCGTTTAGTTAATATGCTCATTCCCCCTTCTGCAAGATTGACTGTGCAGCTGTCAAATTTGGCAGGCGCTGTATAACTGTTGATTACTTCGTTTCAATCTCACTCATTCGGGCAATTTCTTGCTGAAAGACAACTACATGACAATTTCCTTCATAATCTGTCTTGTGGTTGGATGGATAATAACATGCTCGGTCCATCCTTTGACCCTTTCCTGCACTCACTCCTCTTGATCTGTAAGTTACCCCCCCTCCCATCCAACAGGGTTAAAATCGATCGATTCCAGCAACTTTGGCCTAACTTGCCCACACTGAACAACATGTACCATCTACACTAGTCTTATCTGCCTGTGTCTGGTCCATATCTTTCTAAACCTGTCCTATCCATGTACCTGTCTAAATGTTTCTTAAACATTGTGATAGTACCTGCCCCTACTACCTCCTCCGGCAGCTTGTTCCATACATCCACCACCCTTGCGAAAACATTGCCCCCTCTATAATATCTTTCTCCCCTCACCTTAAACCCATGTCCTCTGAGTTCTTGATTCCCCAACTCTGGGTAGGAGACTCTGTGTGTCTACCTGATCTATTTCTCTCATGGTTTTGTACACCTCTATAAGATCACCCGTAATTCTCCTGCACTCCAAGGAATACAGTCCTAGCCGGCTCAATCTCTCCCTGTAGCTTAGGCCCTTGGGTCCTGGCAACATCCTCGTAATTCTTCCGAATGAAATGCACGTCAGCATATATTGTGTGCTCCCAGCTTCCGGTGTTCATTTACAGACATCAGTCATTGTGCAGGGCTGTTTTCTGACTTACAACAGAGCTTCCAGCTAAAGAAAACAGTCGACAGTCACCAAGAAGCAAGGAGGATCACTCACAATGTCCTCCATTCAAGCATTTAAAGACCTCCTTATCCAGCAGCTGGAGAGATCAGAGATCAGGTCACTGGACACGTCGCCCACATTTTCCTGGATGCTCAACTTTTGCCAAAGCTAACAGCTGGGGCTCTTTCATTAACTGACGTCTGGTGTAAACAACTTAATGGGGATTCACAAGAAAGTGTAGTTGTTGGCACCTTGAGCAAAACGAGTGGTCCCGACCTGAAATGCCATCTATCCATTCCCTCCATGGATGCTGCCTGGCCTCCTCCAGCCTTCGTGTTACTTAATGAGGGGGTTTTGTGGTCATTCTGCCAGCCGCCATATTGAGTGGGAGCTTCAAACTGGCATTGAAGGCATTGCAGGAATTCATGTTCATGTTATAAGAGCAGAATTAGGCGATTCAGCCCATTGAGTCTACATCGCCATTCATTCATGGCTGATTTATCTTTCCCTCTCAACTCCATTCTCCTGCCATCTCCCCGTATACTTTGACACCTGTACCAAGAACCTATCAATCTCTGCTTTAAAAATACTCAATGGCTTGGCCTCCACTGTTGGCTGTGGGACTTTTTAAAGGGGATTTTCAACTTGAAACCTAGTCATGTCTATTAATATATGATTGTTCCATCGCCCAACTCCATCTTATCCTTTGGTTTATATATTCTCAACTGTTCAATCTGATTAAACTTTAATCTCTAAGGAATAGTGTTAGGTAAACCCTTACATTGCATCCCTTTTAGTGCTATTCTGATCGACTAATCTGCATCCCTCAGTGTTAGTGATGTTTCAGCGCCTGTATATTTATTCATTGATAAAAGATACATCAGACTATTTTATGTAGATTGGTGCCAGGAACTGTGGAGAAACAGAATAATGTCAGTGTCTGTCACCATCAAAGGGATATTGGTCAAAGTGCTCAGAAAGCATAGGAACATCAGCTTCCTGTATGCAGCATGTCTGAAGAAGGGTCTTAACCCAAAACTTCAGCTATCCCTTCTCTCCAGTGATGCTGTCTGACCAGCTGAGTTACTCCAGTTTTTTGTGTCTATCATAAACTAGCATCTGCAGTTCCATCGTACACACGTTTAAAAAAAATCTTATCTTATTTTAACTGGTTATACTTTATGTACCCACCAATTGTGTAATAAAGGATTCATGTCATGTCAAATGGACAAAATTGAACTAATTTTACTTCGGAGTCACGTGAGTGACTTCGTGAAGAAGCCCGCTTCCACGCATGCGTGTCATATCGCTACACGCATTGCAACGAGTCACACAGGGGGGAACGGCGTTCCCCAGCGGGAGAATTTGAAAGTCGGGAACAGCAGGTAAGAGACTCTGTGTTCCTTTTTTCTACTTACCTTTTAGGAGGCTGCGGAAAGCTGGCGGGGAGACCCGTGGAGGGCGAGCAGCCGGCAGCAGCAACAGCACGAGTTTCCCTGGAGGGGAACAACCTGTGCCCGACTTTGCTCCCGCACCGGCAAAATTCACTTCTCGGCCGGGCGGGAAGCAAAGCAAAGAGGTCCCGTATGCCAGTCTTTAGCGAGACTGGCTTGGAACAGTCGCTAGCGGCCAGCGCGAAGGCTGCGGGACAGAGAGCAGGGACCAGCGCTGTAAGTACCCGGGGTACACAGCAGGGCTGGAAACGCTCAGCGAGTGCAGCGGCACTATGGAGTAGGAACTGGACGTCCGGGCTGAAAACCTTCTTCAAAAGGTAAGCACCGGGGTTGGTCCAGGGGATCCATAGGTACAGGAACTGCCGCGAATGGACCAGGCCCGTGAACACCGGGGTCGGTCCGAGCGGCTCGAACCCGACACGCAGGGAACGACGTTCACCAGCGGGAGTATGAAAAGTCGGGAACCGCAGGTAGGAGACTCTGCGTTTCCTTCCACTTACCTTTAGGTGCAGACATGGACTGGGTCCATGTCAGCTGCAGAATGCCGGCGGGAGAACCGCGGAGTGCAGGCAGCCGGCAGGAGAGCAGTAACGGCAGTCGGCAGCGGCGGCAGTCGGCAGGAGCGCTGGCAGCGGCAGGAGCGCTGGCAGCGGCAGGAGCTGGCAACGGCAGGAGCAGCATGGGCACATCGATTCCCGGAGAGGGAAAACACCGGTGCCCAACTTCGCTCCAGCACGGTGAGAAAATTCATTTCTCGGCAGCAAAGGACTTTGCAGTTGACTGGCTGCAATCTACTACAAGGGACCAGTATGTGAGTACCAGGGTCGGTCCCAGCGGGGTTTTTAGTTACAATAATCACTTCTGGGCCTTTTGGCTAAGATCAAGTGTAGTATCTGTTCTTATCAGTTTAATATCTGATTCATCCCTTATCTAGGGACCATATATTAAATAAAAACTATAGTAACTGTTGTCATCAGTTTGAATGTCTTATATGTCCCTTATCTAAGGACCATATAAGTAGGAGTGTCCAGAATTGAGGGCATTAGAGTGGGGTTGACCGGCTGCAACGACCGCAAGGGACCAGTACCGTCAGTATGGGGGTCGGTCCCAGGGGTCTAAGATAAAGGAGCAGCCAGGAGCGCTGAGAGCGTTGGAGCCGGGTTAAAGGAATAGATGGAAGCAGCTGTGCCAGTTATCCTCCACACCGGCCATATCCACTCCACGGAAGGAAGGACAAAACTGGAGAAGGAGGACCATGGAACAGCGGGCAGCCAGCAGCAGCCAGCGGCACTTGGATCATCCGTAGTGGGATCAGCTGTGCCCGATGTCGGCCCCGCACCGGCCAGATCCATGCGGCCGAGCGGTAAGGCTAGACACATATCAAACAAGGTAGTGGACTCAGAGGGTCCGACTTTGCATAATACCGCCGGCAACCAGCGCCGAGAGGGCTGGAGTGGAAGAAGCGGTGTATGGAGCCTTGCTCCAACGTGATAAAACCACAGCAGTACCTCTTTGAGGGCTGCACAATGCTTCTACCCCATCAGAGGGGAGCACTGTGGGTCAGTTCTGCGTTGACTTGCAAAAGGGGTCCGCAGAACAAAAGACAAGTGGGCAGCAGTTAAGCCCCACATGGGTACCCCGTGCGGGACCCTAGAGATCTCTAACTCTATAAAAAAGAGTAGGCAGGACCCTGATGGGCCAGAGCCTGGTAATACAGCGTCCCATGATCCTAACACAGCAGGGACTCTGCTGGACATGGTGGCTGATTACTTTAACCAAGTCAAACATGGGTAGACTTGGATCCAGGATGGCAATAGTATTACTATATGTCTGGCCACAAACGCCAACAAGAAAAATTTACAGACACTGGCCAGACATCTGCCACCTGGCAACGGTGAGGCATTACAGGTGCCCAGTGTAAACCAATGCATTTGGCAGCATATGGGGACGAACATCAGGAACCAGGACCTCAAGATCCAGAGAACCTTAAAGGGATTCACGGAAGGCATCATAGCATACACCCGCACCCTGGACTAAACGTAGGTAACCAAGACCATCAAGACGCACTAGCTCTGTTTAGTAATATGCAATATGACCTGAACTACACGTGGAAGGCGGCCATTCAGCCAGCACTAGGACCCCAAAATGCTACCATTTGCAAACAAAGAACCGTGGGTGGACAAAGCCAAGACACTGGGGCTCATCAAGGCCAGCGCAAGGGCCTATTTTGGGGCATGATACCAGCCACAGGCAAGGCCATAAAAAATGTGGCTCATACCAGTGGCAGTGCCAGAAATCAATATAACCCGCAGGATCCTTTTTTAGGGTATGGCCAGGGCGGCCACCCTGGAAGATGCGGAAGCCTCAACCTCCCACACAACCCCGAACAAGAGATATCAAACCAGAACCTCCTTTTCAAAAAACCAAGGAAATAACTCAACCACCGGTAACCATGGAGGTAGGTGGGTGGGGTTTATTCTGTTAAAATAGGGACCTACGATGGTAGGGGAGGTTGCAACACTACAGTTATGTATGGTATATAATCACTACAGATTCATATAATCTCAGCAGTATTCAGGGTTATCTGATAGGATTTACTCATCCCAATAACCACAGTACAACATACACCAGAAGGGCATTTTGTCCTTACATAAACCAAACAATCCAAAACCCACATGGTGCTACAAAAAATTGTACACAAAAGGTGTGATTGAGCATACTTTTCATGGAACATTAGAATTGTATCAAACATATTTATTAAATAAAATAGAGTAGGGTTGCAGGATTATCATTTGATTTTAACCCTAAACACATTTGTTCTAGATATTCATTTTAAGATGGATACTCTTATTATTGATAAAGACTTGGTGTCAGCTGCGGTTTTCTATATGGCAGGCATTGACTCAAAAGAGGAACTTTGGCAATATAGAGCTTACAAAAGGGGCAATCATCAGCCCCAATATTATTTACTAAAATTCTAAAACCAGCTTGGCATTGTTATGTAAACAAAGCCATAGGGTGATGTTTTCCCCCGTTCGGCCCCATCAATGGGGTACTAGGGAAAATTGAACTTCACTCGGCATCTGGAATTCTGAGAGTACCCGACTGGCCTACTAAATCATGGTATTCGGTCATACAGGGGATGGTGTTAGAACCATGTTCCCTAATGTACATAGCCAAAAATTACTAATTTATCCAGTGACTGGAGGCAGTCATCCATGCCATAAGACTATGGATTTATTGATTGGTAGAGTCTAAAAGACCCACTACACGGCAGTGGGCTGTCAGACAGGACGATGAATCTCATCTCATCTGCACTAAGACTGTCAACACGGAAGCAGTACCTTGGACACATCAAGAATGGGGCATATACTGCTTGGACAACAACCTCGACCAACAGGCCAAGAATTTCTGGCCGTATTGGATTTTTAACAAGCCTCCATTATGATAATCGATGGGGCTACAGTGCCATCAATAGTGCCACAAGTGCACTCTCCAATTACCTATCACAAGGAACAGAGCGGCACGCGGTGGGAACGCACCCCTGGTAAGAAAACCAGGTACTCCGAAATCTGGGACGTGGGTGTCGTTTCTCAACATGCTGAGGAGCTTGTAGCTCATAACAGCGTTGTCACTTCAGTAACAGTCCAGGAAGATGGTTATGCTCATGGTGTTATTTACCGCACAACAAGTCCAGCCATTAAGCAAACTGAGCCTGGACTCCCTGATCATCTCACCGAGAAACTGGTGTTGTCATACAGGATTTAATAAAAGAAAACAGATCGGGTTCCTCGGGTCAAGTGTTTGAATTTATGGTACACCCATATGGCAAACGACTGTGTATAGCAAGACACATCTAACAATACATAGAATATACTAAGAACATTCGAGGTCAGAGAATGGAGTTGTTTATCTCTTACAAGAAACCGCATGAAAGGGTCACGACTCAAACTATATCAAGGTGGCTCAAATAGGTCCTAAAAATGGCAGAAATAGACACTAATGTTTTAACTCTCATTCCACCAGGGCTGCAGCAACATCCGCAGCAAAAATTGTACAGGTACCCACAGACCAAATCCTCAGAATGGCAGGATGGTCATTCAAAAAGGGTTTTCCACAGGTTTTATAATAAACCAGTTATTTTTTGGAGCCATCATTGTATTAAGAAAACATTTTATGTTCAACAAAATAATTTGCCCGAAAGGTTACAGGGCTATGATTCTCAAATTTTAAAAAATGTTATATATTTTTTCGTTATACCACACAACTCTTTGTATAATTGTGTTTTAAAATTACTAATGATGCTCTCTCCCAATACCCAAGGCAGTTTGTGAAGCATGGACTCGTTTCCACGGCATGAGGTCACAGAGCTTTGAAATCTTCACGAAGTCACTCACGTGACTCCGAAGTAAAATAGTAAGATTAAACGAGAACTTACCAGTTTGAAGTTTGATCTGTATTTTATGAGGAGTTACGATGAGGGATTTCGTGCCCTCCGCTCCCACCCTCTTATGATCATATCAAAAACTGGTATCTCTTTGGTAATCTTACTATGTTAGATCATTATAGGTTCCTGTGACCTCACACCGCTGCTTTGAAGTATGACACGCATGCGTGGAAGCGGGCTTCTTCACGAAATCCCTCATCGTAACTCCTCATAAAATACAGATCAAACTTCAAACTGGTAAGTTCTCGTTTAATCTTACTATTTTGTTAGACTGATAGAGAGAACCCAATAATTCAAATTGAGAAATGCAGAGATGATATAATTACAAACAGGATGTTTACCTTGGGTGAATTGGAGAAGTGAAAAGCATCAATACAAAATGAATATAAGTGAGACCAGGGATCAGAGACCTTACGCTGTAGCTTGATACACTACATTTAGGTATGTTGCAAAGCCTACCTGAAGCATCGCTGAAAATCTGTCCCAGCCCGTGTGCGCGATTTTGGCGCCGTTTAGAGGGGGGCGGGTTTAAAACGCGATTTTTCACTAGGCTGTTCAAATCGAGGATGTTCAGCGTAGTTAATTATTAACGAAAAATCACTGGAAGATTCCGTAGCTGGAGCTATTATTAGTTTTAAGGGCTTTCTATACTTGTTATAGTAGGTTAAAAATTAACCTCTAAACCCCCGACCGCCATCAACCGGCCGGATCTCATACAGGGGACAACGGAAGGTAGACTGTTTATTTTTACGTTAAAAAGGGCTTCTTAAGATCCCTTTATACAAAGTTTAATGTTAGGGGTAGCTAATTTTGGGCCCAGAATGCTTCAATCTATGATAACTGAAAATTTCATTCAGTTCTCTTAATTTTTAAGAAAGTTATGGGCTTTTGAATGTCCACAATCACAGCTTTTTTGTTATGTCCATAGAAAATCAATAGGGAACAAGATGCTAATTTCCGAGTATGAAAATGGCCATAACTTTTTAAATACTTGAGATACGAAAGTGAATTAGGTGTCAAATTAAACTTCTTTTTATGATTTATCTGATGGGATAAATTGCAGACTTGATTTTTAAAATCTCAAAATTTTGTAACATTGCTACTACATTGAACAGACTCAAAGTAAAACTAATTATTGTCAAAGTGTGTATGACCGTTGAGAAATATCTGGCCAATCATCTGTTTCAAAGCATGTTTGATAATTGATACAGGAACACTCAAATGCTCAGCGGAGTGCTTCATCTGTGATACGTCATGTTGAATGTGGTGCAGTGGACAATACAATCAAATGTGAGCACATCAAAATGAAAGCAGCTTTTTGCTTGATAATGTTCAGGGTGTAGTGATCTTTTACCTTGTGATTGAAATAGAGTCCGTTACTGTATGTTCATGTTCATAAGGGATAGCAGCAGAATTAGGCCATTCGATCCATCATGTCTACTCTGCCATTCAATCATGGCTGATCTACTTTTCCCTCTTAACCCCAATCTCCTTCCTTCTCCCCGTATAATCCCTGACACCCGTACTAATCTAGAATCTATCTATCTGTGCCGTAAAAATATCCATTGACTTGGCCTCCACAGCCTTCTGTGGCAATGAATTCCACAGATTCACCACCCTCTGACCAAAGAATTTCTGCCCGCCCTCACAGTCTTTTACCCCAGAGTGGAGGATTCTAAAACTACAGGGCATAGACTTAATGTTTAAGAAGGAACTGCAGATGCTGGAAAATCAATGGTAGACAAAAATGCTGGAGAAACTCAGCAGGTGAGGCAACGTTTCGGGCCAAAACCCTTCTTTAGACTGACAGACTTAAGGTGAGCGGGGAGAGATTTAAAGGGGAGCTCAGGGGTAACTTTTCACTCAAATGATCATCTGTATCTGGAATGAGCTGCCAGAGGAGGCTATAAAAGTGTTACTGCTTTTAAAAGTCACTTGAACAGATATATGTATAGGAATGGTTTAGAAGGATATGGGCCAAGCACAGGCAAATGGGATTATCCCAGTATGCCAACTTGGTGGTTTCGACAAGGTGGAGGGTTTCTGTGCTGTATAGCTCTGTGATTCTATGACACTATCATCATCCGTTGAACAAACTCTCCACATGTGAATCCTTTGTTTTTTCCAGCAACGGTGTCCACCTCAACTTGACACCTGCACTGAAGGCACATTCTTCATCACAGGGAACATGGGGTCCAATGGGAGTTAGCTGGTGAACACAGACCCCAGGAGAATTTCTAATGCAGGTGGAACATTTTTAACACAGCACAAGGACAATTCGTACAGAACATTTCCTCGGGAGAGCTAATAAATTGGGTCAGCCTCGGAAGTCATCAGAGAATAAGTTATTCTTGAGCTAGTCATTTCCCACCTATTGCTGAAGTGCAAAGGGTAGTCAAAAGTTATACTAGTCAATGTTTCAAATATGAACTACTCTCTGCATAAAACCTATCCCTCAAATCGCCTTTAAAACTCCTTCCTCTTGGCTTAAAACAATACCGCTGCAACAGGAGAAATTCTGACTACCTACTCTATGTATGCCCCTCATAATCTTGTCTACCTTCATCAGGTAACCCCTCAGATGTCCAGCAGACCTTCCAGGTGAGACAGAGGTTCACTTGCAAATCCACTAACCTCATTTACTGCATCTGGTCTTCCTGATGTGGCCTCCTGTACATCGGCGAGATCAAGCATAGACTCCGCAACTATTTCACTGAATGTTTGTGCTCGGTCCACCAAGGCCTAGTAAGATCTCCCAGTTGCTACATTCTCCCTGGGACCGCGTGGGTTTTCTCTGGGTGCTCAGTCTTCCCCCCACACTCCAAGCACATGCAGGTTTGCAGGTTAATTGGGTTCAGTAAAGACTTGTAAATTACCTCTAGTCCGTAGGATCGTGCTAGAGTCCCTGGAAGCCACGGCATTGTTGGGCAGTGGGGTCTGTTTCCACACTGTATCTCTAAACTAAATGTTGTCTAACCAATGGTTTCCACAGTTGTATCATAAACACCCTGCTCTTTAATTCTATGCCTTGTCCAATAAAACAAGTGAGTTGCATGCATTCTTACATAATTATCTACAGTGCCAATGCATGCACACATTCCTAGACAGGTGCACCAAAGTCCCTCTGTTCATGAATAACTGTTAAGAATCCTATCATTAATTGCCTATATCCTACCTATATTAGTCTTTTCAAAATGCATCACCTCACAGTTTTCAGGATTAAACTTTTGCGATCAGATTGCTCTTCCAAAAAAATCACTCCGAACAGAATGGGTTAATTTACCTACTGTACGATTCCATGTTTGAATGAAATTGGTTTCAGGAAATAAAGTTTCATTTCTTTGATGGTAAAAAATATACCCAAGAAAGAAATTCAGAAGGCCAAGAATCTTGTTGAGAGAGCAAAGCTTACATTATACAAGAGGCAGTGGCTGAAAACTGACAAGAGATATATTTGTATATCTTTCTGGAAACAAGATGGCATGTTACTATTAAATCTCCAATCATTTCTCAGTACCAATTCTGTGCGACAAATAGGAACCATTGACAATTTATATACCAATTGGAGCCATAACGTTGGAACTTGGTTCCATCAGTAAGAATTCCAGGCAAGCCATCTCCAGAATAATGCCACATTTATTAAGAACGGAAAGCAAAATAAATAAAAGACAACCTAAAGCAGCAAAGAAACAGTTAAAATGCAAGTGCAAATATCCCTCTTGTACACAGCAACAGCAACACAGAAAGCACAAAGAAATCTTTGGTTTGTAATCGACAGTTCTGTACAGTAAATAGTCCCAAATCTTAGCATTTACATTGGCATTTTTCATAAATAAAGTAGAAAAATAGATCAAAGCACGAAGAGGTCATGTACTTTAAAGATTTAAGAAAAAAAGGCAGAGTTTTTTTTGTAAAGTTTTTTTATCTGAACAAAAGCCAAACTTTAAAAATAATAACACATTATATTTGCTTACACATCTTCCATGGGAAGAGATCAAAGGCATAATTTGAGCATCATATCATTGAACAATAGAATAACTTGGTTGTTTCTCCTTCTATGTCAGACACAGAAATATCTCCACAATCCTTATTGCTTTGTTTTGAACTCCAGGTGCCCTGCAGCAGAGGAATTATTAAACCAGGGTGGAGGAATTAGTAACTGACTGTGATCTACCTGAAAGCTTTACAATGCGTGACTGTTATCTAGGCAGATAGCTGCGTGTTCACATCCAAAATATAAGTATGCGTTGCCTTGACAAATATTTCCCAAGTGATTAAAAGTCCATGTAGAATCCATTCATCTGGACGGATTTTCAGCATCTAAGCAAAACCACATTCAAACCCATTCAAAATCAACAGGCATTCAATAACTTTGTTTAATTTAAGGTGGAAAGTTTACTTCTAAAATTACATAAAGGAAGATCATTGCAACAATAGTTCAAACACTCGGATTGTGCCAATAAATAGAAGATATCTGGTGGTCAGTACGGCTGTGGATTGTATCAGGTAAATTCATACCTGTAACTAACTTCCAGGTAATGTTAGTTGATGGGTGCAACATTTCATCAAACTGCTGCTTTATTAATACATGAAGTATCAATGCTTATATTTTTAACACTTAGGCATGAGAGATGTAGATTGGTAAAAGTTAACATAGCAGAATGCATGGGCTATTACTAACCCCACATAGGAAGGATAACCTGTTTCCATCAGTATTAATCCACATCAGTAACACATGGGCAGTCCCGTGAATATTCCTTTTAACGCTGTCCTGGCTTGAAGACAATTTTTAATTTTAAAATTCCCTATTCTCTCCAAATGCCACATGGTATTCGGATTGAATCAGATTGGTTAGCCTATCCCTGAATGAGTAAAGTTAATTCAATAGAACTCCAATAGTAAGGAGGCAGTGAATTTACCATTTGATGAATCTTCTCCGACTAAGATTTTAAGCCCCCATTCACCAGATATAGCATTCCCTCTGCTCTGCCCTGGAGGGAGGTTGAAGGGTGGAGAGCTGGGGGAAGGGATGGAGGGGTGGAATGGCTTCGGTAAGGGAAGGATGGCGAGGAGAGAACTAATTTGGGATTCTTCATCTTCTGCTATAGTCAGTGGATAACAAGATTTCCAAATCACTCTCAAGTTGGAATTTTCAGCAGGCATTGCAATATGGCAATTTTTGATATGATCTAAGTTACGAATGCTAAGATATTTCATTTGCTAATAAAATTCATATCAATCTTCTCCTATCTGAACATTATAATTTGAGGGGGAAAAAAAACTCCTATATTTACAAAAATACAGTAAAAACTCCAAATACATTGCACCAGAGAACACATCCAACAAGGACACTGACTGACCAGTCACTTAAGTGGTGAGGTTTATGTGCAAACCTTCTGTACATACAACCTCCATCAGTTAATCAACCGTTCTGTTTCGTCGGCTTCAGCTGTTCAGTAATTTAAAATGCAATAGATCAGATGCAAACATGAAACTACAGCATTGAGCTTTACTCAGTAGCTGTGTTATACAGTCCCAACACATTGCATCATTCCCTATTGTAATCAGTTGGCAAACTCTTTCCCCACTTTTAAAACTAGTATTTTTTGACTGACTGCACTTGATGAACAGCCTTTTAAAATTGTTGAGTGCCTTCCCGTCATTTTGCGATCAGTGTCTATTGACTACAGACAAAGCACTATTAAGATTTATAGATCTATACTGAGGAACAATGCCAGCTGTCTATAAAGTCTATAAAGGTCACTAAATACCTGCTGTAATCCTTAGCCCACATCGAATTTTGTTACGGACAGACAATGCCTCATTAGCACCACATACCATTCCATTTCAAGAGAGAACATTTCATCCTCGTAGCTATCAATCAGCCTTGGCAAAAAATTGATTAACGCTTCAAACATTGTCCCTGCTTACACACAAAGTGTGGTGGGTGTATGGAACAAGCTGCCAGAGGGAGTAGTTGAGGCTGGGATGATACCAATGTTTAACAAACAGTTATAGGTAGGT
The DNA here is from genome assembly GCF_028641065.1 of Leucoraja erinaceus. Lineage (NCBI taxonomy): Eukaryota > Metazoa > Chordata > Chondrichthyes > Rajiformes > Rajidae > Leucoraja > Leucoraja erinaceus. The sequence continues at coordinate 13,288,817 of NC_073406.1, forward strand.
AATGGATAGGACAGGTTCGGAGAGAAATAGACCAAATGCAGGCAGGTGGGGTTAGTGTAGCTGGGATATGATGGCTGGTGTGGGCAAGTTAGGCCTGTTTCCACGCTGTATCACTCTATGACGAGAGTTGAGCCTCTCTCATTTCCCCCCTTAAAGGGGATTTTAAAAGATCCACTTAAAAAATATGTGTGCCATAAAAAGGAGTTGTGTCTGGACAAGCTCCCTCTCATCGGAAAAGCTAATGACATTTCAGTATCCTTCTTCTCCTTGGTACTTAAGCCACCGCATCTCAATGCATGATGCCAGCAGAAGGAAGCACAGTGCAATAGCACCAAATCTTTCAAGAGGACTTGGAGAAAGGTCAACCAAATAAACCCTCTGAATCCTCATTGTATCCATTATTCACAAAGGTCTGTTTTATTGCATTACTTATTGCTCAGTCCTTGCTATTCTATGCATAGCAAAAATTCCAAAGCAAATTATAATTAACATAATCGGTCAATTGTAACCCCTCCAGTATAGAATATAATTAGCTTCACTTAATAAGACTAAGAGCTTGTTGAGCTTTATGTAAGAAAAAGTGAAGAGCATGCATTTATACAAAAACTGTCCATGTCTTTGTGATGTCTGGGTGGCACGGTGGTAGAGTTGCTGCCTTACAGTGCGGAGGACCCAGGTTCGATCCTGCCTATGGGTGCCGTCTGTATGGAATTTGCATGTTCTCACCGTGACCTGCGTGGGTTTTCTCCGGGATCTCTGGTTTCCCCCCCCACACTCCAAAGACATACGTAGTGTGTGGGGATCGCTGGTTGGCGCGGACTGAGTGGGCCGGACTGAATCTCTAAACAAAACTACAAACTAAAACTAAAGAAAAGATTAGGTGCTTCAGTTACTTCTGTGGAGAGAATCATCAAACAGATGTTATCCCTCTGTCTGTATTCATTTTATAATTTATTAACTGCAAGGGCTTCACTGCTCAGTGACCAAACTGTCTTCAGTTAATACACAATGTCTAATAAAATGTACGAAATAGGTATTAATTAAGTCATGCAGGCTATACATTGGGTGACATTTTCACTCCCACTATCTTTTTTATCATAGAGTTATAATTGCTGTAAAACCTTATTACCCATGAGACTGTGTATACTACACATTGCTGCTAATTGCCTTTACACATGCAAATCTGGTTTTTGAATGAGAAACAGATTCTGCTCGCATAGCAATTAAAAGTAGTATAACTATCACAACGCAATAATCCAGTCAGGAGGGTCGGGAAATGAAATGAGGAGACTGGTGAAGTAAAAAATGCCACCCTGAACCAATGGAACACAAAGTTTTGATCAATTCACCAGCCTTCAGGAGAGTGGGTGTTGGGTTGAAAATGGTGGCATGTTGGCAGTGGAGAATGTAACATGGTTGACAGGCTGACATTGATTTACGGTAAGACAGACACAAAATGCTGGAGTAACTCAGCGGGTCGAGCATCTCTGGGGAAAAGAGTAGGTGACGTTTTAGGTCGAGACCCTTCTTCAGGCTGAGAGTCAGAAGAGAGGGAAACTAGAGGTGTGAAAGGTACAGGACAAATCACAGCCGGCACTGATGCCACTGTGGAAGAGGTGTTAATGAAGGGATACACACAGCAAAATTAGCAAGATGACCAGGGTGGGGGAGGGTCGGAGAGAGAGATAATGCAAGGGCTACTATGGAAGTTAATAATGATTTAAAAATACAAAATGGATTCCGAAGAAACTAAGATAGGCTTTCACCGTCTTCTATTAAATTGCAAAGCGTTCAAAAATGCACTAAGCTTTGCTTTCAGTACACTAACAAAGCTAGCCCACTGTTGATGTTCCCTTTCCAATAACATAAGCGAGATAATAAGCTCAGCTTCACGAATGTCTCCTCTACAATGTAAACATTGAGAGAGAATTCAGACTATAAGATTATATTGTGCGTCATATGTAGAAAAAAACAAAATGCTTCTGCAGAAATATAACCTTCTCATATAACCATATATGGCTAACCCTTCCTCTGTCAGAAGAACCTGTCAATCTTCTTATGCTGTCAATCTTAAGGATCTGTCAATCTTAAGAAGCAAGAGGCTGTGCTATGATCTGCAGATAAGGTATTGCTGAATCGTTGGTTATTGGAGTATATAGATGTCATTAGATCACTGCCCCTTTGTGTGGGGATGAGAACTCTGTATAGTCTGTAATCTGCATACTGTTAAGAGTTTTACCACACACCCCCAGCGAAATAAAGGTATCACTGATCATTGATTTTATTTGCGTTTCTGTCTGTTTGAGCATATTTGGGCCATAACACTACTTGAAATTAGAGAAATCAATATTCATACCGCTGGGTTGTAAGTTGCCCGAGCGAAATATGAGGTACACAGTATGTGTGACCAGAATTAACTTCTCTACCTGGGCTGTCTGGATTTTGTGAGATATTGAATAATATGTGACACCAAATCACGGCTTTTTTTTAAAATCCCTGTCCCAACCAACTACAATGGAAATAAAAAGCTAGGAGAGAAGAAAAAGAAAAAAACAAAATACTTAAACTCAAATTTTACTCCATGTAACAATCTGCTCCCTTGCAACAATCCAACATTTCCACCGTTTTATATTATTATTTGGAATGGGTATCCTAACACCATTTGTGGAATTAATGTGCTCCATGATTGTTAAAGGATTCAAATATGGTAGTCAATTCAATGGAAGACCTTTCTTCAGACTGAAGAAGGTCTGAAGAAGGGACTCGACCCGAAACGTTACCTATTCCTTCGCTCCCTAGATGCTGCCTCACCCTCTGAGTTTCTCCAGCATTTTTGTCCACCTTCAATTTCTCCAGCATCTGCAGTTCTTTCTTAAAGAATGGAAGACTTTGAATAGTCATCGTCTGAACCCATTAACTCCCTCTCTCTCTCTGCAGAGTTTGTCTGGCCTGCTGAGTGTATCCAGTGCTTCCTATTTCAATTGAAATAAGTAAGTTAACAAAGGATTTCCCCCCCCATTCTCTGGTCACTGTGGATCAGCCTGATGGTCCCACGCCATTCAATGACCAATTTCAATGAAATTGTTTTTAAAAAAAATCAAATTCTGAGCCAAGAGCTGTCATCAGCATGCCCAATATTAACATTGGATGTTGATGGTTATGCTCAGGTTTAGTGTTGAATGCTATGTGACACTTTGTTTCCACAGTGTTATGAAGTGGCCATTCAGTCTGGGTCAGCAGCCATTTGTATGTCTTGCATTAATTGAATAAAATTCAATTTGGATGAGTAACATGTCACACACACACTCAGTTTGGCGTTTTCATACAATGCAGGACGCAGTGTAACATATTCATGGAAACCACAAATCCAATAAGAAATGTTTAACTTCAGAGTTTGTAGAAAATACTGAGATTTTCATGAACTTGAGCTGTGGGGTGACCCTAGCTGTCAAGTTTATTCAACATCAAAACTCAATTAGATCCCTGTTGGATCCAACTTTTTAAAGCATATGTTATTTGAAGCTGTTCAGCATGATAGTCTATCCATTGCTGCTGTGAATCTTAATAAGCAGAATATTAATAGCACTCCTCCGCGTCAATAAACGTATAATTTGATAAAAACAGAAGTCGTTTAACCGTTTAGCATCCCACAACCAAGGGGTTTGAAACCACAACCACTGGCAAATAAATACTTAACAGACTTCTCAGAAACGACTCTCCCCCGCTGATTCAGAGGAAGGGCTATGCCAATTAAATTGCACTCCATATTGGATTATTTATTCAGCCAAAGTGGAAGAGAGAGAAGTATGAGGCAAATGTGCAAAATAAGTTAGCCTGCTAGTATTGTAAGATCATGTGATAGCAGAATGAGGCCATTCGGCCCATCAAGTCTACACCATTCAATCAAAGCTGATCTATCTCTCCCTCCAAACCCTATTCTCCTGCCTTCTCTCCGTAACCCCTGTATCCCGTACTAATGAAGAATCTATCTATCTCTGCCCTAAATATACCCACTGACTTGGCCTCCACAGCCTTTCTGTGGCAAAGAATTCCACAGATTCACCATCCTCTGACTAAAGAAATTCCTCCTCATCTCCTTCCTAAAAGAACGTCCTTTAATTCTGAGGCAACAAACTCTAGTCCAAGACTCTTCCACTAGTGGAAACATCCTCTCCACTGCCACTATTCAAGCACTAGCCACTCTATCATATGGTGTGTAACCTCCTGTCACTTTTAATGACCTGCCTTAGCTGAGGTGAATTTCTGAATTCTTAGCCCATTATTATGCTGTAATAACTCAGGGCAGGATAGCAATGCTCATTATCCCCCCCCCCCCCTATTTGATTTAGGTGCAATACCAAGGGGACCTGGAGGTGAGTACACATCATGGACAGTGAGAGATGTGGATCACAACAAAACTGCTGATGCTGCAAATCCAAAATGAAAATAAAAATAGAAAATGCTGGAAACACTCAGTGGGTCAGATGGCATCTGCGGTAAGAGAAACTGATAACAGTTTGGGTTTGCGATCCTTCTGCAGAAACAGTGAAGAGAGAAAACAAATGAGTTTTCAGTGGCTGAGATGTTCGGGGAGAGATACTGTAGGTAGAACAAACACAGTGTTTTTGATCGGGTGAGACCACATGACTGAATTGGAGGTTATGATCATATCAAGCCTCATTTTGCAATGTGTTGCCAATGGTAAGACTGAGTGACATGCTCTGCAGGCAACACTATACTATTAGAGAGAGAAAAAGCAGAGATAAGCACTGACACGCAGAGATGGCTAGTTCTAGAAAGAGAAGGAGCAAGTTACCCAAAATTGGATTTATTCTTTCTTCCCATTTTGATTTGTCTGGCCATGTCCCACGGTTTTATCATTAGCAACAATACGCAGGCAAAGACGCCTAATCTGCCACTTAACTGCCGCATTAACTCATTAGGTCTCATTCTGTCAATGATATTCCTTGTGACCAATCCATCTGTCCCTAACTTTCTCGACAACTGAACATTCATTAATTTTCTCCCTTTCCAGATCCGAAAGAAGGTTCTGAATCCGGGAAGTTTATTATCCACAGTTGCTGCCTGACCTGCTGAATAATTTCAGCATTTTCTGATTATATTCTGCTGGAAATGGGGATGGAGAAAATGTATAAAGTATGGGGCTTGCAGCATCCCAAGCTAACGTCACTGTTCATATGGACCCACTGGCGATCAGCATTTTATTTATACTAATTATTGCCTTATATTGTCACATAATATATTGATATCAATTGAAGCAATCTCTACAATCTCCAAAAGGAGCATTTGTGGTTTCAAATATCTATAGAAAACAGAGAGAATAATATCACTAACATTAATTACATCTAAGACCCTTTCTTAGTTTGGAACTCCAGCAAAACACCCTTATGCCCCTGTCCCACTTAGGAAACCTGAACGGAAACCTCTGGAGACTTTGCGCCCCACCCAAGATTTCCGTGCGGTTCTCGGAGGTTTTTGTCAGTCTCCCTACCTGCTTCCACTACCTGCAACCTCCGGCAACCACCTGAAACCTTGGGTGGGGCGCAAAGTCTCCAGAGATTTCCATTCAGGTGTCCTAAGTGGGTCAGGGGCTAGAACCTGGGCAGTCAGCAGCGACCACTGCGATTCCAGAGAGGTCTTTAGAAGTTGGTTAGAAATCTCCAGTACAGACCATGAACTCCACAGCAAAACTCCACAGAACGTTGAATGACTCACAGAGACTGGCATATCAATCCAAGTCTTCAGAACTGAGAGTGACTGAGCATAAATTGCCCATCGGGATCCCACTGATCATGGAACACTGGAGGTTGACACTTGGAAGATGTCTCCTTAAACTGAGTCAGTTCCTTGTTTGACCGAGGTTCTGTCTATGAAAATATAGTTCTCGGAGAAAATGAGATCTGGGATAATCAGAAACTTTATCATTTTTCAATTTTCTCTCAGGGCACTATGAAATGAAGAGATTGATGAAAATGGGCAGCGAGGCATGGAAGTATAAACACAGCGCAGCCTGTATGCCGACTAACAACCTTAACCTCGCAGCACGTTGTCAGGTCAAGATATTAATGGAGAAGCAACACATTTACCAAGTGTTGTTATCAAGTTTCAAACAGTTCATAAAATGTACTCATTAGATTATAGTATTCTACTTAAAAGTCCATATTTTACAAATTTATTCACTCTTGTGGTTAGATGCATTGTAGAGAAATAACTGTTAAATAACTGCAGGGTATAACACAACCTGAAGAAATACATGTGTGCAATGGTAACAATGCCCCTCTCTGCCTGCTGGTCAGAAGTTTTCTTTTACATTTCGCAAATTCTACTTTACAATAGCAACTATTGAAAGGTCCATGTCGTTGTGAGGTATGTGTAATGAGCTTGAAGTGAATATTGTAATTCATATAAGACCTTTTTCCATTGCTCTAGGAATCTCTCAAAGCATCACGTTCCAGCATAGGCCTTGGAAGAGGGGAATTATACCACTGGGCCATGCCTTTCTTTCAAATTCATATAGCATTTTACAAGCCAGGATCATATAAATTACAAATCTAATATCCTTTCTGTTCAGCAAACCTAAATTAACTCCATCATATGAAGAATAAAATTTAGATAAAGACATGTCTCCGTCGAACATTTGAGTCAATATACCCAATAAATATGCCTCTTCCTCTCGGTATTACTCCTTGCTTGCAGGTTTAACATTACAAAACCTTAAAGTTTCTTTTGAAACTCAAAATCCACTGCTCAGCTTCCAATATTGTATTCTATATGTCAAATTTCAGAGAAGGTTTGAGGTTAGAATTACATACTTCTCAGAATTACTTTGACACATTGGCTAAAGAAGGGTTTTGACCTGAAACGTCACTTATTCCTTCAACTCCATAGTTGCTGCCTCACCCGCTGAGTTTCTCCAGCATCCTTGTCTACCTTTGACACATTGGCTACTTACTGAAAGTACTTGGACATCAGTGATGAACTGGGTGGTCCGTGAGCTTATTTTGTCAATCAGTTTGAAAGGCCGGAATTAAACTCGCTGAAGTAACGACAACCCCTTTACAGTGGAAAAGGTCTGAAACTATCAAACTCTGTAACGCTCCTGATAATTCCATTCAGTCTCAGCACCTCTGCAGATGACTGGGCAAATACGCGGTGTAACGAGCACGGTTCCTCGCAAGGCCCAGAGATCATTTAGGATAAACTCTGTGGAATTTGATTCTGGAGCACTGATTCAGAGGAGCTGAAACCTGTCAAGCACAGAGTAGACTTTTACACCATTAAGCCTAACCTTGTGTCTTCTGGAGTCTAGAAGAGTGTAGTTATTTTATTTGGAGGTGAGGCTGCAATTTATAGACGGATACAATGTAATACATATGATTTACTGATAAGATGGACAGGCCTGATATACTTCCTCAGATCCTGATCCTGATTTCTGAGCAGGTCAAACTGTTTCCTGCCAGAATCGCAAACCTTAAAACTGCAACACCAGGCAAAAGAACAAACAGTAAATGATCTGCACAGTTCAAACTTTCATTCAGTGGATAATAAACAAGAAAATCTTTTTTTTTTTTTTGTAAGTTGACCATTTTTAAACCTTTGGCCCAACTCCTCATGTCCTAACATCCTTGGCAATGTTGCACGTTAAAATGGAGCTTTGCTGCAGAACTTTACAAAAAAGGTGGGCACCATCCTTGAAATTGAGTTCGATCCATGGGAAGTGACAGAGCCACCCTGTGGCACTTCCACAGTGGCTGGCAGTGTTAATCGGGCATTCGCTGTAGACCACTTTCTCAATGCAAGATCGTCTCTTCCTTACCGATGTTCCAACAAAGTACTTACTTTGTCCAGTTCTACGTCCACGCTCGCCCATGCCTGGTTATCTCTGGCTCAGTTTCATGCAGCAAAGAAGAGACAGGCCATGAACTCATCCAGGCATGGTTTGGCTCTAGAGAAACCCACCTACGTGAAGGAAGATCTTTATAACATGATTGGTAATGATGGTAGGATTTCCAAGATGTTCTGTCAGGAGGGAGGCAGGACCCATCTTTTGCTTTTGTAAATCCTTTATCTTTTGTATTAAAGGCAAGATTGCAACAGTTTGATGTGCAGCCATTTTGATTTCCATTGTGCCATTAGTCTTGAGTTACTGTACATTCTGTAATGACATATTTGTGGCTATACGTGTATACCAGGTCCATTTGCACACATCAGTTGTGTCCTCATGATCTGGATGCTGCTGAGAATCTTCTTCTGATGTCCCATTAATGTTATTCCAAGTCTTCGGACATCCCTGCGATTGAGGGTGGCAAAGACAAGAGGGAGAGAGGAAAGACAATGAAAGGTTTACACTCACAGTAGAGGGCTCAGAGTTCACAACCACTGTGAACCTTAATTACATCCAGACTCCATTAGATCCTTTAAGTGGAGTATCAAAACCAGTGTAAAAACTGCTGGACATCGTGTTCCAGTCAAAGAACAATTCTATTCATTGCCAAAGCCATCAGCAACACGTCCCAAATTTCCAAGGTGTAAGAGCACTGTAACAAAGCTCCTCCCATCTCACGGGAGGTTGATATACATATTTGATAAATACATTTCATAAAAGCAATATTTATCATGAAAGTAACATTTATCATCAATATGTAACAGGCTGGACACCAAAAATGATATATACCAAACCAAGCCTTACAAATTCACATCAGCCAAGGTTTAGTTTAGATATACAACATGTAAACAGGTCCTTCGGCCCACTGAGTCTGCACCGACCACGATCACCCATTCGTACTTGTTTTATCCTAACCACAATGGACAATTTACTGAAGCCAATTAACCTACAAACCTCCACGTCTTTGGAATGTGGGGGGGATAGCTGGAGAAAACCCACATGGTCACCAGGAGAATGTACAAAGTCCATCGAGGCAGCACCAGTGATCAGATTCTAACCCGGGCATTGCTGTAAGGCAGCAACTCCTCCGCCATGCCACTGTACTGCTCCCAAAACAAGTTTAAAGCAAGTCCTTCAAGAACAGTTTCATAGGAAGTATGGAAGGTGTGGTTCGAGATGGCTTCTCAGTGGTTGTGCAGTACCTGGCCAATGGGCTAAGCACTGATATCCATGTCCAGGTGTGGAGTTTGATACTCATGGAACACATCAGAATATGTTGCCGTTGATACATTCCCAAGTAAGCAATTCTTTTAATGGGGTGATAAATCACAATTACTGCCAAAGAAATTGACTGGTCCTGACGTTTTTATATTACAAGTGTGAAATTTCATTCCCACAAAATTAAATAATATCTTTATATGCATTGTCTGCCTCTTTCTTCCCTCTCTTTAATTCAACTTTTGCACATGATTTGAATCTAATTTCTGCTCTCCAGTTCTGTGCAGATCAGTCTGATTGATTGAAGAGACTTGCCATGTCTTATCCTAATCACAGACACAACAGATGCCTTGTAGAGGCAGCCAGGTGAATCAGGCACGTAACAACAGCAAACCGATTCCTTAAAAACAACAGGCAAAACGTCTCTGAGCATCTGTCAGCACAGTCAGAGGTGTGCCTTTGCTCCTGACTTCAAAATCTGATCCTTCATATCCAAAGCTTATGAGAACATTCCACGAAAGCTTGCAAGGAGACTTTAAACCTACATTAATGAAACCTTTGTTCTGTTTGACATTGGCGTTACTTTAATAATGAAGGATTTCCCCAATCCAAGATCTTTACATGCACATTGATTGTTTTTAGTTTAGATTAGAGATACAGTGCGGACACAGGCCCTCCGGCCAACCCAGTCTGCGTTGACCATCGGGCCTCGGACTGTAGCACTAACCTACATGCACTAAGGACAGTTTGCAATTTTACAGAAGCCAATTTTAGCCTACAAACCTGTAGGTCTGTGGAGTGTGGGAGGAAACCAGAGCACATGGAGAAATCTAAAGCAGGTCATGGGGAGAACGTACAAATTCCATACAGGCAGCACCCATAGACAGAATTGAACCATGGGTCTCTGGCGCTGTAAGGCAGTAACTCTACCGCTGCGCCACCATGGCGGCCTGATATTTTTTTGCAATTGAAGTTCTCCCTCCTGTGAGGAGTGATTGTTATCTGATGTCTGCCTTTGTTTTTATTAATTAGCCGTATTCAGAAGAAAAAAGAATGGGAAGATGTTGTTAAAGTACTTTAGGTTGAAGGATAAATGATTTCATCCTCACAGACAGAAACATCTCAATCAACGTGACAGTCCACTTTGTGCATGTGGATTAGGCAGACTATTGATTGATGTTGATTGGACAGATGGAGGGATGGTCTCTTTTCCGTCTGAAGAATGATCAAAGGGAGATGAGTTTCAACAGTTTAATTCACGTTCCCCGAGGATATTGACCCACAGCTAAGAACAAGCAGTGATTTGGCAACAATCTCGCTTAGGGATATCATAAGGTTTGATGACGTGAGGCATGGAGATAATGCGTCAGGAGAGCAGAAGAAACGAGGCCAATATTATGGTTTAAGCATTTACCTGGTGTTTCAAATGTCTCATCAGGCATTTCTACCAAGGAAAAAAATACAAATCTGAAAACACTGCAGAACAAAGCCATTGCAGGTTTTTTTTTTTTTTTTGAAACGCGTTAAATATTTGATGAGACAGAGAAGGGAACAGATGAAGAAATCAAGTTATGTCAACAACAAAAGAAGAGCTCTTCCATCTGAATCAGATCCCCGCTGAATCAGACTGTGAACACTTTGTATATCAACCTTCCAGACTGAATCGGTTCAATGAAAGAGCCAGGACAGTAATCTGAGAGTCAGCTCATTCCCTGTTCTTTTCGAACAGATTGTTTCCATTTGCCAATGATCCTATCCCCTTGAACATCACCTTTAATAAATGACGAAGAGTCTGGTATTGCCAATATTTCCAAAGGAATTATTTTTAATTATTACAGGCTCCTTGCATTTTACATGAGTTTGATTAATTCTTCTTTTTTTTAAGAGGGAGTTAGATTTAGCTCTTAGGGCAAAATAAATCAAGGTATTATGGTGAAAAAGCAGGAACGGGGTACTGATTTTGGATGATCAGCCATGATCATATTGAATGGCGGTGCTGGCTCGAAGGGCCAAATGGCCTACTCCTGCACCTATTTTTCTATGTTTCTTTGTTTCCAACCCACTTGTCCCTTAATATCAAAGCTTCACTTTTGCGCTAGTACTTTTGGAAAAACACGCTCAAATTTACTGCTGACAGCAGAGTTGCGTATATGTTTGATTTACGTGTTTTTGAATTACGCGCAGGTTCTCAAGCACGTTAGCCGTGCGTAAAACGCCAAGTGTTGTGTTTTTAAATATTCCAGTTTAATTCTTCAGGAATTGTGCTTATTTCAAGGACTAGAGCTGAGTGTGCCGTCCGATAGGTGTGGCTGGTGCCCATGCTATTAAAATATTCTTGATATTCTTGCCTAAGGAAGTGCTTTGAAACTGGTTCATTCGATCTGCAGGTACTGACATTAGCCCACAGAAATCTAAGCCATTTAGAATGCGATTTGGAGAAGCATGGGCTGCTCACAGCCAAAGAGATAGTATTATTAATTAGTATTATTGATTAGTACAGGTGTCAGAGGTTATGGGGAGAAGGCAGGAGAATGGGGTTAGGAGGGAGAGATAGATCAGCCATGATTGAAAGGCGTAGTAGACTTGATGGGCCGATTAGCCTAATTCTACTCCTATCCCTTATGACCTTATGACAGTATCATTCCGACTGGAATGTGGATGAAGGTGTGTACCGTTTGAGGGCATGATCAGAATCAGTGAGGTGCTCCCTGCCCAGTTGCACATATGAGGAACAGTCCAGGGTGGACGAGGCGTCAATGTATATTTGTATGGAGGGAGGCAGGATGGTGCTGTGAGTCATATTTCAGCAAAGCCCCCAGCCCATCTGATTCTAGAGTGTTGTGTGTGGGAGACATTGCAGAAGGCACAGCAGAAGAGATGAGCTGGAGATGGTATCTCTTCTAATAAAGAAAATTATTGAACAGTTTCCATGAATTAGCAGGCACAGTGGCACTGCGGTAGAGTTGCTGCCTTACAGCGCCAGAGGCCCGGGTTCGACACCTGACTACAGGTGCTATCTGTATAGAGTTTATACATTCTACCTGTGACCACGTGGGGTTTCTCCAGATGCTCTGGTTTCCTCCCACACGCCACAGACATACAGGTTTGTGGATTAATTGGAGTGTGTAAATTGTAAATTGTGCCTAGTGTGTAGGATAGTGCTGGTGTATGGGATGATCGTTGATTGGCAAGGACTCGGTAGGCCAATGGGCCTGTTATTATGCTGTATCTCTAATGTCTAACGGATCCATGCATAAACTCTTAGGCTGAAACCTCTTTTCCTCCTCAGCATGTTCTCTTTCCATTTATCATTCAGCTTTGAGGGGAATCATTGTATTCCCTGTGTATCCTTATGTGTTTGCATTGCAGCAATGCCACATCAGGTTGTAGTCAGTATACCAGCTTAAACTCGCAAAACATGATATAGTGTATCTGGTCTTTAAACATTCCCTTTAAGGATATATATGCAATATACCAATCTAAGAATTTGTGTTTGTATTACCCACTAAGAAATATTCTTCCTTTTTGTAATTGTCAATGCAGTAATCTGAATGATTTAATTCCCTATAAACTATTTACACACACTATATGGGGTGTATATACATGGTGTATATACACTGTTCCTATTTAACTCAGGTGTAAATCGTAATATTACAAATACCTATATATCTGTAAATTGATAATGGCATCAGCTTTGTCAACATGGCTCATAACAATAATATTTTCCAACAACACCTCAATTCTTTGCCTCCCAGCACTCTACTGCAGCAGAGGGCAGTGGTGCAGTGGTAGAGTTGCTGCCTTACAGCCTAGAGACCCGGGTATGATCCTGACTATGAGTGCTGTCGGTACATAGTTTCCATTGTCTCTCTGTGACCATGTGGGTTTTTCTCCGGGTGCTCCGGTTTCCCTCCGGCACTCAAAGCCATGTAAGTTTGCAGGTTCATTGGCTTCAGTGAGAATTGTAAATTGTCCCCAGTGTGTAGGATAGTGTTAGCCTAAGGGGTGATCACTGGCCAGCGCAGACTCGGTGGGCTAAAAGCCCTGTGTCTGCGCTGTATCTCTAAACTAAAAAAACTAAAGGAAACTAAGCTCATTTGCTACACCAAACTTTCTTTCCCAACTTGTTGGAGTACTGACATTTTTTAAAATATGTGTTTACAAAATTCAAACACGGAACAAACAACTATGAAATTATATATAAAATTCTCTATCTCAACTATAGTCTTGCACACACTAATCAATTATTCATCGCTCTTTAACCCCCAGTTTTCCTGAAGAAGGAGATAATTAAATCAATTTTACTGCAAAGAACTTTAGGTTAAATTTTTTTTTAGAAAAGCTGATTTAATGAGACTGACTGAATTGTAAAGAAATTATGGAACAAAAGCATTTCGTTGATTATTTGGTTGATTACACATTTAATACATTTTATTACTCTCAGTTTTTAATCAAAAATTAAGAACCTCGTGAATATTAATGTATGTATTAATTTTGTTAGAAAATATAATTACTTATTAATTATGCCTTGATTATTGTTACGCATAACATGCCAACCAAAGAAGATTGAGCAGAGTTGCATGAATTAGTTTGAATTTGCACAGATTTTACTTTATTAACTAAATCTCTGCATGAAACGACTGCAACACCAGGGATCTGAGGCCAGGGTAAATCCAAAGATATTTTTAGTTATTTTAGTTTAGAGATACAGCAACCAGGCCCTTCAGCCCACCGAGCCCACACAGGCCAGCAATCCCCACACATTAACACTACCTATACATACCAGGGACAATCTTACATTTACATAAAGCCAATTGTCCTACAAACCTGTACGTCTTTGGAGTCTGGGAGGAAACCCAACATCTTGGAGAAAACCTACGTGGGTCATGGGGCCGAATGTACAAACTCTGCATAAACAGCACCCATAGTCAGGATCGAACTGGGCTCTTGGCTTTACCGCTACGCCACGTGTCGCCCTTCACTTTAAGTCATAAAGCCATACAGGGAAACAGGCCCTTGATGGTTCAGTTTTATACTGCCATTATAGAGTCTGTCCTCACCTTCTCAGCCACCAAGCATGACATCTGGAGTCTGCCGCGCATCATTCGATCAGCCCAGAAGGTTGTTGGCAGCAACCTTCCCCCCATCGACAAACTGTACACTGCAAGGGCCAGGAAGAAGGCGGGTAAGATCATCTCTGACCCCTCCCACCCTGGCCACAAGCTCTTTGAACCACTTCACTCTGCAAGGCGACTCCGGACTGTCAAAGCTGCCACAGCCAGGCATAAAAACAGCTTTTTTTCCACAAGCAGTAGCTCTACTCAACAGCCAAAAGTCTGTAGCCTCCTTGTGCTATTTTATTTCATTCTTTACATGTTTAAATTATAATGTTTTATTTTTAATTGTCTACTGTATATCGTGTTGTTACTTGCGAGCAAAGCACCAAGGCAAATTCCTTGTATGTATACGTATTTGGCTAATAAAATTTATTCGATTCAATTCGATTTAATTTACATTTTCTTCCAAATGGAGAAAATTGTCACCGAGGTCCCAAATACCCACACTCAGCATGATTTATTGTCAGGGGAGACATGGGTGCAGAAATATATTTGATAGTACATTTCACTGCTAAATGAACATTAAAATCCGTCATAATAATTCACTGTATTAATCACTGCATTTCTCAGTACTTACTCCGTGTTCATTCTCATCACCAGACCCAGTGACAAATACCCCGCGACTGCAAAATTGTCTTTGTAACGGCCCATTTTAATGACATCCAGCCATTCATCCACCGAGGCAAAGGACGCAAAGTTGGGGATATTTCTGTTCAAAAGCGGGCTGGTCATTCTGCAAGATAAAGATGTGTGGGAATGTAAAACCAGTACTGAGAATCCCATTATACATTGTACATTAGACCTTAAACAGTGATAAAGTTATAAATCAAGTTTTAGTTTTAGTTTATTATCGTCAAGTGTACCAAGGTATATTGAAAGGCTGAGTTTCTCCAGCATTTTGCGTCTATTATCGGTGTAAGCCTACATCTGTAGTTCCTTTCTACACACTGAGTATCCTATTATACATTGGACCCTAAAGAGTGTCAAAATTATAAATCAATATTTTGCTTTAGTTTAGGTGAGTTTATTATGGTCAAGTGTACCAAGTTATAATGAAAAGCTTCTGTTTGTATACTATCCATTCAATGAAAAGACAATACCATCTGAATACAATGAAAGGCATCAGGCCGTCCACATTGCACAGACAAAGGATAAAGGGTACTATGTTCAAATCAAAGATATAACATTGAGGTCTGATAAAATGCTATCAAAGGTCTCAAATTAGGTATAGTCTACAGTTGCACCATCGAGAGTCTGCTGACGGGCTGCATCACAGTCTGGTACGGGAACTGTTCTGCTGTTCCACAGCCACAAATCATTACAGAGAGTGGTGAAGGCGACACAGCTCATCACTGGCAACTGTCTCCCGGCCATTCAGGACATTTTCCACCGGCGGTGCCTGCAGAAGTCACACAGCATCATCAAGGACCACAGCCACCCAGCACACAGACTGTTCTCCTTGTTACGGTCAGGCAGATGATACAGGAGCGTGGCTGCACGTACCACTAGACTTAAGAACAGTTATTATCATCATGCCATCAGGTTTCCGAACTCATAAACACATCATACATTTTGATTATTTTATTTAGTATTGTCTTTTACCTTCCAATGTCACTTTTATCTTATCTTTTTTTATCTTAATTTTATCATTGTAATATCAGTGCTGAGGTGACCCGTTGTCTTGTCAAACACATTTCATTGTAAATGGCCAATGTTTAGCATTGGGATACTTCCTGATGGGTCATCTGTCCATTCCCTCCACAGAAGCTGCCTGACTCGCTGAGTTCCCCCAATATCAATATTTAATCAGATTTAAAAGACTTTGGTTATGAGGAAAGATTGGAGAAGCAAAGATTGTTCTCCTAACAACATAAAAATATGAGAGAAAGAGAGACTTGTTAATATAATGCCTCGCACAAGCTCAAAACACCCTGAAAGGCTTCACAAATGATCCAGCAAATGCTTTCAAGATGAGCTGAGGTTTTAAAGGAGAGAAATTACTCCCTCTGGCAAAAACGTCCACATCAAAGGCCACAAATTCATACTAAAGTTCCAGCAGGGACCTAAGGTTGAAGTCTCTCACTCATAAAATTGTTGAGAATTTGAAACCTGAAAAGTGCTGAGGGCTGATTTAGGAATGGGGGTGGTGACCATGGAGATGGTTCAAGCTCGGTCAACCACTTGTTCAAAGCCCAGCACAGGCACAGTGAGATGGCCAGCCTCCTCCTTTGTTTCCTCACATTTCAAAATATTCTTCAATGCCTTGAGAAGGTGACAGAGTCCTTCTCTTTAAAATCACAGGGTAGTGAATCTGTGGAATTGTGGTTGTGGAGGCCAAGTCGGTGGATATTTTTAAGACGGGGATTGACGGATTTTTGATTAGTATGGGTGTCAGGAGTTATGGGGAAAAGGCAAGGAATGGCCTCATTCTGCACCTGGAACCTATGAATGTATGATTGATTAGTTTGCGAAGCAGCATATAGTTGATGAACAAATGGCATTGCTCTATGCTGTAAAGGAATTGCTGCACTCCACCAGTTGCACCTTTCATGTCAAAAGTGGCCTGTTTGTTCCTCCTGTTGCCACGTGCTCCGTGGTACTTGTGCACCAAAACCTGGTCCTGGTGTTTCTTTTCTGGACCACAATTTACGAGACCTTAAAGAATCTTCACCAAGCAACAACATTGCCTGCTTTTATGCTGGGGGGGGGGCAACATTCATGATACTGGCTGGGCTGAAGAAGATGCTGTGGAGACTGTTATAGAGATGTCTTGAAAGTCTGAAAAAAGGTCTCCATCAATCACAATCCTTTTACTTTGTATTTGTGGCTGATCAATATAATCCCAAGGCCAAGTGTATTGGTCCAGTGGAACAGAACTCTAGCTGGACTGTTATGCCATAGGCTACAAGGAAATTAAAATGCCCACACCACTGCTTCCATCTCTAAAAATCAATTCCACTTCCATTGCAATGAGTCCCAGCAACCACCAGTTTTCTTCCGTATCGTGTGAATGAGGACACAAAACTAATGCCATTTTGTCATTATGTTCTCCGAATTATTCCATGTTGCTTTGTTGTCACACGTGTGAAGTGCAACAGCACAGTGAAGTTATTTACATACAAAACAGCCCAGTAGAGTATCACCATACCACCCGCGATTTAGCAATTGTCCAGCAATACTTCATTGAGATAGATACAAAATGCTGGAGTAACTCAGCGGGACAGGCAGTATCCATGGATAGAAGAAATGGGTGACGTTTCATGTCTCCAGAGATGCTGCCTGTCCCGCTGAGTTACTCCAGCACTTTGTGTCTATCTTTGGTTTAAAACAGCATCTGCAGTTCCTTCCTACACAACATTCCATTGAGCCAGCATGCAAGAGGTGCTGTGTTTCAGAAGCATCTTCTATCAGGATTTCATTTGGGATTATACAGTGGGACACAGTCCCCTGTTGACTGAGAGAAAAACACGTAATATCTTATTCATCCGAACTGGTTCCAGTGCCTTTTTGTGCAAGGAATTAGTTTTAATTTAATTCATTCAATTTGTTTAACACGATCTGAATAGAAGGGAATTTTAAAGTACACGGTTCCAGATACAAACTGCCAGCATCAAACATCAATCAGTCGACTTATGATTTATTACTGAATTTCAATCAAAGCAAATATTTTGCTGAAAGTATTTTGAACATCATCATTAAATTCCATAGGGCTTGAGGCAGAAACAAATAAGCTGGACTCTGTTCAGTAAAAACCTATTGCTTAAATGTGACTGATTTTGGTCGTGCAAATAGAGAATTAGCATTTAATTTGTTAAAAAGTCTCTGGTGAAATTTGGTCAGAAGATAAGATTGACGTGTTGATGTTTAGAAATGGGCATGTGGATGGGGAATTGCACCTACAGTCACAAAAAAAAGTTGATTTGTTTCAAATGATGGAAAGATAAGAAACCAACAGCATTTTGCCAGTAAAAGTCACCAGTCCAAGTTGACACTCCCAAAGGACCTGGTTAAATGTGTTGCAGTTGGAGTTATCTCCAGTTATAGTTGAGCATCATATCAGGAAATGAAAACAAAAACAAATGAATATCACCCATTGGAATCATAGAGTTACCAACAGAGCAAATTCTATCCAGCACACTGCATGAATTGTTTGCCAGTAGGGTTGTTTCCTCCCACTCTTTCCTGTATCCCACTACCACCCCAAATGTGCACTCATTTATTCCACTATCCCACCCTGTTTCCCCCTTTCCCCTGTCACCTTTCACCTACAGCACTGCCTCTGGCTCTACATTTCACTCCTCAACACCATCAACACACCTTTGTCTCCTTGCCTCCATTTTGTCTCTTTGTCTCCCTTTGTTCCCCTTTGTCACCCTTTTTCTTCTTGTCTAACCCTTTATACCATCTACCAAACAACCTTCCCCCCTCAGATGCATCCACCTATCAATTGCCAGGCTTTGTCCTGCCCCCTCCTATTTTCCAGCAGAGGTCAGGATCAAAACCAGGCAGGTCTCTAGCACTATGAGGCAGCAACTCAACCCGTTGAACTACTGTGCCATACATTATCTTCAGTTGTATCCAGTTCCTTCCAAAAACTTCTCGTAGATGTGTTATATTTTCCCATCAGGCAGTGTTTTGCAACCAATGATAACTTTTTGTCCCAATTAATTTTCTACACGTGACTGAACAGTTTTTAATGAAAGAAGTTTCAAAGAGGAGAAGATTTTTAGCCCTTCTCACCAAACTACCTACAATATTTTCTTCTCTATCTACACTTTAACTTGTTTCCTCTTCATGACTTTGTTGTAAGTATTCCTTCTGACTACTTTCCCAATCTTGTTTCAGTTCAATTGTCACATGTTGCTGATAACGTAGCTTTTTCTGGGGTATCTGCATAAGTGTGAGATGATTCTGTTTAATGTTGCACGCCAATTAATATAGTGATAGTGTTAATCCTGTGCTATTGATGAAGCAACATATTCCATTGCTTTAGATGGTAAACATCTTCAGCAATGACATGGTACTCTCATATTACATAGATCTCACAGATAAAATAATACAATAAGTTATCCCTATTTACCAGACTGGGATAGCCAGCATAGTTTCAGATGATGTGGAAGCCCTATTCTTGTGTAAGTCATTGGAACGTTACAGTGAGGATCAGTTACTGGTGAGAGAGCAAGGAGGGTCTCGACCCGAAACCATCACCCATTCCTTCTCTCCAGAGATGCTACCTTACCACAGAGTTACTCCAGCATTTTCATAATCAATCACAATCACATACAGAATAATACTTTATTAGCCAAGTATATTTTGCAACATACGAGGAATGTCATTTGCCAAGTCAGTAGAGATATAAAGCAATGGAACACACAAAACACACTTTAACATAAACATCCACCACAGTGACTCCTCCACATTCCTCACTGTGATGGAAGGCGAAAATCTCTTCCCTTCGCTCTCCCTCCCGCGGTCGGGGGCCTCGAGCCCTCCGTTGATGGGATGATCTTGACTCCCGTAGCCGGTGGCATTTAGGCCCACCACATCGGATAGATCAGCTCCTGCATCGGAAGGATGGCAGCTCCCCCAGCCGACGATCGGATCCCGGGTCGGGGCTGGTTGAACCTTCCATGACGTTGCTGCTCCCAACTGGGC
This sequence comes from Leucoraja erinaceus, assembly GCF_028641065.1. Taxonomy (NCBI): domain Eukaryota; kingdom Metazoa; phylum Chordata; class Chondrichthyes; order Rajiformes; family Rajidae; genus Leucoraja; species Leucoraja erinaceus. The sequence continues at coordinate 13,308,713 of NC_073406.1, forward strand.
CACTCCCGAGACTGCAAGCTCACGGTGGTAAAGTCCACAGGCCGTGGTTGGAGCGATCCCAGGCAAGGGATCGACTACGATGTTAGGTCCACGCCTGCGGTGGGGCCCGATGTCAGTCCGAGGAGGCCTCCATCCATCGATGGTATGCGCCGCAGAGCGACCGGAGATGCAATCCAGAAAATAATTGCATCTCTGGCAAGGTAAGAAACTGAAAAAAAAAGTTTCCGCCGACTCCACCCCCTCCCCCACATAAACAAACCGGAGAATATTTACACAAACTTTTAACAAACACTAAAAACATTTTTTAATACATCAATACAGACAGACTGTTGGTGGGGCTGCCAATCGTGTGGCGCCCCTGGTGGTCCTCCGAAGCCAGTGCTTCCCAAGCGAATCTAATCACAACAGTTCCCTCACTCTGTGGTAGCACGTTGTGTTTGTATCAGTTATTTTGTGTCTATCTTCAGTTTAAACCAGACAGACTGTTGATCTGCAGTTCCTTCCTACTCCGAAGCTCTTCCCTACAGATCGATAATCACATTAACTCTCCCTCACTCTCTGGCACACTTTGGTTGAGTTATTTTGTGTCTATCTTCAGTTTAAACCAGCATCTGCAGTTCCTTCCTACTCATTCTCTTCCCTACAGATGCGATAATTGCATTAACTCTCCCTCTCCCTCTCACACAGGGGAGTTCCAGCGGACACTAGCTGTGGAAACATGCTGAGATTCCAAATGAGAATTTGAATAATTAAATATTAACACAAATTGAAACAAAAAGGATACCTTACTCCACAAAATGCATCAGGGTATATAAAAAAAAATGACTGGATACATTCACTCCATGTGTCCTTGCTAAGTAGCTCCAGTTCCATTTAAATCTAATCAAAATGAAGCAATTCCACAGGAGAAATGAAAGGATAACAGGGAAAAAAACACTTTAACGCTTGTTACACTGGTTAATGTTTGATGTAAGGCAATGGAATGATGAAACGGTGGCTCAAAACAACCATGTTTCCAGTGCTATTGACACCCCAGAGGAATTTTTCACCATTTGTCCATGGGAAATAGTTATAGTGCAGATGTACATGGATTGCATTTTTACATGTTCTTTTTTAAGGCATTCTGACTAAGAGGTGGTTTAAATGAAACAGAACAAGGCATCAATGTAGTTTCCCAAAGGACAGCAGGTTAAGGGTAATAAATTACCCTCTGCTATCAACCTCACAAGTGCGAAGCAATTGGCAACCCTCCATAAGATGACCTACCCCTCTGCTCATGAATACAGGGAGATGGATAGTGGGAGTGAGCCTGTTCAATTAGTTGAGTTTCTGTAAAAGAAAATGAAGCTGCAAGAATAGACAGACCAAGCCTCGGGTCAGGATGCAGTTGGGGCAGTTAGAGGCTCTGTTATTCTGGACAAACTCTAAATATAGGGACGTTAGACACAAAATGCTGGAGTAACTAAGCGGGTCAGGCAGCATCTCTGGAGAAAAAAGGAATAGGTCACGTTTTTTGCGTTGAGACCCTTGTTCAGATGGAGAGTCAGGGGAGAGGGAAACTAGAGGTATGAAGAGGTACAAAGCACAAATGAATGAAAGGTAAGCAAAAGGCCAAATCAAAAGCCAGCAACGATGATCAAGGGAAGGATGAGCCCACAATGGTCCATTGTTGGCTGTGGAGAAGGTGATAACAATCGAAAGTAACGAGTGAAAAAGTGAAACTAAGCAGGATGACAGTTAAACTAGTCAGATGACTAGGATGGTAGAGGAGCAGAGAGAGAGGGGATGCAAGGGTTACTTGAAGTTAGATAAATCAATATTCATACCACTGGGTTGTAAGCTGCCCAAGCAAAATATGAGGTGCTGTTCCTCCAATTTGTGTAGGAATGGGAAGGGGTATTAAAGTGTTTGGCAACAAGGAAATGTAGTATTTTTGTTACAACTGAATATCATGTGGTGATGATTTTAATTGATGGAAATAACATCATAACGATCCAAATGAATTATAGAATGGGTATAAGGGGCAGAATGATGTCCTCCGAGGCCAGTGATTCCCAAGTGAGTCTAATCACAACAGTTCACTCACGCTATGGTAGCACTTTGTGTTTGCATCAGTTATTCTCCCAGTGTATCTCCGAAATGCATGAGGCACCAGCAGAAAAGTCAATGGCCACTTTGTAGAGCTGAGGAGAACATGTTGTCACAGTGCTGTGTTCAGACACGGATTGATTTGTAAATAAATGAACAAGTCATGTTTAGCATCACGCTACCACCTCCACCTGAACTTTGATTAAAGCCTCAGCTCGTTATACAGCTGCAGCAGCTGAAGGATTGCTGCATTAGCTTCCTGCAGCAGACACTATTGTTAATCAAAGGAACTGCCCCCCCCCCTCCAGTCTTTTTTCCGCTATCTTGATAGTGTAAATATTCCATGAATTGCCCACATTTGAACATATTACAGCAGAGTCTTCAAACCATCACCAGTGCAACCATCAATCCTTTCCTGAGCCACCTTAATCTTGAATTATTATTGTTTATTAATAATTCAGCACAAGTGGGATAATGATGCAAACACTACTATAGATGTTTAAAGTAATAAGTCAGGTCTTGTCTGTGTGCAAGAGACTGAAATAGCTTGATTCACATCTATCTTGATTGATTTTGATGGAAATGAAATTGGAAAAAAAATGTAAACAGCTACTTACTCATTACCTTCCCTGAAGAAGCGCCTCAGTTTTCGAACATTAAGTCGGATTTTCTTCCCACAGATGCTTCCAGTGATTTCCGGTTTTATTGCAGATTTACAGCACATGCAGTTTTTATCTTTCTATTTTTACCTGCTCATTTTCATCTATTTCAAATTCTTGCATAAAAAACATCTAACCCATTGTCTCAGTCTACCAAGATGGCTTGCCCACTGGAGCAGCATCTTGTGGGATATCGAAAAAAAGCAGGAACGGGGTACTGATTTTAAGTGATTAGGTATAAACATATTGAAAGGAGGTGATGGCTCAAAGGGTCGAATGGCCTACTGCACCTGTTTTTCTATGTTTCTATGAGTTTTTTTCCTATGTAGAGATCACAAAGTGTTGGAGTAACTCAGCGGGTCAGGCATCACCTCTGGAGGACATGGATGGGTGACGTTTTGGTTTGGAACACTTCAACAGATGCAGAATTTGACAAAGGGTCCCGACCCAAAATGCTGCCCATCAAGATATCCAAGATACTGCCAGTCCTAGTGAGTTATTGCCTTTGGTCTACTTGGTGAACTGCAGGGCCTGTTTCTGTGCTGTATCTCTAAAGTCGAGATAAATTCAGAGGACATTGATTTAGGATGAGTTGGAGGTTTAGAGGAGTTCTGAGGGAGACTTTTAGACGTGTGCATGGAATACATTGCCCAAGCATTTGAGAGGCATTTAATTCTTCATCTTCCACTGGATACACTCATGAATGTACAGCCAGCATTTAGGAGGATAGACACAAAATGCCGTAGTAACTCATCGGAACAGGCAACATCTTTGGATAGAAGTAATGGGTGACATTTTGGGTCAAGACTCTTCTTCAGACCGAGGAATGGTCAGCCTGAAGAAGGGTCTCGACCCGAAACTTCACCCATCCAGAGATGCTGCCTGTTCCGCTGAGTTACTCCGGCATCTTGTGTCTATCTTTGGTGTAAACCAGCATCTGCAGTTCCTTCCTACAGCATTTAAGATATGATGGCACTTGAATCACCCAGGCTTAAAAGGCAGTGTTGGAGCATGGACATGATGGGCCAAATGGCCTGTTTCCATACTGGTAGACTGTGACTTTCGTGACTCCTCCTGAGCTCACAGGGTCAAATATTGCTGCATGGTTTCTCATCTATTTGTGGTATTGAAAGTCCTGAGGTTGTGGAGTTTCTAATGAGATTATCCAACACGCTGATGATTTGAAACATAGAAACATAGAACATGGAAAATAGGTGCAGGAGTAGGCCATTCAGCCCTTCGAGCCAGCACCACCAGTCAATGTGATCATGGCTGATCTTCCAAAATCAGTACTCTGTTCCTGCTTTCTCCCCATATCCTTTGATTTCATAAGCCATAAGAGCTATATCTAACTCATCCAGTGAATTGGCCTCCATTGCCTTCTGTGGTAGAAAATTCCAGATTCACAACTCTCTGGGTGAAAACCTTTTTCCTTGTCTCAGTCCTAAATGGCCTACCCCTTATTCTTACACTGTGACCCCCCTGGTTCTGGACTCTCCCAACATCGGGAACATTTTTCCTACATCTAGCCTGTCCAATCCCTTAAGAATTGTATGTGTAGGAGCCATTTATGTTCAGGCTAGCTACTATTGGCATATTATATTATTTTGTCTAGATACATCTTGCAGTATTATTTTGGACATTTGGGGCAGTCATTAGATGCTAAGGGGGGTGTATACATAAGGGCAGAGGGGCCAGGAAGTGGCAGGCACAGGGAGGGAGAGCTTACAGTTCTCACCAGACCAGGGTCAGAGCAGCTAGCTACAACTTGCACGCAGAATAAGGAATGCCTGGTACGTTCATCTCTTTATTTGTACAACTACTTCAATAAAGAACCAATTAAACTGGAAATAAAGACTGGAAGATCTGTTCTACTAGGTCTGTGTAAGATCACTCCTACTTACCTGTGTAGTAATGGCAAGAGGAAAAGAGGACATTGGAAAAGTCGAAAATTTGCCATTACAAAATATTTCTACAAGATACCCTCTCATCCTTCTAAATTCGAGTGAATGTAAGCCCAGGCAAATGTTGCTGCTGTTGGCTTCTCACCTGCTCGTGGTATCGAAAATCCTAAGGTTGGTCGGGTTTCGAATGAGCTTATCCAACACGCTGACGATTTGGTGGAACTTGGGTCTCTCGTTGCGATCCTTCTGCCAACAGTCCAGCATTAACTGGTGAAGAGCTGCCGGGCAGCCCATGGGGGCTGGAAGACGATAACCCTCTTCCACCGACTTAATGACCTGCAACACAAAGTAAACATGAGCGGGAACTCTTTGCGAGATTCAGCGAGTTAGCCACACTGAGAGCAGCCCACAATGGAGATTCACCATGGAAACATCTCTTAAATTTCACACACCAGGCAACGTCATGTCATGGACTATGAGAGGAAACCCGAGGCATTCACCCTTCTTCCCGACGATAACCCTCTACACCAATCTGACCCTAATCTTGTTTTATTCTCCCAACATTCTTATCTATTCCTCCCAGATTCAATCACTCAATCTGCACACTGGCGGAATTTACAGCAGCCAATTAAACCATTTACCGGCACATCTTTGGGAAGTGGGAGGAAACCGGACTGCCTGGAAGAAATCTATTTGATTTGGGTGAGAACGTGCAAAAGCCCCACACAGGCAGCATCGAGGTCAGGATTGAATCTGGGCCCCAAGAGCCATGCTGCAGCGGCTCTACTAGCTGCACATTGGAGTCACTCCTCAACCCTCTCAGATGTGTGCGTATGTGCTTCCACTCCAGGCTACATAGTTGAATCTCAGCATAGTTATTAATAATAATAATAATATAATAATAATAATAATAATAATATATAATATATTTTATTGTCATTGCACATCAGTGCAACGAGATTTGGTATGCAGCTTCCAACCGATGTCAACAAAATAAAAAAATAATAAACTGTGCGACGTGACCATCTGAGGGAGACAGTCCAGGTGGGATGGGGGCACTCAGCAGGGGCGGTTCAGAGCCGCTATAGCTCTGGGAATGAAGCAGTTTCTCAGTCTGGGGATCGGGTTGTGATGGGGGCGAGACAGAAGGAATGATAAGTTAGAAGGTGTGCTGGGCTAGAAAGGAATTGGGGTACAGGGGCGTTATAAAGCTGGGAGTTTAAGAAGAATCCTGACCCGAAATGTCATCCGATTTCCGCCCCTGGTCACACAAGGGAGATTGACAGGGATGGCCATTCATGTGTAAATTGGCATAAAAAGAGCATAAATGTTGCACAATTGATTGAAACACATTGGACGCACTGCTAATGATGTTAAAGATTTAATTTCTGCCATGTTTGTTGTTATTTCTGTTCATGTTTAACATTGCTGAATCTTGCTCAGAGAAAAAGGCACTGATGTTAACAATTAAATAATGATTTTAGTGTTTATTTACTGATGGATTAATGAAAGACATAACTTGCATTTTCAAATTGCCTTCCTGAACTCAAAATTCAGCACAAAAGTTTACAATGCATTAATTTTCTGAGTGCAATTGCAATGTTTTGTGAGCAAACCGAACAGATACCGAACAGAATCAGCACACAACCAAACGTTACATCATCAGTGTGTTTTACAGTAGAGACACAAAGAGACTGCAGGTGCTGGAAGCTGGAGTAAAAAAACAAAGTGCTGGAGGAGCTCAGTGGGTCGAGCAGCATCTGCAGGGGGGGAAAGGAACTGTTGACGTTTCAGCTCAAAACCTGAGAGTGGAGAGAGGAGAGAGAATCAGCATAAAGAAAAGAAAGAGGTGGAAGTGAGGAGAGTGAGGAGCGCGCGCAGCCATGAATGTGGAAGGTGAGGGAGAGAGGGGAGGAGGAGGGAGAGATGCAGCCATAGGGGGAGAGAGGGGGGGGGGGGGGGGGGAGAGGGAGGGAGGGAGGGTGGGGGAGGGAGAGGGGAGAGAGAGGGAGAATGTGAGAGAGAGAGACAGATAGAGGGAAAAGAGAGGGAGAGAGAGCGGGTGAACATTGGTGCTGATTGAGGTGATGTGATTATTGAGGAATGGCTTCTTGCTCCTGGTCTTGCAATAACAGAAGTGAATGTTGTTCATTCATGTGAAACAGCAGGTCAAGCTTCCGTTTAACACAGTGTCGAGGTCGAGTGTAGTCTGACCTCTGTTAGGTGCTGAAGTGCTCAGGTACTAGAGCCAGAGCTGAACGTATGCCCATTTAATTTGGATGTGGGATTGTTACCAACTGTGCAAGGGATCCTCTCGTTCAGTGGTGCAAAGTCTGCCTTATTAAATTCTAGTTCCAGCGTAGATTCTTGACTGCCTTCTGAAATGGCCATTTGGTAATTATACCAATATGAACCTTAGATTCTGATATTGCCTTTTGATGACAATCCACTGCCAAGCCAGTATTCTTTTTGACAACATGCTTGGTGAGTCCCATGAGCTCCGCTATCTGTGGATGTATTTTGTACTTTACCTATTACATGCCATTTCAGGATTCTCTCAACTATTTTATTTGGCTTTTAATTTCCTTTGCTCCTGATTGTTCAGGAGTCCCAATTTTAATTCTGCCAATTATTTTCAATTCCTCCAATGTTTATAGATTTTTTATTTTCCCCAACAGATGTCCCCACTTCTTTTCATTTTTACGATGAAGCAAACTGTATGGACGGCTAGAAGACAGGTTCACCATATCAGGACAGACTGCAATGATGACTCGGAATCACATTAACCTGGCAGGGACTGCTCAGAACTAACTTTACAGGTTTCAGGTCAGCAGGAAACTAGATGCAAACTTGTACCATCTGTTGCAGGGACAGCCCCGCTTACCATTCATGGGAAGGTTCATCTCCTCACTGACCTTAACCAGCTTCTCTCTCCTTCCATGCATGGCACTGTGCCACTACACATGGAGTGAGTGGCCAGGCCAGACAAAATAGGACTATGCTCCTTAAAGTTGTCATTTCCTGCATCATTCTAACTTCATCATCCAAGCAAGTTGGCCTGTTTTCCACTCTATCTTTCATCCACAGTTTCGCTTTTAGACTTTAGACGTACAGCGCGAAAACACGTCCTTCAGCCCACCAGGTCTGAACCGAACATAATGCTGCACCAGCATTATTCTATACACTTGGGATCATTTACAATTTTGCCAACTAGCCTACAAACTTGCATATCCTTGTAGTGTGGGAAGAAACTGGAGCACCCAGCTAAATCCCACACAGTCACAGGGAGAACCTCCAAACTCCGTACTCAGGCGTTTGTAAACCCGGATCTCTGGCGCTGTAAGGCACCAACTCGACTAATAAGCCCCTTGCTCTAAATGTCTTGTGCTGGTAACTGATTTTTTTAGGCTTCTTTGGTTACACCAAGGATATTTCCAAAACACTGTTAAGGCCACCAACATAAATGTCCTCATTTGTTGCCACTGGCATGCCATTAAATGTACTCATCACCCCTGAACCACATTTGATTGGGATGGAACCTTGCCTCTCTGATGCTGTAGTATTAGATTCCTGGAGCCACCCTTTGTGTAGCCACGAAGGAGCTTATATCTTCCATGTACACTGACCAATATTTGTCACCATCACCACTGCACTAACATAGGGAATTCCATATAATGCTACGTCCTCAATACTGTTTAATCATTTAATTTAAGTGTCTCTGGCGAGAAGGTGGCATGGGGAACATTTGGGAAAACACCTTGGATGGCATAGACCAGTTGGGTTGAAAGGCCTGTTTCCGTGCTGTATAGCTCGGTGCTATCAATGCTATGATTGCCTATGTTTGTAGCAAAGAGCTGTAAACACCAGATCTAACATGGGATATCGTGTAAATAAAGACAGCACTACAAAAACAGGCATGTTCCTCAATACAAGGATGGTCATGCAATGCCCCACAAGACCAAGGGGTGAGGAGATGGAATCAAAGCAGGTTTCACAAACTAACTGTTGGGAAGCACTAACACTGAACCAGATTAAAGCCTTAGTTGGCTACTCGAACGCTGTAACACCGTTGCAAAATTTGGCCTCCTGTACATAACAGAAATGGTGTTGAAAATGATACACTGCATTCAAGCAGGACTGTGAGGATTAAGACCATAATTTCTTGTTATAGCTTTTGAAGTTAATTGGTACATGCAAAAATGCTGTTGAAATGTAATTGATGGGCACTAATTTGCTCTCTCGATGTACTGCACAGTGTAGAAGATTTGATTTAATTTTTTTTTCTCATCTTATTAATCCCATTTTATTTTATTATGTATATGGTACATATTATTTTATATTATCTATTTAGTACAGACCAGACTCGATGATTGGCATGGTCTTGACAGGGCAAAGGGTTGGTGCTGTGTGCTGTCTGACTTTATGACTCCATTTCAAATCAAAATAAAATTGCTAATTAATCTACTCTGTTTCTATGGACACCATTGATCCCACCGTCTCAAGTGAGGCCAAATCCATTTATTGTGCATTTAAACTTTAACCATTTTGTAAAAGTGGTACCATTGCTCATTTTCAATGTTCAGCGAAGAATGCTTTTTTATTTATCATATTCTATTTTCTGTCACCGTGTAATGCCGTGAGAAAATCAATTTTACAGAAATTTTATGTGAAGAACTGGCAGATTGTGCGATGCATCTGGAAAAGTCTTCCATTTCTCCACGAGCTGACAGAAGCTCTCATTTCCCTGAAAGGCTTTTGCACAGTGTTGGTCTGACTCACTAACACACTCTCCATGCTTCAATTTAATCCGTGATGCGCAATACCAATCATACTAGGCTCCATCTAATGCACTCTGTGTATCGGAAGCTACTAATATTTTAAGCATCTGTTGTAACACCAGAGGAGATGAATAATTCAATTGACTGATAATAAATGTTGGCCCTGCTTAACTCTGAAACCCAACCGAGTCCAGCAGCAACTCAACATCAGCTTTTAGATGATAGTCAGTGGGCAAGTTAGATAGCCATGATTGAAGTGGCGCTGTGCTCCCACAGCTTACATTTTCACATATTTGATAAGGCTCTTTATCTGAAATGTGAATCTCGAACCAAGGGACTGCAAATCTGATCTGTATCAGAGAAGGTTGAGTCCCATGCACTAAGAGTTTCTGTTTCCTTTCAGTATTTTTCCCAGCCCAAAACTGTCGGATATCGTCACCACTGAGACATGATAACAAGAGCAATGTTCTCACAGCCCAGAGATAATAGCGTGGCCATTGTAAGCTATGAGACAGTGATTCCGCTGGTGATAAACATGTACTCTATTAATGAATGCTGGAATCGAACAATATTCTTCACATTACGTCATCCATATTTGGAAAGTTTTCTCTTTGGTTTTTCTCTGATGGCAAAAATCATCTTCATTGGAGCGCTAAGGCATGGATAAGTGAATATTATTTGATCGTGCCCTATTCTAACCATTCTTTGATAAACTAGCAGGACTATATTTAAACGTTTCGGAGGTCTATTAAAAAGACTCTTGCATGAACAGCCTGGATCAGAGTGAATCCGTTAACCATTGGATACAAGTCTATTATTGGAAAGAAATTATATAACAGAAGAGATCATAATCTGATAATTCAAATGCCAATTAGCACAGATCCACCAATGTTCCTCGGAGAGATGCAGGGATTAGGAGTCAAGGAAGTGCAACGTCACACGCTGAAGTTGTTCTGAAGGGCTAGGTTACCTTCTCAAGCATCTGCATAACATTGTGTTCTTGATTATCCTGATTTCCTGAAAATCTGCAGCTCAGCCTGAAGAAGCACACACCCTCTCACTGGGAGGTAAAACTATGGGCATGTTAGTCATCGGCTCTTGCCTTCTTCCTCTCTACCATATTACTTTAACCAGCAACTCTACCGCTACGCCACCGTGCCACCCTTTTTGAGAGAGAGAGAGAGAGGAGGGAATTGTGCTATATAATTCTCGATCTTTTAATGTCAAATTTTGTTCTGAAATGTAATAGAAACATAGAAACATAGAAATTAGGTGCAGGAGTAGGCCATTCGGCCCTTCGAGCCTGCACCGCCATTTAATATGATCATGGCTGATCATTCAACTCAGTATCCCGTACCTGCCTTTTCTCCATACCCTCTGATCCCCTTGGCCACAAGGGCCACATCTAACTCCCTCTTAAATATAGCCAAATGAGAATGTAACAAGATGGCTCTGAGGATGAAGGTTTGAGACTGCAATCCCTGTTGAAAAACTCCACTTGAATGCTTGAGATGAGCATATGTGACACAATTGACAACAGATCATGGGTCGATATTTATATTGCGGAGTTTTCAATACCTTGACGTCAAAAATTGGACTGGAGTTTCTCCCGCAGTGAAGAAGTTCTCCTGCCAGGAAGAAGTTGCGGAAAGCGCTGCCAAGTTCACGAACACAGAAACTTATGTCCCTCCCACTGAATCTGATCATTCAGTACCGTTATGATATTTGTTTGGACAAGGTTACGGATTTGACAGGAGACTTGCTGCAGTTTAAAAGTTCACAGTGGTAATGAATCAGAACCAGGAGGATCCAGCAGATAAATTGCTGACGATATCTTGTCAGCTCTCGGGGTAAGTCTCCCTCTCTCTCCCCCCTCTGCACCAGGAAGGATCTCCTGCTGCGCCTTCATTCATCATGACTCCTCCCGCCACAATTCCCTCCCTAAATCTTTCCAACTCTCTGCCTTTAGGTCCCATCTTTCCGAAGCTTTCTGTCATTCCTTTGACTGAATTTTCAATGCAGGTTATTACCATTGAGCATGAGATCAGAAACAGCTCCATAACCTTACTTAATCCTACGTCTGTTTGAAGCTAAGATTTTTTAACTTCAGCCGGGTTTTGAGAGTGTGAGTAGCTGTGAGAAGACATCAACACATCACCTGGTCTGGGCGACCCCTGCAACTCTGACCCAGTGCCACTGACATTGTGGCCAACCTAAGACTCGAATATTTATTTAAAAACTTGGACTTGGAGGGTACAAGATTGTGCCTAACATGTGGCAATTTGTGTATAGACTCAATGTGATCTACTATATGTAGTATGATTATGCCCAACGTATAGCCAGATTGTCACTGAACTGCATGCAAAATAAATTTCATTGCACTTAGTACACACAACAATAAAGTGCCATTGAATTATTGAACCTTTGAGTTTGGCGGTGAGTTAGATGGTTGTATTTCTAAAAGGGTCAGTTGCTACAGGCTTTGTGTGGTAATGGCTGAATTCTGCTCCAGTCTTCAGGGCTGTTGTAGGTTCCATTCCAAACAAATACCCCGTGGTAAATTTAGACCAACCTAACACCCAACCCCTCTGTTGCCCGTCTGATGGATCAATCCCTGGGGAGTTCACCTTCCTTCATGCCTACATTATTAGCATCAAACGCATGTTGCAATCAGCATTTACTCAAGGCACCTGCAATGGAATCAGCAGAAAAACAACCAAGATACACAATTTAACAAAAGATTGGCAGAACACTCAGCAGGTCAAGCAGCAACTATTTCACTCAGACGCTAGCAAGTTCCTAGAATGAGCTGCCACAGGAAGCTATAGAAGTGGATACAATCACAACCTTTTTTAAAGCATTTGGGCAGATAGATAGATAATACAATACAATACGATGCGATACAACTTTATTCATCCATGAAGGGACATTGGTCTGCCAGCAGTCGCAACACCCAAGGTACATGGAAAAACGTGAAATTAAAAGTGAAAATAAAAATAAAATGACAAGCGACTGTTGGCTGACTGCCACACACACAGCGCCTAAACCGGACCAAATCCACAAACAAATGGAAGGGTTTTGAGGATATGGGCAAAATGCAGGAAAATGAATGCTAACTTAGACAAGGTGGACTGAAGGGGCTGATTCCATGCTGTCTAGCTCGATGACTCCATGACTCCTATGACTCTTTGTGGATATAAGAAGTGTTAACACTTCTTTGACTTCAAATATTAACTTTGCTTCTGTCTCTCTCCGCAGATCCTGCCTGAGTGCCTTCTATTTTTATTTTACATTTCCAACATCTGCAGTATTTTTTTAAATTTTCAATTGCACTGAACGCTGAAAAAGATATACATCTGAAACAATGTCTAGTTTAGGGATACAGCATAGAAACAGACCCTTCATCCCTCTGAGACCACGCGACCATCGATCACCTATTCACACTAGTTTCAACTTTAGACTTTAGAGATACAGCACAGAAACAGGCCAGTGTCTAAGCTGTGATTCTCCAATTCTACCTCCCACACCTTACTTTATACTCTAAACTACTGCTCTTGCAAACAGATCTGTTACAGCACGCGATGCCTGTGGGGCAAAAACATAACTTCCTCTTTCAGGCAAATCCTCCTCCCGACCTCAATAACACGATCGACATCTAAAATACTTCTCCAAACCTGTCTTCCGAGTTAAGTTCTGAAGTTCTGAATCTATCCACAAAAAAAAAAACCCTTTCTAATCTCCTGTTCCAAGTTTTCTGCGCAAAGGGCCTCCTCCACAGGAAATGTACAATATAGGTGAAAATGTTTTTGATCTTCACAATGTATCAAGTGAGTGCTTTACATCAAGGTGTGTGTGGTATCAATGCTTGTGTGCATTGCACTTACATGCGTGCGGATGTGTCTGATCAAATCAGGTGCCCATTTGTCACATGCACTGGAACGGCAGATGTGAATAAGAACAATTACATTTTTATTTGTTTTGGCTTTAAGGCACATTAGTGGTAACAACATCAATAATAAATATAAGGTGAATTATTATTTATTCTAAGTAAACTGTACCATAATTAATGCCAAGTGTGTTTGTGTGTCCATATGTATGTGTGCATGTGCTTATATGTGTGCATGTGCATGTGTGTGTGTGTGTATGTGCATGTGTGTGTGTGTGCGTGCTTATGTTTGCATGTGCGTGTGTGCATTTATGTGTGTGAGAGAGAGAGAGAGAGAATCAGGGTAAGAGTTGCGAGTCTCAAAATCTGAAATACTTCAATATTCGGAATCAAAATTAGCAAAAACATTAATGATTTCAAAGATGATTACAGCTGCAGCAGGAAACTCAGTTGTTTTAATTGTACTTCAGCAGCTATGGAAGCATTTAAACGGCAGCTACGATGATGTGCTTGTAGTTATCATTACAAAATTCAACACATCTGCAGCCGATCTCAGTACTTACATCTCGGTTGGTCATGTTCCAGTAGGGCCTCTCTCCGTATGATGTGACCTCCCACATGACAACCCCGTAGCTCCAGACGTCGCTGGCTGAGGAGAACTTGCGATACGTAATGGCCTCGGGCGCTGTCCAGCGGATCGGAATCTTTCCGCCCTGCACAAAGAGTTTTGATTTTTAGGACAAGTCCAAACAACAAAATGTGTGGGAAGGAACTGCAGATGCTGGTTTAAACTAAAGAGGGACACAAAATGCTGGAGTAACTCAACGGGACAGGCAGCATCTCTGGAGAGAAGGGAATAGGTGACATTTCCTACTCTTCAGAGATGCTGCCTGTCCCGCTGAGTTACTCCAGCATTTTGTGTCCAAACAACAAAATCCTAATAAATATGTTATTGTTCACTTTACATCGCATGGTAATCTTCAAGACATTAGAAACGGTATTAAAGATTGAATAATTGATGAGTACTTTGAAAGGAATAAAGGTTTCACTACAGGGGAGTGTGGGAGAGTATGAGCTCATAACACGAGTTCAATAACCTCTTTCCATCCATGTCTGATTGGAAGACAATGAATATTTAAGGTTCACTATTCAGAACAGCGTCAAACAATAAAGGCACACATTGTATGCAGGGAGAATGATGCCTGCTTCCCACAAGATTCACCGATAATATTCTGACTGTCTTAGAAGACCACCTTGGGCTGAGAGGACGACAGACTTCAGGCACTCAACATTAGTGCAGTCCAGCCCAGGGGAGTCAGAGGATAATTTAACAAATTAGCAACAATGGGAGCTGGTGAAGGTTTAATCAATCACCTCACAAACAGGGATTCCCCTTTGGATTAAAGGGTTTAGATTCCAATTCACTGTGTCACGGCAGGGGTCTATTCACTTGGTTGGTAAGATTTTTCAAATCCATTATAAAGGACAAGATTTCTGAGAAGCACATGATAAAATAGGCCGAAGTCAACATGGTTTTGCGAAAGGGAGATCTTACCTGACCAACCAGTTGGAGTTATTTGAGGAAGTAAATAGCAGGATAGACAAAGGAGAGATAGTGGATGTGATTTACCTGGATTTTCAGAAGGCCTTTTATAAGGTGCTGCACATGAGGTTGCTAAAGAAGATGAGAGACCATGGTATGGAAGATACTAGCACGGATAGCAGGATGGCAGAAGGCAGAGAGTGGCAATAAGGGGGCTTTTTCTGGTTGGTTGCCACTGACTAGCGGCACATACAAAAACACCTTTACAGTGTGAAACATCCACGGGAGAGTTGGAGGACAGGTTGCATTCCTCTCTTCTTCTAAATGTACACACGGACCAAATTCCAGACCTTAAAGCTCCCCCCAGATTGACCTCTCCTGTTGTGACATCATGTCCTTAATCATAGTGGGCTGAATGGCCTGTGTGTGTGTGTGCGCTGTACAGCTCTATGATCCAAAACTATAGTAATTGGAATCATAGAGTATTACACCATGGAAACAAGCCCTTCGACCCAACTTGCCCACACCGGCCAACATGTCCCATCTACACTAGTCCCACCTGCCTGAATTTGTGCCATATCCCTCTAAGCCTGTCCTAGTTATGTAATTAAGATGGCAAATTTCTAGGTGGAAGTACAGGGTGAGCACACTGTCTTTCAAAGATTTATTTCAATATTAAAAAATTAAGACAGAGTGTAATAGTGCGATGTCAAGAAGAACAAAAATAAAAACAACACAAAACAACTAAAACTACGTTTTATACAAGGCCTTTCAGTGGGATTTTTATTTTCTAGACTCTTGGGGATAAATCTTGCAAGTACTAAAGATTACAAACAAACTCTAAAAGACTATTTCCCTCTGATATTCAGACATATATCGGATTTATCAGAAAGATATGGAATTCCGCTCAGCAGATTCTTAGGAAGGGAGAATTTCCATTTGCATGGGAACGTTCATGTGTAGATATCCCTGATGAATTATTCTTTGAGGTGACATAAATGTTTCATACGTAGTCAATTTGCTAATAGCAATGTCCCACCAAATGAAGAGAGACAAATGATTCATGAATCAGTTTTTTGCGAGGCCAGGAGACCAAGATAGACTGAGAATAAGAATAAAGCCACTATGCTGGAAATCTGAAGTAAAAACACAAACTGCTGGAAGCACTTAGCCCATCAGGAAGAATCGCTAGGAAGATAAACTGAGTCGATGACCCTATTCTGACCAAGATAGGTTGCCCTGGATGTTGTTTCTTACGAATTAGAATTTGGACAACTGGCACAGATGAACTCTTTTAAACGTGATCTTGAACTGGAGCAGAATTGCACTTTTGAGAATTTCTCTCAGAGCAGATTAGTTCAGACCACCGTATACTGTGTAGAATAAATCACCGACCTATTGACATTTCTGTTCAAGACAGTTTCATCTCGACCTCTGATATTTGTACCAGATCCAGTTCGATATAAGCTCTGCCTTAGGTCTGATTTAATTTAATTTTGGCCCACTGGTCCTGTTTAGTGCCTGGTGCTCTAGTAATTCATTCTCAGGTGACCAAGCTTCAATTGCCATTTCCTTTCAATGCCTTCCATATTCCCTAACACCCACCGACAAAAAATTAACTGCTATATTCCTGCCTGCAGCACTGCTCATTGAGTCGTACAGCACAGAAACTGGGCCTTTGGGTCAACTTGTCCATGCTGACCAAGATGCCCCCTTCTATACTGGTCCTACCTGCCTGCTTTTGGCCCATATTCCTTTAAAACTTTTGTTTCCATTGACCTGTCCAAATGACTCACTACCTCCTCTGGCAGCTCATTCCATCTACCTACCACCCTCTGAGTGAAAAAGTTGCCCCTCAGGTTCCTATTAAACTTTTCTCCTCTCACCTGAAACATATGTCCTTTGGTTCTTGATTCTCCTACTCTGGGTAAAAGACACTGCATTCACTCTGTCCAATTCACCCTGCCTATTCCTACCCGTACAATTTTTATCAATGATTCATTGAACACAGAGAAATGGCCATTCACCATTTATCTGCGCACACCTTTCAAAATTTGAAATTGCTAAGTCCTTGATTAGCATTCAATTCTCTCTTCATAAAATGTCCTCTCATTTCTGGTGTTCTTTCACTGTAACACTCACAGCTGCACAGAGTACTTCAATTATGCTTTGTGTAGGTTTAGACGGACTTCCTTGCCTCGGCAATACCATTTACTTAAAGCGATGTTTGACACTTATCCTTTCATTCTCCCTGTCAATGGTCACATCCTCAAAACATGATGTGCCAGCTTAGTTTATTTATTTAGTTTTAGAGATGCAGCGTGGAAACAGGCC